>NC_133783.1:11252324-11391676 GCF_003597395.2 Chelonoidis abingdonii | reverse complement strand
TGGGGTCCCCCAGGGAAGGTTTTGGGGAGACCAGAGTGAGGCAGGCACTGTAATTCCTGTCTGGTGGCAGCACTATCAGATCCAAGCTGGTAATTAAGCTTGCAGGTTTCATGCTAGTATCTTAGTTTCTGAACTCTAAGGTTCAGATCTGAGTAGGAAGCTATGATACTCCCCACTTACCTTTAAACTGAATCAACTCCAACATGATCCTCTGACCTTTTCTATATCTGTTTTTTTTGTCATTAACAAAGTAGTGACTACCCCACCACAGTCACACAACTCCCACTCTCTCTTCTTTATAGAACAGAGTAAAGATCAGCTGCACAGAAGTTATTGGGTTAATTTTCTCCAATATTCCTGTTAGGATGTTTGCACAATTCTCTTTCGTTCTCCTTTCTACTTGGTTCTAGGTGGTATGTGAGCTGGCAAATACATGTTGCAGCAAATAGAACTTATCCTGAAACTATTGGCTCCCACTCTGGTGTAGTGTAAAATCCCAGCAATCTAGACTGGTTTTGTTGTTGTTTTTTTCTTTTTAATGATACCAGTTAATTTTTATTATGGTGTGTCTTACAAAACTGCAGACACACAGAGCCATTACTTCTCTGGCCACTAAAATGCATCTGCCTCTAGGGAACACTGAAGATAATACTGACCAGCTCAACAACGCAGAAGAGGAAATCAGAATAACACATATCCTAATTGACACAGCAAGAGGGATCATAGTTTGGCAGAATGCAATTATCCAAACAGGAATTTTGCTAGGACAAAAGAGCTAAAACATTTCAGAAAGACCACCATTTAGTATTAATGATGGGTGAAAGTAATATGTTTCAGAGAGTTAACTTTCTTATCAATGAGATGGGTTTTTTTAAATGAGCTTGTTAATTGGGTATGTGTGTATATATATATAAATAACCATCTTTCCTGAGAAGATACTACTATTGCAGTGTTTAGGAGGATCTGATCACTCTTTGAAACTGATTTTAATGTTAAAATGTCATTATCTATGCACATCTGGGCTATTTCATTTACTCCTTCCAGTAATTGGTGTTTTGCTAAATCACAAGTTACTGAATTAGCAAATAATGATTGTCTTAAATCAGATCACCAATGAAAGTTAAGATTAAAGAATAGAAATTTCAAAGCTCTACTTCTATGAACAATAGGCTGGTGTGGTGATTTTTGTCTTCAGGCTTGGACTGAACAATTAGGCTCCCTACCTGCCATCAGATCCACATGGGCAGTCCTCTAAGCCCATGTGGAGCCATATCAACCTCTCTGAGGCTGCATAAGATATAAGATTGCACCTGTGCAAATCTAATTGCAGAAACTGGACCTTAGAATTCCTAACATTGTTATTAATATGCAATGTTTATACATAGCACCTGCCTTGTGCATTGTGCTACAAAGAGAGGTTAGAGAGTTCTTGTCCTAAGAAAGCTAAATGCTAAATATCACATATTATACTTCACTCTAGCATGGCATTCATATTATTTTGTAAGGGATGTTATTTTGTGTGACATGTTGTAGCAGTTGCTCAGTCTCAAGGTATGTCTACACTACGGGATTATTCCGATTTTACATAATCTGGTTTTTTAAAACAGATTGTATAAAGTCGAGTGCACGCGGCAACACTAAGCACATTATTTCGGCGGTGTGTGTCCATGTATCGAGGCTAGCATTGATTTCCGGAACATTGCACTGTGGGTAGCTATCCTGTAGCTATCCCACAGTTCCCGCAGTCTCCTCCGCCCATTGGAATTCTGGGTTGAGATCCCAATGTAAAAACAGTGTCGCGGATGATTCTGGGTAATTGTTGTCACTCAATCCTTCCTCCGTGAAAGGAACGGCAGACAATCATTTCGCACCTTTTTTCCCTGGATTGCCCTGACAGACGCCATAGCATGGCAACCATGCAGCCCATTTAGCCTTTTGTCACTGTCAACATATGTGTACTGGATGCTGCTGACAGACGCGGTACTGCAGTGCTACACAGCAGCATTCATTTGCCTTTGCAAGGTTAGCAGAGACGGTTACCATCCCTATTGCACCGTCTGCCATTGTAAATTGGCGATGAGATGACGGTATCAGTCATATCAATTGGAAATTGGTGATGACAGTACCAATTTTTTGTACCGTCTGCTGCTGTCATGGGTGCTCCTGGCTGGCCTCGCTGAGGTCGCCGGGGGCACATGGACAAAAATGGGAATGACTCCCCGGGTCATTCCCTTCTTTATGTTTTGTCTAAAAATAGAGTCAGTCCTGCCTAGAATATGGGGCAAGTGTACTAGAGAACCAGAGAGCACAGCCGCTCCGTGTCAGAGCCCCAGAGATCCCGCAGAAATGATGAGCTGCATGCCATTCTAGGGGTGCCCCTGCAACAACCCCACCCGTTGCTTCCCTCCTCCCCCAACCCTCCTGGGCTACCATGTGGCAGTGTCCCCCCATTTGTGTGATGAAGTAATAAAGAATGCAGGAATAAGAAACACTGACTTTTTAGTAAAATGAGATCCAAATAGTGGCAGGGGGAGAGAGGAGCAGCCTCCCAGCTGCTATGATAGTCCAGGCAGTACAGAATCTTTTCTTTAGACATGAAAGGGGGGGGGGGCTGATGGAGCTCAGCCTCCAGTTGCTATGATGAGGACGGTTACCAAGCCTTTTGTACCATCTGCCGGGAATGACCAGGGAGTCATTCCCATTTTTACCCAGGCGCCCCCTGGCCGACCTCACCGAGGCCAGCCAGGAGCACTCACGGGCTGATGATGGATGATGGATACAGTCATTTTGTACCGTCTGCCACCGGGAAGGGGGGATGCTGCTGTTCAGTACTGCAGCACCGCGTCTACCAGCAGCATGCAGTAGACATAGGGTGACATTGAAAAAAGGCGAGAAACGATTTTTTTCCCCTTTCTTTCACGGGGGGGGGGGGTGTAAATTGACGACATATACCCTGAAACACCCGGAAAATGTTTTTTGACCCTTCAGGCATTGGGAGCTCAGCCAAGAATGCAAATGCTTTTCGGAGACTGCGGGGACTGTGGGATAGCTGGAGTCCTCAGTACCCCTCCCTCCCTCCATGAGCGTCCATTTGATTCTTTGGCTTTCCGTTACGCTTGTCACACAGCACTGTGCTGTCCCTGCTGTGGCCTCTGTCTATCATAGCCTGGAGATTTTTTCAAATGCTTTGGCATTTCGTCTTCTGTAACGGAGCTCTGATAGAACAGATTTGTCTCCCCATACAGCGATCAGATCCAGTATCTCCCGTACGGTCCATGCTGGAGCTCTTTTTGGATTTGGGACTGCATCGCCACCTGTGCTGATCAAGCTCCACGCTGGGCAAACAGGAAATGAAATTCAAAAGTTCGCGGGGCTTTTCCTGTCTACCTGGCCAGTGCATCCGAGTTCAGATTGCTTTCCAGAGTGGTCACAATGGTGCACTGTGGGATACCGCCCGGAGGCCAATACCGTCGAATTGCGCCACACTAACCCTAATCCCACATGGCAATACCGATTTCAGCGCTACTCCCCTCGTCGGGGAGGAGTACAGAAATTGGTTTTAAGAGCCCTTTATATCGATATAAAGGGCTTTGTTGTGTGGACGGGTGCAGGGTTAAATCGGTTTAATGCTGCTAAATTCAGTATAAATGCGTAGCATAGACCAGGCCTTAATCACACTACAAGGACTTGAAAACGTCTACTGCTTTAATCCCTTGTTTTCACATGCTCATAACTTTCTCAAACAACCCTTGATGCTAAAACTGGCTATGGGTAGTCTCAGACCAAAGGATCACTTTTATTTGATAGGCAGTGTCTTTTTGGTCATCAGTTTACAAAGGTTCTAGTCCTGCAGTGCTTGGTCAGGCAAAATTCCCAGTGAAATCAATGAGTATTCAGTGAAGAACTTTAGGGGAGTTGTGCCTGCATAGGTGCTGGGTCTTTTGTTCTTTGCACAACATAATATGAAAGAACCATGTGAACACAAAAATAACTGTTTATTAATGTACGACACACATGGTCTGGATTCCTAGGAGAGAAAGGGTGTCCAGTAGTTAGCGCTCTAGTCTACGGTTTGAGAGACCTAGGATTATGTCCCTACTTTGCTACAGATTTCCTGTGTGACCTTCGGCAAGTCACTTAACCTCCCCGTGCTTCAGTTCCCCATATGGAAAATAGGAATAGATGTACTTCCTCCCTCACGGGGTGGTGTAAGAATAAACAGGTTAAAAATTGTGAGGTGCTCAGATACTGTAATAATGGAGGCCAGATGAGTACCTTAGACATCAAGTAATATATATATACCCAGTAAAACACCCTTTCTGCTGCTCTGGAGGGGCTCTTGTAACTTCAGAAACAGATAGTGAGGGCCACTAGAAGGCTCACAAAGCATACTACCCAATTCCAGTACATTGCAGGAGTGGATGAATAATGAACTGCAGTACTGAACCCATGGTGAGAGGTCAGAGTTTTCATAGCTTGGTTCTGGGACAAATTCTGTTGGAAAAGTTTAGGACTGGCTTACATGCAAACTGAAAGATCTTTCCCATCTTCTGTGCTCACATTGTCTTATCCCTATGTCACCGAAGAGCAATAGTTACATCGTCATAACTGTATTATACTGCTAGAGAGCTAAGAGAAAAAATAAACAGTCTCAGAAGAATATTCTTTCTACACAAGTAATTTGTTCAGCATCTGAACAGAGAGCTCTTTTCCTCAGCAGTGTAAAAGTCTGCCTTTTGGAGGCTGCACGATTCTGTCCGTAAAATGCTAAAAGCAAATTCTAAGAGTTACAATAACTAAAATACTTTTCATAGTATCCCTAAGTGCAGAGGTCTTTCTACTTCATAATGCTCTGGTAATAGGCATAGTGGTTTTATTTGCATAAATCCCAGATCCCCTTGGACTGTAGCTTGTTTTTATTAAGTTGTTCAAATTATATTAGTTTCCAGAACTATCATGTATGGGCTGCATTTTTTTTTATTTTTCTTCACAAACGTTTGATTTTTTACCATGAAATAATCTATTTGCATAACACATTTAGACTGGGTACACACACACACACACACACACACACACACACACACACACGAGAAGGAGATTGAGAGAATGTAAAAACATTTCTTCTTATAAAATATTACTAGGACAGTTCAGCTGACAACCAAAGTAAAGGTAAATAGAACTGGAGTGTCTGATGTTAACTAGGGAACTAAGTATCTCCGTTGATAATGGAAAGTGCTAGTAGGACTGACAGTAGAAATATGATTACCCCAACTCCATGGGAAACATAAAATGAGTCAACTTCAAAGCACAGTAGGGTATGGTTAAAAAAATATTAGTGTAAACAAAAACAAACCCACCCTAAAAAAAATCCAACCCCATCTTCTTACGGATGATCATTTTTAGGATGCCCCTGTGAAGGTTCATTGTAGGGAGAGAACATAAGAACAGCCATACTGGGTCAGACCAAAGGTCCTTCTAGCCCAGTATCCTGTCTTCTGACAGTGGTCAATGCCAGGTTCCCCAGAAGGAATAAATAGAACAGGTAATTATCAAGTGACCCATCCCCTGTCACTCATTCCCAGTTTATGGCAAACAGGCTAGGGACACCATCGCTGTCCATCCTGGCTAATGGCCATTGATGGAGCTATCCTCCATGAACTTATCTAGTTCTTTTTTGAACCCTGTTTTAGTCTTGGCCTTCACAATATGCTCTGGCAAGGAGTTCCATAGACTGACTGTGTGTTGTGTGAAAAAAAATACTTCCTTTTGTTTTAAACCTGCTGCCTATTAATTTCATTTGGCGATCGCTAGTTCTTATGCTATGAGAATGAGTAAACAACACTTCCTTATTTACATTCTCCCACCGATCTTTATTTTAGACCTCTGTCATATCACCCCTCCAGTCTCTTTTCCAAGCTGAAAAGTCCCAGTCTTATTAACCTTTCCTCATAATTAATCTCTCCTCTGAGAAGACATGGACAGTTCCCTTGTCTGTCTCCCTAGCCTTCTCATACAAGATGTAGCTATAATTTGACTACAAATGCTGGGGAGCAGAACTGGGGACTGGTGGAAGCTAAAGCTGCTGCAAGTACTGATTATGCTAGATAAGTGTGTCTGTCTGTATAAGGCCATGGCATGGTCAGGGTCCCCTGCTGTGTGAGCCATCAGCCTCCAGCAGGACTGTGGTTAGTGAATGGCAGTTGTTTTTTTTTTAAAGGTATAGCAAGTGCTTCTATTCACTGCCATCCCTAAGGGCTCATGCAAGCTAAGAAAGCCCAGAGACAGTCTAAATCAGTGTAAGGGACCCCTCCTTGAGGACAATGGAAATAAATGTATGTTACACCAATTTAAGACACCCTCTCAAGTCAGACTCCCTTTGCCCTGGTCTACACTGTGGGGGGGGGGGGAATCGATCTAAGTTACACAACTTCAGCTATGTGAATAACCTAACTGAAGTCAACATATTTAGATCGACTTACTGTGGTGTCTTCACCACGGTGAGTTTGCTGCTGCTCCCCCATCAACTCTGCCTGCGCCTCTCGCGAGGCTGGAGTACAGGAGTCGATGGGAGAGTGCTTGGGGTGTCAATTTATCCCATCTAGACTAGTGTAGACCGGCGGATAGTGTAGACATAGATTCATAGGGGTAAATTCAGAAGGGACGTGCATAATCAACACCTCATACCACCTTAGAGAAGCTTACACCTACACTAGAGTCTACATCAGTATATATCTTTTACACAGAGAGGCTGGAAAAAAGTTTAAGACATAAATTAACATAGTCTTTACTCCACTTTAACTTACACCTCCTTAAACCTTCTTCAGCTCCTCAGTTGGTACAGGAATCCCTCATACAGCAATAAATTGCCATAGCGGCTCCTACACCAACCTCCATCCTGGCCACCAATGTAAGGATTGTGGACAGAGATTTAACTACTGCTGTAGAAAATGCCCTTGGGACCAATGGCAGCTGGAGCAAATTAGAGATGCTGGAGGTCAGAGCAGCACCCCGATGGGGCCAGGATGGTGGAAACATAAACATTGGTTGAAAACATCACTGTACCCGCCCTTTTCCAAACATCCCCACTTGCAGGAGTGCTGAGTTCTCTTCAACTACAGCTGAGGTTCTGGCCAAATATCTGAATTTGGCTCAGTTCCTCTCTCTATACTGTATAGGTGCTATATAGTTGCTCTCCACTCCTCTTCCAGCTCTCTATTGGCTCACAGTGCCAAAATTTGGGTCTCAGCATATTACATTTCATTTAGTGGTACACAGATGCAAGACAGTGGCAAATTTAACCTAGATTAAAATCATTCCATCGGACTCAGTAGCAAACAGCTGAAGGCTTTTTGGAGGCTGAAGTGAAATTATTCCAGTAATCTCAGTTCAGTTCCCAGTGGGCAGATACTCAACACATACACAAAGCAGCACATAACAATGGGCACTAATTGAAATACTTGTTGGCAGCCTCCTCTGGGAGTTCAAGGTCAGAATACGAATGGACACTGAATTACTTTCTCACCACCACAGATGGTCTGTCTCAGGGCACATTGGTGGGGCAGCATGAGGAAGCTTGCATAGGCTCCATGCCTTTGGTGTGGATGAATCAAGAGTGTCAATCTCCAAAGCTATTGCTAAAAATTGACAAACACAAAATGAATGTAAAAAAAAAAGTCTTTCCTCTCCCTCCTGTTGCATTAATTGAGACAGAATATAGGGGCCCCAAAGAGTAAAAGGCGTGACAGCAATCTGTCACAGTCCAACATTTTTAAATGCTGTTAAACAAGGTTGAGCGTTTGGTAGATGTAACGTGCTTGGATGCTCTGCAAGAACGAGGCCCACACACACTGTGAGTTATTTGGCTTTAATGAAGGTAAAGTGACACAACCGCAACGGGGACCCTAGGCGTTGCTGTCACTTAGGCGGGGAACCCAGCACCGAAGCTCAGCTCGGCCTGGGTCGGAGTCCAAAGGCAGAACCGGGAGCATACAGCTATATATACACAATACAAAAGCAACTCATACATATGCAAAAAGGGACTTCTCACAGGCTATGTCCGCCCTTTGGCCTAAGGCCACACAAACTGGTTTTAACTAGTTAAAAGCAAGTTATAACTGGCATGCCGTGTTTTACAATGACCGACCACTTAGCAAGCAGGGGCTTTTCACAAGGCCGCCGAGAAAGTGGAGACACCCTAGCTAGGCCGTGACACAGTCTTCTGCAGTCCCCTACAGTAGACAAAGACCTCAGCCTGCTTAGTACCATGGTAAGAAATACCCATTAAAAATCTTTTAAGCCCTTTATTAAGGGAACAGGAAAAAAACAAAAATGCTTGCGCTGTTCGGGGTTTGTGTGCGCGAATATAAGGTCTTACATAAGGCTTTCACTTTAAACATCCCTTGTTCCCTTTCCATTTATCTGTAGAGAGATTTTAGAAGGCAAACCCCATCTGACAGTCCTTTAGGTGGTATTAAACATGGTAATAACAGTTCTTTTGGGGAAAAGGTGGCTGAGATGATGGGTCGGAACTGTTGGTGCTCAAGTCCTATCCTATTTCCTAGAAGGTAGAATAAAACAAACACACTCAGAAGGGGAGAGAAAAGAATACCAAGGTTAGAAAATGCAACTTGTGCCTTTAGTATTGACTCTCACTTGCCCTCTCACTGCTGGAGAAACACAGTCACAGCACATAGCCATATTAGCCACTGAGACTTGTGCCAGCATTGGGCTGGTTGGGCATTGTTTTTAGATGCCTTTCTGGTCACAGTCTCACAGCAGTGTTGCAAATAGGAACTCTTGGTTGGTTAAGCCAGACTCAAGAGAAGGTAAAAAGGAGAAGGATAGGAGAGAGCAGAAATAAGGTGGGGGAAGGAAAAGGATGCACAAGAGGTGTATGTGAAAGTCTGACATCAAAGTTGGATTTGGGATTTAGCTGGAGCCTATGGATGTGGTAATTGTTATCTAGGGCTCCCCCACTGATTTGGTCTGGTCAGGATCCCTCTCAATATTAGGACAAAGACGGTCCAAAGGTGTTATGGTAGAACTTGGGTCCCAGTAGATGGTGGTTGTGTCAGCCATGATGAGGAAACGTGCTTCTTCCTGTTCTCGTATCTTTCAGTCAAGCAGCATTTGCACTTGTCTGTTCATCAGTTTTCCTCCAAAAGTCTCTTGTGAAAGACACCAAAAGGAAGTGATGGGTGGAATAGCCCATCCCCTCATTATTTTGTTCACAGTTAGGCCTAATTCCTGACACACCAATTTTGGATCATCGATTTCTGGTCCTACATATCTCTTGTTTTTGAGACATGATCTGGACACTGTCCTTGAATTATATCAGTAGGCCTTGTAGTTAAGGCTAATTCAGTTAGTCATTCTTTTGTACCTTTTTCCAACATTTATAGATTATAATACTTTATAAACTTTTCCACACTTAGGCTCACAACTAGGGTAAATGTGTAGATTCAATTATTACAACACCCCTAGAGTCCCTGCTTTACTTGTATCCTATTAAACTGAAAACAGCTATGCAGTGAAATTCTGTATGGTGGACACGGCAGTTACAGTTCCAGAGAGCCTTCTATTCATATAACCCCTAAAGCCCCAGAGATGGAATAGCAAATTAGCACTAGTATTATTTATTATTTGTTAAACAGTGGCTTTTCCCCCCAGTACAAGGTATGTAAGAAAACATGGTCTTTGCCCCAATAATTTTATAATCCAAGGCCCCAAACCAGCCATCTCATCCATGACCCCATACCCATTGTGAACACCCATTGATTTAATTGGGCATAAGTTTCTCCATGCATGGATCAATTTGCAGGATAAGGGCCTAAATAGAGAGCCAGCATTAATCAGACACTGGCATTAGTAGAATCAAAGCAAGGTTCATATTAGGGTATTCTGTCAATGTAAAATTTTCAGTGATGCATAAGTGATTTAGAGTCTGTTCCATTTTCAAAAGCACTTTAGGTCTAATGCCCAATGACAGTCAATGACATTTGAAATTTGAAGTCACATATGTCCCATTTTCAAAAGTGACTTAGGAACCTATGTGCTTTTTAAAATTTTAGCCAAAAGCCTTATTTCAATACGACCCTGTCCAACTCTTTAGTCATTATTATGAACAACTCCCCTCCCATGTCCCTTGCCAAAAAGTATTAAAATGAAGACCCGACTCTTTGGGGTTTTCCCAGGAAGACGAACAGCAACACAGTACTTAATATATTAATATCTAACCACTGAAATGTTAAGTTTTGGAGATTTTACTCTTCATTTTATTTTTCTTTTAAAGCTACATAAAAATGGAGATACATCATACATTTATAGGTCATGAAATAATTCAATTTTTAATGCCGTCCCATTATCTACATTTATTCTGATAACTGAGACCAGCATTACTGGTTTGTTGGCCTCTTCCTCATAATTTTACCTCATGGGAATATTACATTGCTTAAGTACTCACATACTGATTGTTTTCTGTTCAGTTCTTTAACCCTAGTTATTTATTTTATTAAACTTCACAAACTCAGATGTGAATCCATGTTATAAAATGCCTTATTTTTGTGGGTGCTTGACGTCAGCTGGTGTAGACAAAATGAAGGAACATTAAATACAAACACTCTAAATTCTAGTCTTGAACTGAGAAAAAGCAAGCAATTTTAGATGTTCAAATTTGCCCCAAAATACTGTTCCTCAATAAAACTCCATATGTATAGCTTGACTTTTGTCATATCTCTCCACGGAGCCCTGGATTACACAGTGCATGCAAGGGATTTGGGTTTGTTTGTATAATTATTATTGTTAACTATCCAAGACTTGTGACACTTGGGGATTTTTGTGCATGGCTGGCTATGATGCTAAACAATTGTAAAGCTCAGTTGAAAGCTGAACATTGGAGACTAATAGTGGCAAGTCTGCAAACTGGCGTAAATTGTCACAGCACCATTGAAGCAGGTGCTAAGGAGTAAAACTGCAGTAATACAAAGATGATAACCAGAGAATTTCCAGATGTTGTAATTCCCTAAGCGTCAGTGAAAGCCTCCCGACACTCACGGTTTAAAAAACAAAAAAAAAAGTGGGGGAGAGGGGAATTAAAATTGCTCTGGGTATCTTTCAGTACCTGTGAATGTTGATTTTTTAAATTCCATTTTAATGACTTCTGTGCTTTTTTCATGAATCCTTAAATCTACCATAAGAAAAAAAATCATACTTTTTCTAATGCATCTAGGTTCAGACAAGAGTACAGGACCCAAAATGTTTTTGAACAACATTTATCTATGCTACAGCTAGGAAAATTCTGAAACAACATTTATATGAATAGTCACTTAAATTTCTCAGTGAATTAATTTCAACCAAGCTAGTGTCCCTTTTTGTTCACTTTTCAGGGAGCTCAGGGCAATTGAATGTTACCAACTTGAACCATCATGGAAAGTGAATTTCAAATGCACAATAATTTAAAGAAACCATATAAGAAATTGCAATGTATAACGTAGAAATGACTGAACCCTTATTGAATCTGAAAACAAGAAACACTGCGTGACTTTTCTGAGCAACCACAATTAACCAACAGAGACACACAATACTGAAAATTCACAGAGAACTATTGTGGTGAGCCATCCACAGCGTTTTTTAAAAATTTCAACAAACTCATCACTGATTTCTTTCAAATAATGAAATTATTCTAGGACATCATGATTTGCCCATAATTAGTCCAAGAGTGGAGAGAGACAACATTCACTGGATAAATTGTTCACTTCCAATTTCCAAGTCAGCTCTAATATACTACTCCATCATGCAGTCTGTGTATAACAGTTGTATCAAGCCGAATCTGGGGAGTGTGCTACAAGTGAGTGGTGCAAGTCTTTTCACATAGGTACTACATTTGCCATCCTCCTCTTTGTTTGGCTACCACACCTCTTAACTTAGGATGCCTTCCAACCTTCCTTCTGCTGTCTTTGTAGAAGGAAGGCTGAGTTACACAGATTTTTTCGGGGGGTGGGTGGGGAGGATGGGGCAAAGTAGGCAGTAATTAGGAAAGGGAATGTGACAGTGAAGGGCCACTACCCTCCTAAGCCAAGCACAAGACCTTTTGCAGGAAGGCAGGAATTGCCTGTGTCCCATCCAGAGGCACTATGTTTAAGGAAAAGACTCCAACAGAGATGTCAATATCACTGCATAAGGCTCACTTTGTCACAAACAAAACCAACTGCAGTGCTCTAGCAACCCCATTCAAGTTGATAGGAAACCTCTGTGGGTTCTCCTGCTACTTTGATAAACCTTATTGGGTGCCAGTGCCCTGTCATGTGGTCTGTCCCTGGCTACAGTCAGAACAAATGGTTTACTTGTGTCTTAGAGATTGGGAGACTTGCTATAGTAGCCAAACTGCAAAGAAATCCTACTGTGATCAACCTGGTGCCAATTACTGGAAATAGACCCTGCTGCTCAGATTCCTGTAACCCACATGTACTGAATGGTGCAGGATTCAGTTAGCTCTAGCTAATATCCTGAAGACAACTAAGCGCTTTTCAACATAGGGAAGGCCTTGAAAATATAAAAGTACACCACTGGTAAAAATTATAATTTGCAGGTCCATCTTACTGAACCAAATTTATTCAGGAATAAAAGCAAACAGGCACAGTACAATTTTCAAAAATCTTGTTTTCCAAGATACAAATGACAAAGGTCAAGTTATAATCCTTTTCCAACCAGGCTTTGTAATGGAAATCCTAGCCAACCGCTCATTATAGCTGCTCTCTGGATGCGGACTCATTTAAGTATAACCATGCTTCCAGGCACCTCTACAGTAACGAGAGAAGAGAATGGATTTTCTGCAAATGAGAATATAAGCATGAAAACTAGATGCTGAATCAAACAAACAGCAAAGTATTGTCTATCACAAAACCAATCACTTTTTGGAAACTTGCAGTTTTGTACAATGTGCGTGTTTGCAAAAGTAGAAGATAGCAGCTGGATGCCTTTCTGAACTGGAAAACAGACTTTCCACTAGTAAATAAATATCCATTTCTCATGGCAGTTTCCAGAAATGTTCATTTTAGCTCAATACCTTCCATAATACAAGGAGCTTCCCTCTCACCCAAGAACAGCTATCTCCATGTGGTCCCTTCTGGTTTGCCTAGCACAGGATAGCATTATCCAGGCAAGGAAGGGATGCATAAACAAGGGCTTGTGAAAGTCATATCCTCAGAGCAGTTTCAATGAGATGGGCCTCCAGAACCAATGTAGATCAAAATCCAAATTTTACCAAAGTTTGTGTGTGATCAGATTTGATCTCTTTATCTAATTATACAAAGATCAGTCCAAGCTATTAAGTTAAGATCTGAATGTTGAAGCAAACTTGTTCCAGGTTTAACTGAGTTCAGCTATAGCAGTCTGGTTTGAGTTCATCTCACATTCCGGCATATTTTACTACCTCGTGAAACAAAAATAAATTTACACTGAAAATACACATATCCAGGTTGGAACAATATCTCCCCTCTGCCAGGGTTAAAAGCCATGAAGTTTCCTCCCAGCACAACAAGACACCTGGTATATAAAGTGCTGAAAGGCATTTAAAGACTCTAACTCCCAAGGTGCAAACCTCGCCTATAAATTTGCATTACCTATGGATTCCTTGTTTTTACTGAACTCAATAGAGCTATGTCAATTTACACCTACTGTTTGGTCAATTATCAGCCAGCCAGACACATAGCTTGTAATGGCAACACAAGCCTTACAACCCTCCAGATTATATTGGTTTCTCCTGCTGAACTTTCTCATGCTAGAATGTAAAACTGGGATTAGAGAGATTCAGATGTTTAGACTTTTGATATTGTGAAGGAACAGGAGATTTGTGAGGGCTTGGTACAACTCACTTGGAAAGCCATCATCCTCTTCTTTTTGAAGTTCACAAAGCATCATTAAGGGGAACATAATTAAGATTAAAACAATGAAATCTCTACAATGAAATGCTACAGTGGTATATTTGCATAATTAAATCTAAGGACATGTGCCACTTTTCACTTTAAGGATTTCTTTAAAACGTGCCCTTGAAAAACTGTTCATTGAACCTTAACAAGCCAAATTTCAGCTTTAGAGATTTCTCTTAAGAATCCCACATATTTAAATGAATGTGGTTTTTTTTAATATTGACAGCCATAAAGAACAAACAAATCTTTATTCATTTTCTCCCCATTTCAATTTCTAAAAACTGACTTTGATTTTAAGAGGTTTAAATAAGGTAAGTTATTAAATCATAATGTAGATTGATTGGGATTGTAATAAAAATTAATTAGCTGAGTTATTAGATTAAGGAAAATGGCTACTGTGCATTGATGGAAGCTATCTTCCATGGAATATGTATTATACAATTTCTATGCACCACAGGCAGCTGAAAATATATATTGGGAAAAAACTTTATAAAAATCCTATAAAGTATTAAAATATTACTTTATAAAGTATTAAAAAAGATTTAACTGCAGGAAACTGGACACACATTTTTAAAAAGCTGCCTGAGCATATTTACAATACATAACTGACTAGAACGGCTTAGAATAAGCCTTTCAGATAAATAGTGGAGATTTTAAAAATAATTTATGTATAAAACCATGTTGTGGTCTGTCAGGTATATAGTACAAAACTTTTAAAAAAGTCATTGGGTAAATAATGTTTTATTACTTTCCCTTTTAAAAATAAATTTAAAAGACTCTGGAAAATTAAATAAACAATCACACTTAAATCACATTGAAAGGAGCATTAGGATCAACCTTGAGACGACTACATTCATACAAAGAGAGATGTACTAAGCATGGGTATGCATTCCCATAATTCTTTCACAGCCTGTGTTTGAAAGGGGCTGTTTCTCCTTCGCAGCCCATCCTTTCCTACTCATTGATCCTGCAGGAAAGTCATAATTGTGGGTTTACAACTTTTTGTCATGGAATCTGTTATGGGTGGCACATATAACTCACTTCAGGATCAACTAATGGAACTCATGTGGACTTCGAGGGTGAAGACATCAGTAACTTTGGGAATTTAGCGAAGACTAGAATATATGAATGGGTAAAGGATTTGTGGTTTTGGTCTGATTTGATACTTCTGCTCTCCCCAACTCCATGGCATTTTTGCGCTGGGCCAAAAATGGCTGGTTTCAGGGCCTTGCAGCAGCTTCTTCTATTGGATGAATTAATGTCATGGAGTCAAGTATGAGGCAACTTGTTTACTTACAAAATATACATATCCTTTTGTATACTGCGTACACGAGTCCTGTAGCCCTTAAACCAAGATAGTCCAGCCACAAAACAAACAACTCCAACTCAAGCAACAGGAGCAACTGCTATTATCACTGTCCCTGCAGGTCTCCTATCAATCTCTCTCTACATGCCACAGAACCTTCTCCTCCTGGCTGAACTATCAGCATCCATTTAGGAATCAAAGAATTAGTGGCACATTCTTTCTTAGCAGATTCACCACACTGCTTTCCTACTGATCTGTTACAGCTGAGCTCTGAGTAATGTCAAAGGACAGCCAAGTGAGTGCCACAAGAGGAACAGCTAGAGATTCCCCCAGAAGTAGGTTAATTCCTCAGTGGCATAAAGCTGGTATATTTAACCCACAACGGCACAGTGACTGGGCTGGAAGAGATGAGGCAATGCCAGAAAGCACAGGGTTCTTTGTAATGCTGGGCCAGCTGAGCCATCCCTACAGGCCCTTCCAGTTGGTGTCATTTAGGATAGCCATGCAGCTGTACATTCAAGCACTTGGTAGTCCCACTATCATGAAAAAGGGGCTTAGAACCACTTTTGCCTCTCCGAACCTCAGTTGTGCTGAAAATATAAGGCTGAAGTCCTAAGTCTGTAAGATGGAACAAAGAACAATATTTGAAGGTAAGATTGATATTCTGAGCCCAATTCTTCTCTCATTTACTCAGCTGCCAAACCTGTTAGACCTACTGATTTCAGCTCATATCGCGGGAGTTCCCCTCACCCCTTTTCTGGGCACCAGCATGAGTTGAGGATGTCACTGCCTGAGTGTTTTTACCAAAAGGTTTTTTTGTAAACAGAAGTATTGTCAGATTTCATTCTAGCCTAGTAGGCAAAATGAAGTTAGTCATCCTTGGCCAAGCTAGACAAGTTTTTTTTCCCCCACCAGGATCTGAATTTCTAGCAAATGGCTTTTGTAGTTCTAAATTCCAGTTAATATGCATCTCGTGCAAATTTGAACATAGCTTTAATGCTAATATGCCTTGATTACTCATAGGGTGCAAATGGATCACAAACACTGCCCAGCCCAAAGAAGGTTAGCCCTATATGATCGTGTTGGTTTATATAGAGAGATTTCATGTTTGCACTTCACTATTACCCAAATAGGTTTCATACATACACAGGAGCTTTAGACCTACAGCTATCTTGTCTTAAGGCTCACTGGTAACATGGAAAGAAAATACATCACTATTTGTCCTATAACATATTTGTTCTTTTCTAAATGGCTTTTGCATCTTTAAGATTACTTTATTTGGATACATCTAGTGCAGAACAGCAAGCTTTGACAGATGATTTGGATAACTGAATCTACTGGAGGGCAGTCTTCCCATTCCCCCTACCTCCCTAAATAAAATTACAACAGGTGGGGAAATCCAGTTTTGGAAGAGTATATATATTCCTAACAGGGCATTATTTTACCTAGCAGTGCACTGTGTACTCACTATCATCTGATAGAATAGTTCAGACTAGCAATCTAAACCAGAAAAGAAGAGTTAAATCTTCAATAAGGCTTCCTTTGCCCAGAAGATACTCTGAGGTCTAATAGGATCCCCTCCGCCTACCCATCACTACGTATTAAGATCCTATCTCTGAGCTGCTGACATTATCAGCAGCACTTTCTTTGTCTGTGCCACTTCCTAGCAATGGGTGGAAGAAACCTCCCCACCCCCCACAGTAAACTTAATTGATGCAAAGCTAACATGCACTTCCATCTTCAGGGGAAGGGAGAGAAAGAGACCCTACAGCCTGTATGGAATGGAAACCAGAGTGTACAGCTGAAAAGAGATCTGAGGAGGGTTTAAATGAATGAACGCTGGTCAAGGAAAAGTTTAAAAGTAAAGAGAGATGTAAAAAGATCACAAAACCTAGTGGGGAGCAGTGCATGGGAGATGGATGGAAGTGCATTACAAAACTATAGTCATGAATGCTAAAGATGCTGCTATCTAATTTAAGTGTCTCATGACCCTGACCACTGAAAACATTCTGTGATACTTTGAAGCTAGATGTGATCAAGTCATTCTTAGTGAATTATTCTTTGATTTATATTTTTCTATTCACAAGTTACCCTTTAGCATTTTACAGTTCTCATATTTGTTAGTCAAAATTACTGGCAGAATTTTTAAAAACACACACACAATCCCTTTTCTGTAAATTGTTCATGAGCCCCTGATTTTGAGCATCCAATATACAAAATTCAAGCTATGTTAATAGTTTGGATTAGCACATGCCATATGTCCCTTGACTGGATAGAAGCATGCCTCTTCGATTCAGGCTTCCTGTCTGAATACTCACCTTTATGAATTCATAGTGTGATTTTTGGCAAATATTCTCAACTGTTTGCATAAAACTCAGTGTTTGTGCAGACATTCCTCATTCTGTATAATATTCATGGAAAGCAAACAAAAATGGCACAAACTCAGATGAAGCTAATTCTTTTGATTAATCCAGGGATCATCTATGAAATACTTTCTGGTTTATACTCAGCCATCCAAGGTTGCTGCCTGAATATAGCCAGAAGCTTCTGTAATAATGAGGGATATTATCGGTGTGGCAGTGACATAATTGCACAGCCACATTGCACAGACCCCTTCCCTCATCAGATACTATATAATGCTAGTGATTAAACACAGGGTTATCATAGTTCACTCATACTGGGATCTGGGACTTTGGCATGGGAATCATGGATACTTGTAGCATGAATTTTATAGTGTACAGGAAAAGGTATCCAAGACAATAATGTTACAACCCAGTGATATTCAGGTCAAAATTTAGGGTCTTGTAAGTTGTTTCAGTTTGCAGGAGAAATGAGTGAGTCAGGTATTTTCTTCAATGCAATCTTATTTACAGATAAGGTCCTGTTTCCTTGAGCAGCATAAGAATCAAAAACAGCAGGAATCAGTTTCGTTGCTTGCTCTTCTAAGCCAGCCTTGCCACCCAGCACTGTATGCCAAAAACTTAATAGAGCCACATACTATAATTTTCATGCTGTGTCTGAAGCTTCTTGCTCTGCTTCTGTGGCGCTTCTCTTACACTCTTTCTCCCCTGCTTCTTTCACACCATTACCCAAACAATGATCAGATGAGCCCCTGCCCACATGATTCAAAAATCCTGAGTGGCCTGGGTTTGGTCTAGAGACCTGGGCCTGTGTTTTGGATGCTACTGCTATTGTTTCAGTCACCACATTCATCATGAAAGAAAAATCAATGGTTACACCCAACCTATAACAGTAACATTTCTAGACACATGATGGGCGAAATCTGTTTTGCATCTGTTCCCCAAAGCAGATGGCATGCAATGTTTTTTGGATAACTTGCAAGAATCCGGTGTTTTGACTATTAAGATACAGGTTCCTTCCAACACGGCCACCATGCAAACAGGTATTGCCTGCTGTAGTAAATGCGTCTCATAAGGTATACTACCCGCAGCTATACAACTTTGTGATATGGATTACAACAGCCTAGACACTTCCCAAGATATCTTTCAGTTGTTTTAGACACCATTTAGTCACACAGCTTAATAGATGTACCCAGTAGGGCAATGCTGCATTAATAAATTGCATCAAACTAATAAGTGCCAGATTTTTGTTGTTGATGTGTTCTCATTATTTACTAACAGCTAGTTGGGCTTGTCCTGTCTAATTTACAGTTATTTCCACACTTTACAGTTATTTCTCCCACAATTTGAGGTTTTGGCACAATGATTCACTCCTGCATGTGAGCGTGTGAGGCAGGGGGCACCCTGAATGATTTGTTTTCACAAAAAGTTTTGCAAAGAGGTGTCCTGAAGTTTTCTACCAGTCCTATGCCCAATGGTCTTTACAAATACTCCTGTCAACAATCCCTTCTCTCTTTGTAGGAATTCATATCCACGTGCACTGGAGTAACTGGTATAGCACCCAAACAGCAAAGCATGGAACCTCTCCTAAAAAAAGGGCTTCATCATCTACTTTCTACTTAGTTACCTTTTGCTTGCAGGACCCATTCTATCAGGACACGAATGCTGACTAGTACTCGTCCAGACAGCATGCGGTCATAGGCTTATAAAAGTATCCTGGTCACACACAGATTGTCAACTGGACTGACTGGTGAGGAAAGTTGTAATATTATTTCCTCAGGATTCTAAAAGGCGTTTTTTGAACACAGTGGGCTTGATTCTGCATGCACTTACAGTGAAGCAGCTCCATTAAAGTTAGTGGTATATAGTATGAAAGCAGAAACAAGATCCATACCTCACATGGTGTTCCTGCTCATGAAAATAAACCTGTGTTCCTCATGATGATGTTACTCTTTGCTTTCTTTGGCTACTCTTGTGCTGGCCTAATGCATTAATGAGCTCACTCACATCTGTTTCCTTAATTCCACCCCTGATCTCCCCATCTTTATATCCTATAGTAGTCCTCCCAATTCAGGTTATCAGCACAAATTGTGAGATGTCTGGGTAAATCCATGATTCAGAAAACGGATGAGCTCCTCCTGCCCCTGAGAGCTAAACAGCATTCCAGCTGCATCCTTCTTGTACCTCTCATGATTATGCCAGTATGATGAGCACCATTTTGCCAACCCACCAGGGGTTTGGACTGGGAACCGCCAGAGCTGAAAACATGAGTCTGTACAGCTTGAACTAAAGAGTCAGGCTCGGTAGCTGGGGTTTTGTAACAGACCCAGATGATATGTAGATTGGCCACAGGGAGAAATACATCAGAGATTGACCAATGGACTACACCAAAAACCTAGTGTCTTTTGACTGAGCCATTATTTCCCATCCCCACCTGCTGCTGCTTGGTAAGTGTGTGATGCTGTCAGGGAGTTAAGAATTGGCTGCATCTGGGTACATTATTCTGCTTCATAATGGTCCTTCATGACGCTACCAGGCCAAGAAATCTCTTATGTCCTATGTCAACACTTCCAGGTATGCCCTGTGCCCCATTTCACAAGGGTCTGCTCCAGGGATACACATGAATATCAGGTCTACCCTCAAACAGTAATATTTACCTCCTGCTCTTGGCTTAACTTGTAAGATACACTTTCCACATAACATGCTTAAAATTGCATCTGGGAGAATGTTCTCCTGTTATTCACCCCTTGAGGAATCTGCCTATATGCAACCTCCTTATTGGAGTTTGGTGGATCACCTGTTTTTTTCCAAACTAGATTTCTTCATAGTTACTGAAGATGATGCATGTATGATTTTTGGCAATTTATTGAGCTGCTTTTTCTGCAGATGTTTCCATGCAACTGGTGCCTCGTATGACCCTGCCCGCCTTTCTTTTTGTCATACTGCCTTTTCCAAACATATGTTGATTTTTGTAGCTGTTAGATTTCACTTTCTGCATATTGAGAAAATATGGTACAACAATGCTTACTTGGAGAGACAGTTCTAAGCTGCTCTTTGGATCGTAGTCTAACTGTAACCTGTTCCCCACGTGTTTAGCTTAGATAACCAGCACCTAGATACCCCTATAACAGGCACCTCAGAAAAATCTGAAGTAGGCATATAAAATAGGGAGCTCTCTTTTTGCAATATGTTTACTCTGCATTTTTTCTTACACAGCAGTTCTTTAGATGTGGTTGCACAGGTATAAGTGAGAATAGAATTTGGTCCAATGAGTAGAATATTATATTAATTTTTGTGATTAAATAAAAGATGCATAAACTGGGTTGTATTAAAATTCCTTTGAGGTGGATCGGTGTAAACTCACCTGTCAGTTAACAGGTTGGGCTTATGCTTACAGTTTAAGACAAAAAGTGTGTGTGAATTTGTCCAGTAGTTTTTGGGATGAGGTGTTTTTTTTTTTGGGTGGGGGTAAGTGTATGGGCGTGAGAAACTTCCCAGATACTGGCAAAAACAGAGAAAAAGGCAGAGAAAAAGAGGCAAGAAAAGCCAAGCAAGAGCTTGTAAGATAGAGAGTGCTTTTGGGTCTGGTGTTTGCTAATGAGCCTAGAATGCTGCAAGCTAAGACACTGCTTCTTTTGTTCTTGCTTCTTTCTGATTCAGAGACACAGGACTTTGTACATAAGCAAAACTGAATCAAAGACATACCTGACTACCAGCAATTTCTACTTCCCAGGGGAACATCTCCAGGGCCACAAACTTTGACTAGCTACTTGGGTCAAAGGTGTGGTGTTTAGATATGCTTGTAATTATTAGAACTGGAAGCACTGGCTGCTGGGAGTCTGAAAGGACAGGAAACAGGAAGGGGGGGAGTAGCTGAGGAGGCTGAGTGAGAGTTACAGAGGGTGCAGCAGCAGCTTGGTACAGAGGTTTGTACTGTAAAATAAAGTCCTGTTGAAGTTGTTAGTAACTTGCCTGGTTGATACAACAAAAGGGGGCAACAATACTCTCAGTAATTATTTTAACAAGGAGACTTAAGGTGCCTTTTTCATGCATGTGTTGCTTGCAGCAGCAGAACTGTATGACTTATGAGGAGAATCCTTTCAAGTTTTCTTTGCATTTTAAAGCTTTTTAAAAGTTGGTCAGAAAATATTGACAAAGCCACTGAAAAACAGAAACAAAAAATTGTTCCCCTCCTTCATTTTTCCAGCTATCTATATTTATTTTCTGTCATTGCAAACATGCTACATTCCACTATCAAAGCAAGGGGTTGGGTACATTTTAAAGTTATTCGTTTAGATATTATGGTCATCTTCTCTCAAACACACCACAGAAATTTGACAAATAAATTTCATCTGCAATTAAAAAAAATTGGTCTCTCTTGTCCTCTTAGCTGCAGAATCTTTCCAATGTAGCCTATTATAAGGGATCACTCATAGAAGCAATACAAAAATGGTTGCTTGAGGGAGTTGGTCTTCTAATTAGAATGGAGCTTATGACTTGTTGCAAACTGTTCACTATGACTAATCCTCCAAATATGTTTGACATCTGTTCTGAAAGAAGCATAAAATAACTTGAAAATGTCTATGGACAAGAGTATGTATACAGCTATGCTCATAACCACCATATTAAGTGTTTAGGCAGAAAGCTTAGAAAGTTCAGCCCTTTAGCACTTGTATCACCCTTGCAAAGTTATGAAAATCTACCAGTCCATGAAATAAAAAATTCACTTGCATTTTTTGTTCCTTGATAACAGAAAACCCAAGTGATATTTACTTCCCTCTCAAAGTGATAAAGATTCATGGCTTCTTGTTTAGTAGTAGTGCATGGAAGATATGCCACACTATACAAATCCACTTTGCCAAATGTTGTTTGCTCATTCAGCACAGGCAGAGAATAGTTTCCATACCTTAACTGGTGAAAATGCTCTTTTTACAGTCACGTACTATTCTATCTTTGACCTCATCACAAACTGTTCATCAGTTTGGGCTAGTCTATGCTTTCATGCTCCACTGTGCTGCTGATTTTAGAAGCTTTCACTTTGCCCTAGATAGTTTATCATACATTTTTAAACTATCATTTAACACACAGACTTTTGCAGTTGTTGGCCATTTTCAGCTCCTACTCGCTTCCCCTTTCCTGGTTATAATCTTGCTGGATTAACTCTTGCACACTGTTATTTTCTTCAGTAAAAATGTGTATTTTGCAACAGGCAGTGCAGTATTTGGCATGACTTCTTGCATGAGCTATTTCACATGAAGCAAAGTGTTCATTTGAACTACTGTGTTCTCTTCATTGCTGAAACCATGTTTCCAAAACCTCCAAATCTTAGGTGTTAAAAATCTAGACGTTCCAATTCTTGATTTTGTAAATGCCTCTCATCTTTATAATGGACTGAACCAAAATTCCCAGGATTTGAAATGCCCCAGTTGCTAAAGCCATCTGAAACAAATCCATATCTGCAGCAGTGTAGGGGCTAAACCTCTTGTGCTGAAAGTTCAGCTTGCCAACATGAAGGTAAACTCTGATCAGAATTAATAAAATTAATTCCATCTTTCTAATACAATTCAGTCAGCACAGTATCTTGAATCCATTAGAACAGTTTGATTTTTCAAACAGAGGAATGAGCAATATAAAATATTGAACCTACTGAAATGCTTCCTCTTTCAAATTTGTTCAATATTTGGATGATCTTTGTTATGACTTTTTAAATAGACGGGGAACAACGTATATGTGTAAACATCCTCTGAATTTCCAAAGACACACTGGTTGTGTGCAGAGGAGTAAGACACATGAAATGCAGTGCCAGTGACTCTATATTCTGTGAAATGAATTTACTTTACAGTTTAGAAAATGACTATAATCATCATCTTCCAAAACCTGAGCTATAGTACATTCTTCCGGCTGGAAGCCCGTCTAACATGGAGGCATATCTAGAGATGCCAGCTCTCTATCATTATTGACACTATGCTCTCCTGTTTTTGCATACAAAAGGGAGTCTGCACCCATAGAAAGGCAGAGCTCCACCTATGTGGCATGTTTTAAAGCCTCCCCCGATTAATGGAGACGGCTCTGTAGGAATACTTGGGGATTCCATCTCTGCAGAACTGCAAGGGCATGGGGCAGGCTGGGCTTCACTGAATTCTTCTCTTCAAATCAGTGAGAAAGCAGTACCCGTTAATACTGACTGAGCCTACCAATCTCCACTACAGTTCTTTCCCAGCACCTGTTCTGACCCAGACGATCATGATGGGTTGTTTTGGATTTATAATCTATTAAAGGAAAAGACAGTCAGATCCTTCCAAAGCAAAGAAATCCAAACTGAAAAGGTTAAGAAATCTGATTTTAAGTAATGTCCTATCTGATTAAAGAGGAATTGACCTACATCTGGTCAATCAGTTAGTCAAGGAGTTGCTGGGCAGTAAAGGTGAAGGCAATGTTGTTCCATGACAATAGAGATATGTTGAAGTTGAAGAGGTCCCATCTGATCTGAACCATTAACTTTGATGGCCTGATTCTCCATTGCCCTGCACCCTGTGTAATCATTTACATGAACACAAAAAGGCTGTAAAACAGTCATTTGATCTGTCCCACACTTTGCACTGGTATACAAGATTATACAAGGTAAGGACAACTAAAAATAAAGCCCTGAATCTGCACATCTAGGCAGGGAATTTCACAGCACACATTTCCTCATTGGAGTTTGGTGCTCCCTGCTTCTGGTTGGGTTGGAAAAGCCAGATTGGAAATGAAAATTTGCTTCTGAGAGACTCTTTCTGGCCATCACTTTTACCCCAATGCACGCATTTGGGAGTATCACAGAATGATGGCCTGGCCTTCTGTGGATGCCCAGTGGATGCTCTTTTCCTTTGAAGTTAATGCACTGGATCAGAGGTGGACAAACTACGGCCCGCAGGCCACATCCAGCCTGTGGGACTGTCCTGCCTGACCCCTGAGCTCCTGACCGGAGAGGCTAGCCACCATCCCCTTTGCTGATGTCCCCCCCCACACACACACACAGCCTCAACGCGCCGCGCCGTCAGCGTTCTGGCCTGCTGGTCCTCCTGGGCAGCATGGCTGGCTCCGACATGGTAAGGGGGCAGGGAGTGGGAAGTCCTGGGGGGCAGTCAGGGGACAGGGAGCAGTTGGATGGGATGGAGGTTCTGAGGCGGGGACCCTCAGGGGATGAGGGTGGGGGTTGGATAGGCATGGGAGTCCCAGGGGGCCCGCCCGGTGGCGGGGGTGTGGATAGGGGTCAGGGCAGTCAGGGAGCGGGGGCTTGGATAGGGGGTGAGGTCCTGGGGGGGCAGTTGGGGCAGGGGTCCCAGGAGGGGACATCAGGGGACAAAGAGCAGGAGGGGTTGGACTCGTCAGGAGTTCTGCGGGGGACATTCAAGGGGCGGGACGTGGGAGGGGCCGGAGGCCAGGCAGTTTGGGGAGGCACAGACTTCCCTACCTGGCCGTCCATACAGTTTTGCAACCCCGATGTGGCCATTGGGCCAAAAAGTTTTCCCACCCCTGCACTAGATAGTGGTTAATGCATCCGATAGTAATTGATGCATCAGCCAGGGTAGCACTGGATCTTTTTTTCACCAGCAGTAAATTCAAGCCCTTGAACCATTCTGCTTCCACATCTGCTTCACAAAGACAGATGGCCCAGGGTACTCCCTTCAATCACTACATCTGTCTCTGTCACCTCTCTGACAACAAAATCCATAATAGTATTTATCCCCCACTGATGCCATGGGAGGCATACGTGTTTAGTACAGGTCAGCATCCCAGGTAGATATCTAGACACAGGCTAGTCCACCCTTTTCTGGGAAATAACTGAAAATATTATTTAAGTAGCAGCTGATGAACCAAAGAAAAATCTAGATAAACACTCTAAATAAAAAACTCTGCTCCCTACACCTTAGGTTTTGAGTAGTTTTCTTTCCGTGCTGTTTACAACATAGCCCATCTGCATATGCAGAATCCTTTCCTACTTGAAGAGATCCATGACCCTTCCTCGGTATCTAATGCTGCAATCATTTCCATGGCAACTACTTTTGATGTCACAAATAGAAAGTTATACAAGTTCAAGCAGGGGGATCAGAGGCAGGCAGAGGGGAACATTTAATCATGTGTTCATGTCCCTGCAGAAAGAGGGAAAATAAAAACTAATCTGTTTTGTCAGTTAAAATGTGCAATATTTTACATTTGAAATTGAAGTTTGTTATGAATATTTGTCAATTAAAATTTGGTACTTTTAAAGTAAATTTAGTTCCAGTAACAGAGGCCAGATTGGCAGTGCTTAAGACTGAAGTACTCTGTGCCTAAATATGGATGGTCAAAGTGGTCATGCCAACTTTCATAAGTTATCCTAACTAGTGTGCCTAAATCTTCACCAGGTGACCATGAGGATGGTGGGGGCAGCTGAGCCTCAGTGTCTGTTCAGATCGCCCAATGGAGTGGCAGTAAGTATCTATTGTGGGGCATTAGGAAATAGTCTACTGCCCTGTGACTCAAAGCACCTGTACTCTCCCCCTTCACTCACACAACTGTAATAATGTTTATACAAAATATACCTTGTGAGGTATTGTCTGAAAACTAATAACTCATTGATCAATAATGTCAGTGAAAAAAGCATGTAGCAACAACTTATGAATTCCACCTGTATGAAGTTAATTGTTCAGAACTAGATGGCCCTGTTAAACAGGCAAATGGTAAACTACCATCAAGACAGCAGGGGAGGAGATTGCAGAAAAACCCAACAATTTTCACTTTAGCAAATAGAAGTAGGCAGCAAAAAGAGCATGGAGCCTCCTTCATCAGACTTCATGACGCTGTCCTTACTGCTTGAATAAACTTTACTTTGAGGAGTAACTTTCAGAAGAATCCATTTCAAAGGTTCACTGAACTATAAAAGAGGGGCAGAAGACCCCTAGTTCTCTCCTTCACCCAAGACAAAGGAATGTGCACCTTTGGGTCTCTAGAAGAAATTCTGAGAAGGAGTGTCAGCCATCATCTTGCTGGAAGCTCAGGTGAGAAAAGCCCTCTTGAGCAAATCCTTGAACCAGCCCTTGAGAGATTAAGTTTTAGATGCATATTTTCACTTTTATTTGCTTATAACCATTTCAAACTCTTATACTTGAACTCACTCAGAATTCTATCTTTCTGTTAATTAATCTAAACCAACAGTGCTGTGTTTGTACTGAAATAAATGTCAGCCACAGTTAATGTAGCAAATTGGTGGGTTGTCCCCCCTTGAAGAGGGGAGCAGTTCTTATTCCTCTGAATGTTGCTGGAGAAGGTTGGACATATCAGAGCACATGTGTCTGGGCAAGTTCTGGACTGCAGGTTTGTTGGGGTCACCTGCTAACATTAATCAATGTCTGGCACAGACAAAACAAGTGTCCCTCTGATAACTGCTGACAGGCTGTTGGATTCAGAGTAGGTGAATCAGGATGTACTGCGTACAGAAGATGAAGTGCATGTTGACTGTGTATGTCCCAGGCAGACAGCCACAAGCAGCTGAAGCATTTTGGGGCACTCAAGGTTAAAATACCCAAGTGGTGACAACCTCTTACTGGTCTGAACTGCATGTTAAGCATCAAGGGGTAACAACTTTCAGTCAGTGAAGACATGAACTGTATTCCCATCAGCATCCTAGAAGAGGATGAATCTACATCATACCATTTGTTTTTTTGAAAGCTTATTTATAAAAAAAAACAGAAATAAATCCAGCTGTAATAATTGTTTGGACTTGAGGGTAAGGTGATTTTATGGACCCTCTCTCTCTCAGCACTACATATTTCCTTGTTTGAACGAATTCCACCCCTCAAGAACTAGCAATGCTGCAGAAAATGTACTGAATGAATTGTCTAGAATGTAAGTAACTGGCATCCCAAAAAGTGCAACCCCTGTATCTATGGGAGGGCAAGACTTGAGCTTCTCTTCAGTACTTTGTCAGCAACAGTCAATTCTAGCAGTGACTTTCATTCTAGGAATGATGGCCGGGGGAACGGCAAGGTGAAAGCTCAACCTTCTGACTCATTTCACCTTTCAGTTACATGACCCATTTTGACATTTCCCTAATTCTAGAGAATAGCAATGATATTTCTATGCAGGCTCTGAAGCTGATCAAAGCCTATTTTTACCATGCATCAGAAGTTCACTTCTCTAAGAGAGAAAGTGACATTGGAGTCCCAGAGCAGCTGCAAGAGCACATTTCAAATGTGAACTCATGTCTCAGGGAAATTCATCAAGTTCAAATCAATGTGGCCTGCATTTTATAAAGTCAACTGAATTCAGGCATAGGAAACAAATCAATGGCAAGACAACCTTGAAAAATCTGTAGCTGGAACAAACCAGAACGTTGCTGGTTGAGTCAAAATTGCTAAGGTAGTAAACTGGAAAATGTTGAATGGGAGAATACAGAATTATGAATTAAAGATTTTATGGCAAGCCAAACATATGGGTCAAGAATTTTATTGGGCCATAGAAAGATTTGTTTGCATTTTTTCCCCTCTGTGCAGTTAACGGTCTCAAAGACTTTTCCTGTGGGGTAACATCTTTATGTCCCTTCTGTCCTCTCTGTAAGTCAATCATACTGTATTAAGCTGACATGATTAATTATCCATGGGACACTTTTCTGGCAAATCATCTAATTAGACACTTTTGGGCCTCTTATCTCAAAGGTTATTTTAAATCATTGAATCAGCTGAGAGTAAGATTTGTGAGAGGAGATTATGACCGGCTGGAATCAGCATGAAAGAAAGCTAAATCCCAAATTTGTCACATAAACCTAATTCCAAAGATGTAATCAATTTGGAAGGTATCACAAGATCAGTGTTCATTTGCCACAGTCTAAGATAATTAACCTTACAGACTACATCATACCATTTGTTTTTTGGAGAGCTTATTTAAAAAAAAACACATAAAAGCATAAAGGGCAGGGAAGGTGAGGTTGGAAAACATTAGCTGTTGCAATAGCCTTTGTTCTCTTTTTCCCTTTTTTGTGCTCTTGAAAAAGCAGAAGAAACAGTAGTGTGAGTGTGAGTGTGAGTGTGAGTGTGTGTGTGTGTGTGTGTGTGTGTGTGTGTGTTTTAAGGCTGTTCAGTTGTTCAATTTGATAACTTCAGATAGTTTGCCAGGATAGTGGAAGGTAACCCTGGGGAAAAAGCAATGGAGGAATGATCAAGGATGTACAATAACTTCCATTTGAGATAGTGTTGGAGAGGTCTGTTTATTCATCAGCTGGGGAATGCATGGAAACAGAACAGAAGTGGGTGTGAGCACAATGAGCTGCTTCTGCTCACACTAAAAACAGAGCTGCCCTGGTTGGATTGTCACTTAGAATTTGACCAATCACTTCACCAAGGTGATAATTAGGAAGGGATAATGTCAAAGATTGGCATAATGGTTCACTCCAAGATCCAGTGTTTAATGGCTTGAAAAGTCCACGGTGACAAGTTTCTGGAGAGAGCTATGAATCAATAGCTGGAATCATGAAAGCATATTACACTCCTATAGTTTCAAGATGGAAGCATTTCAGAACTGTCACTATCAAAAATGTTCATTCCACTGTGTTTTTCCAGTGTAATCATGTCACACAGGAAACCTGCAGTTCCACAGCAGAACTGTGATGACATTAAGACACCACTTTCAATTGTACACATCCCCTGAGCTAACCCATTCAACTTCCAAGTTTAACAGGCTTCTCCCATGCTCACAGATAAATGCAAAGAAAGGCTGAGTAGAGGTTAAATCAGATTCAATCTGGGAAGGATTTGGCAACTACAATTAGAAAACAGCCTAGAGGAAGATATTAACTTTTCATTTTGACTCAGACAAAGGGGTATAATTTCCATTGTGGAATGATTGAAATTTTATTTTTAGAGGTACAAATGCAAAAATCAATGTAAACTTGTAAAATATTAAGTCTGGTTAGGGCATAAACTTTGAGTAACCTATTGAATAAAGGAACTAGCACCATGGAAAGCACAGGCACCTGATACCTTGAAATAAAGTCCTGATTACAGTCAACAACAAAAAAAGAAAACACAGTAATAGCTGGGAACTGACTCACTCATCAGCGGATTAGAAATTGGATGGTAAGCCTTTTGCCTTTAAGTCAGTGGTGACCAAAAGTCAGTATCTGATGACTACTCAAACAGCCTTTGTGAAATAAACTGATGATCTCAGTAGACAAATGGCCAGATCACAAAAATTCAGCTAAACATCTAAAAGTGGTTCCTTCTCATCCTCCAGATTCACAGCAGACAGAAACTGGCAAGTTATTTTGATAAGCATAGAAACCACCATTCTGGATCTGACTTTGGTCTTCAGCATCTTTCACAATTATTAAAACATTATTTTTTCTTTAAAGGCAAACTGGTAGAATACAGAAAAGGGTATTTAAAAATAGGATGTTGCAACAATGAAGTATTTGTTTTCTTAGAGTACACAGCAATGTACATTCCTAGATGGTGTCAATGAATGTACACTGGTGTAAATCCTATAAGAGGTGGCTGGGAGAATGTGGTCCTCAGATTCACATGAAAATCTAATTGTCAAATTAAGCTGCCAAGACCTCAATGTACATATTACCTGAAAGTGATGGGAAGCATCAGATGCCATAGCAATTGTTTGCCTTTCAGATACCAGCCATTGTAGAAGGTTATTTGTGGTTTGCATCTGGCTGCAAAGGATTTTTCTATAGATCAACAAGCTGGTGCTTGGCATTGTGCCACTGCTGTAAAACATTGTGGAACAGGACTCACAGCAGAACTGACTCTACTGATTGTCCTGTCACTGCAGAAATTCTCATCCTTGTTTATGCCATTAAAGTAAATACTGATATGATAATTAAGAAAATATCTGTCTTAAAAGAGACTTATTTATTTTTCCAAAACAAATCTGATTTCAATATTGAGTTATCAGAATTTAAGACCAAAAGTGTACTTGTTAACACAAATTTCTTTGTCCTTTCTAGAAAGCAGACCATGCCCTCCCTTTGACATCACCCAAGGGGTGTCCCTATGCCCTGTGTTATGTTGTTATAACAATGACACACCCTATTATTCAAAAGAATTATATGCTCAAGAGTGCATTATAAGCCAACACTGAAACTAACTTTATGCCTAATGTTGCTTCCCATCTCAGTGTGCAGCTCTCCCCTTCTTATGGGGAAGAACGATTCAGTGGGCTCCACAAAGGGTGGACAATGAATGGGCTGCAGGTAGAATGTACATTCCGACCCTACCCTGGTAGCTCTTCATTTCCATACAGCCTGCTCATCAGGAAATACAGGCTACCTTCATGTTTATTAGCATGGCCAGTATTAGGATGTCCTGCACCAGGTGGGCTGCTAGCTGGCCAGAGAGCAGCCAAATTCTGGTTAACCTCTGGTGTGAGGTGAGCAAGATGTTCAGCTTCAGCAAGAGCACAAGAAATTATCATGTCTACAAAGCTATATCTGACCGACTGATGGTGTTCGGAAGTGACCTGACAGAACCACGCAGAGTGTGAATTAAGTGGCTGAAGACAGACTACCACAAAGTTAAAGATGCTAATGGCATCACTGGGAACTCCCTATCTTGCCTCTTTAATGAAGAATTCTATTGGGTATTGAGAACGGGCACTGAGCCCTCAATAAAACACGACAATCTGCTGAGCAGGGATGATACCTTATAACCTCCTAGTCACAGTCACCTTCAGAGGAGAGCCAGCTGCTGGATGAAGGGCAAGAAGTGACTCTGGTGTTGCTGCTGATAACCGAAGAGACTATGGTGCCAGAGCAGTTACAGCACAGCCTAGGTCCTCACTCAGAAGAGCTGTTTTTGAGGGCTCTGGGGAGCATCTGGCGGCAGAACTGGCACCAAAGCCGGAGCTGTTACATTTCTGCTACCATTTTTGTTAATATATGGATGGAGGGGATTTCTGGGTTAAGGCCCTATTAAGTTATTAATTTAAACCAGGGTTTTGATGTGCTTCTCTTCAGGGTGAGACTCCTGCCATTCTGAAAAGTACACCTCCCCCACCCGAATGCCATGTGGGATTCAATGTGGACACTGCAAAAAGAGGAAAAAAACTCTAAAAGCAGTTATCACAAAAGTTTTACAAGTCACTTGCTGATTGTTGTAAGTATGACTAGGGGGTCTGCAGTTAATAGCCTAATGTACTCCATCTAATACAGCACACCTTATAAACTGGCCACTCCCACACTGTCCTGGACCACCTATCAAATAAGTCCCAAACAATTAATTGCCTAAGGTATCAGACTTCTTATTAAAAGAAAAGAGAAAATGTGCATACAGGCCTGTCCCCTGTCCCCCAGAAGGCCTAGGGTTTTAATGCACCAAACCTTTCTAAATTATTTAGCGCACATGAACACATATGCACAGGAAAGCTGATAAGACTCTCCTCCTCAGACTGGACATAACTGATAGTTTTCGAGGACTCAATATTTTAAATAACTTGAAGTGGAATTCAACCTATCTGCTGTATGCAGCTTCCCTTGATTTTGAGACCAATAGCTATGTCCTTGTATCTAGATCAAGGTTTGCTGTCCCATGAGCTATTTGTTATTAATGATCTGTACAGAGGTTGTGATATGCCAGTCTCTTTTTTGCTTTGGCTCACAGAATTTTTAGGTTTGATCAATGCAAGCTAAAAAGGTAACACCACTTTCCACCTGCTCTGTATGTATACATAGGTGTGAGCATGTGTGGACTTGCTCATTGTTTCCCTCAATCCTGTATGTTTGTTCTAATGGCTGTAAGATCTTGCAAACTAGGGGAAACAGTTGTTTGCTTGGTACTCAGCCTCATTGCACACCAATTGTCTGCTGCTTGAGTGACCTTGGTTTAACTTCCAGCCCCTTCTTCACCTATTTTGTCTCATTATAATCCACACCTTTAATTAGAGGTTTACTGCTTCTGATCACAGACATTGCTAACCTTGGTTATAATGCATTAAAACCCCACAGAATCAAAGCCTCCCCCAGCATTTCTGTTGCAGCCTATAGTGTTAATAGCAGTGCGAATGAACTTTAACATAAGTATTTGTCTCTGTGCATATGTGTATAAAATAGCCTTTATTCTGTCAATTCATATGATACAGAGCAGAAATAAAATTAAGAGGAAATTCATAGAAAATATGAGACCTTTCTCTTGAAACGCAGATAATGAGTTAGATTCAGCATCAGAGCTGATGCTTCCAGGCAGGACAAATACATAAAATCATGCTGACTGAGCAAAGCAGAGGTCAGAGGGCCTTAAAATAAAAGAATATGTAGGTGGGGTACAGGAAAAGCAGGGTGAGCAGATCTGCTCACTGAGGTCAACGACTTACATTGAAAAACTGCTTTAGAAAGCAAGGTGTGATGTGCAAGAATACAGGCCTGATATTAGGGACAAATAATCTCATTCATAAGGATGTGCATATCTTTGTCACTCCTGTTCTGAGATCTTCTGTGGTGAATTTCAGCCCACAGCAAATACATCTGTTCACATGTACAACTCTGTGTATAAAAGAAGGGTGAAGGACCCTGAACTATTATTGCTCTCCAGCACTGCTTAATACCCTCAGGGTCCCATCCTGAGTGATGTTATATACCCTCATCTCCCAGTGAGGTAAACTGAATTGAGAGTGCTTAGCAAAATTAGGCTTGTTTTCAGTATTCTCTGAAGGAATTGTAATACTTAATTATGTTACAAGGATTAATATTGCTATGGCAGAAGTCACCAGCTGCTGATGTTACACATTGTAACAAGCTTTTTTTGGCTATGAGCATGGTTCAGTCTTGGAGAAATGCTGTATGTGGCACTATTTTTTTGAGATGGTTAGCTAGTACGTCAATTATTGGGGCACAGTTGCTCCCTGGAAACCTGGCATTGGTGTTATGGCTGACATTCCTGAAAGGAAGTATTGGCTGCACCATATTTGACCACCTCAGTTCATGGACTGGTAAAAATAAAACAAGTTACACTAAGAAAATGCCTAGATTCCGCAATTTATTTCTCCTCCAACTGGAAGCTGACCTGCGAGACCCTGAAATCTATAACCACAGAGCCATGACTCAAACTTGAAGCTCAGAAGGGATCATTATGATCATGTAATCTGACATCCTGCACACTGCAGGCCACAGAAGCTAACCCATCCACTCCTATAATAGACCCATAACCTCAGGCTGAGTTACTGAAGTTCTCAAATCATGATTTAAAGACTTCAAGTTACAGAAACTCCACCATTTACTCTAGTTTAAACTAGCAAGGAACCCATGCCCAACACTGCAGAGGAAGGTAAGAGAGTCCTAGGGTCTCTTGCTATCTGACCTAGGGAGAAATTGTTTCCTGGCTACAAATATGGTGATGAGTTAGACCCTGAGCATATCCAGACACTTTGAACATAATGCACTGTAGTAACTGAGCCCTCCCCATATAGTGTCCCATTTTTGGCTGTTGGAGATATTTGCTACTAGATGGGCCATGTTGTAGATGGGCCACGTCTTTGTAGGAAAGTTTATCAACCTCAGTGTTGAAATAAGTTATTTTTTGCCCCACACTGCTCCCCTTAGAAGGCTGTTCCAGAATTCACTCCTCTGATGGTTAGAAACCATTTAATTTCAAGCCTAAACTTATTGATGGCCAGTTTACATCCATTTGTTCTTGTGCCAACGTTGCCCCTTACATAACATCTCTTCCTCTCTCTCTGCTGTTTATCCCTCTGATTTATAGAGAGCAAAATATCTTCTCAGCACCTTCATTTGGTTAAGCTAAACAAGTCAAGTTCCTTAAATCGCCTCTCATAAGTTTTCCATTCTAATCCTAATAGCCCTTACCTGAATCTGTTCCAGTTTTAAGTCATCTTAAACATGAGACCAGAACTGCACACTGTATGTCAGATGCTGTCTCACCAGTATCTTTTATAATGGTAATAAATAGCAATAGTAATGCCTCTCTCTACTGGAAATACCTCACCTGATATATCCAAGACTGCATTAGTTTTTGCCAACTGATATGGACTAAAACAAATTTTTTTGCTATACATTGGGTCCATAAGTTCATGAGCTTCCACTTTACCCTGTTAAATTTCATCCCATTTCTATTACTCCAGTTTGCAAGGTCATCCAAATCTTCTTGTATGATATTCCAATTCTCCTCTGTTCTGGCAGTACCTCTCAACTTTGTGTCCTCCACAAATTGTTTTAGCACACTCCCACTTTGTGTGTCAAGGTTATTTAGAAAAGTGTTAAATAAAACTGGTTCCAAGACCAATCCATGAGGGACCTCATTCGTAACCTCCCTCCAACCAGACACTTCACCCTTCAGTATGAACTATTTTAGTCACCCCTCTAACCAGTTCCTTCCCTTCCCTTCAATTCTCATATTAATCCACTTGTCCAATTTAAATAACAATTTCCCAAGTGAAATTTGTATCAAATGCCTTACTGAAATTCAGATAGATTAGATCTATTGCATTTCCTTTGTTTAAAAAAAAAAGGCGAGGGCAGGCAGTTTGGAGAAGAGATCAGATTGGTCTGGCAAACCTATTGTAAACCATGTTGTATTTTATCCCATGTACCTGTATGTCCTTAACTACTTTCTCTTTCAAAATTTGTTCTAAGACCTTTCATACAGTTGAGGTCAAACTAACAGGCCTGTGGTTTCCTTGATCACTCCCCTCACCTTAAAAATAGTTCCTATATTAGCAGTTCTCCAGTCAAAGTGCAACCCCCAATTGTAGGGCTTCATTAAAAATGCTTGCTATTGGGCTTGCAATCTCATGTGCCAGTTCCTTTAATATTCTTGGGTAGAGATTATCTAGCCCTCTCCCTCCCTACCCAACCCCACCCCAATTTGGTCCCATTAAACTGTTTGAGTTTGACTTCCACCTTGGATATGGTATTTTCTACTTTCATAGCCTCATTTCCATTAGCCGCCCTGCCACCCCCCACAAGCTCAGCTCCTCATTACTCTGATCAAAAACTGAAGCAAAGTATTTGTTTAGATGATGGGCCATACCTAGATTAAATTTAATTTCCACTGCATCTTCAGTGTTTAGAGGTCCCGCTTCTTTCCTTTTTAGTGATATGTAAAAAAAAATTACTATCGGTTTTAATTTCCTTTGCAAGGTCCAATTTTGCTTGGCTTTTATCAGTTCTCACTTTCCCCATAAAATTTCTGACCTCCAAGAGGTAGTTCTCTTTGCTGGCATTGAGAGTAGGACTGAGTTTCCAAGGAGAGAAATTATGAACTGGAATCCCTGAGCTGGAACAAAGAGCAGGAGGTGCTTGCAGAAATCAGCTCTGCCCAAGCAGCACTAAAACTGCCCAGAAGGAACTGCAGGATGTGAAGAACCTGAAGCAGGATATAGTGGCTTCTCAGAAGGAACTAAAATGGGATTTGGAGGCCTCAGAAAACAGTCACATAGAAATAAGAGTTGGATCAACATTTAGGGTGTCAGAACCAATTTTGGCGGGGTGTAATCTCTTCTCCTCAGTCTCACCATTTGGGTTTCTTTATTTGGCATACAGCAAATACCCATACTTCTTCCCTTAATACAATCTAATGTATAGATTGTATATACACATTTTGGGATTGGCTTGGTTACTTTGCAGGAATCAATCTCTGTATATGTACAGCAGGCTGTACATAGTCCAACTTACTCTTTACCTCATCTTTACATTCCTGACTAAATGAGTTCATTGTCAATAGTTCCCCAGGTATTCCCCTTATCTTAGCTAATACAGACGTTCTGTCTTCAGAATGATCATCCATTTACCTTCCGAATCCTGTCTCCCAAAAAATAAGGCCTCTGCCATGTCCAATTACTCATGTCAAGATATGCTTATAGCGGTAACCATGATTTCCCCTCCAATGGGAAACAGACCTGAAAGGCAGCAAAATCTGCTGCCACTTAGGGTGGGGTGACAGTATGGTAGATAGAAGTTTTTTTTGTTTTGTTTTGTTTTCCTTTCATATGTGTTTAAGTACATTAAAAGGTAAAGAATAAGAAGAGTGATAGTGGCTATATTGCAAAACACAGTCAGTATAAAAAACAGTTCTGAATATTTTTGGAACAAACAGATCCTTGACTATACTTCACTCCAATAACCTAGATTGGGAAATGCTCCTGAGACAGTGAAGAAAATGTGTAGAGAGGGGGAAAAAAATCACTAATGTTTTCTTCTCTGTCTCCATGCATTTATTTGTAGTAACTTTTATAGTCTGACAGTTCAAAAGCATACTAAGGGTATGGCTACACTTGGAAATGTGCAGCGCTGGGAGTTACAGCTGTGGTCGTACAGCTGTGTAGGAACAGCGCTGCAGTGTGGCCACACTGACAGCTACCAGCGCTGCAGTGTGGCCACATTTGCAGCATTTGCAGCGCTGTTGGGAGTGGTGCATTGTGGGCAGCTATCCCAGCGTTCAAGTGGCTGCAACGTGCTTTTCAAAAGAGGGGGGTGGGGTGGAGTGTGACAGGGAGCGTGGGGGAGACAGAGAGAGTGGATTTTTGGAGGAGACAGCTCCCTGCCTTGCAAATTCTGGCCATTTCCCCCACCCCTCTCTCAATCACTCTTAAATGTAAAAAGGCTTCAGACCAGATAAGCAGCTTCTCCGACGGACTCCCTCCCCTCCCCCTGCCATGCTGTTTGTCTCCTCAAGCAAACAGCTGTGAACATTCCAAAGCCTCGGCTCGGCTCGCTCGCTGGAGCAAAGAGCAGCTGTGTTTGGTAGCTCCGGGGAGTACCTTCCGGTTTGTTGTAGACAGGAATTCTGGGATACCTCTTAATACCCTGGAGGCCAATAACAGCGCTGGTGAGTGTCCACACCTGATGAGCAGCGCTGCATCACCAGCGCTGGATTCGCTACACCCGTAGCAGACCAGGAGTACAGCCAGCGCTGCAGCCAGGGAGTTGCAGCGCTGGCTGAGCTTTGTAAGTGTGGACACCGAGTAAGTTGCAGCGCTGGCTGAGCTTTGTAAGTGTGGACACCGAGTAAGTTGCAGCGCTGTAACCCCCTCACCAGCGCTGCAACTTGCAAGTGTAGCCAAGCCCTAATAATGTGTTAGTAGTTTGTGACTGAGAAGTACTCTCATGACACTGAATTCCCAGATCAGAGTACTTGATGCATCTTTTAAAAAAAATTAACACTGCCTTTGTTCTTTTATCCAAAGACAGTATAGAATTCACGTACATATAATCTAACTAGATGATGGGACTAATCTCAGAGATGTGCACAGGGATTTTCCCACTATGATCACTTGTTATCCTCTGTGCTTTGAGTTGGACAGTTACCTAAATAACTGTTCCATTACAGAAGAGTCCTGAGGAATTTTACAGAATAGTATTTTTCCCTATAGAATTTTTAGTGATCTATAGAATTTGATAGCAGGGATGTCATTCTCTGTTCAATTCCATAGACTTTTAAGTGCAACTTTCATGGAGACCTGGTTACTTTATCTTTAACACATTCTATCAAATTTTTCCATGAGAGTTTCTGAACATTTATCTTCACTGGTGATGCACAGCCCAATGAAGCAATTTGTGCAGAAATTACATTTAAGTGTAGCAATTTGTGCTGAGATTATATTTATTTCCTGACTCTGTGTTTGTTTGTCTTGAGGTGCCCGGTATTTGACCTCCAGCAAATAGTTCTGCTTTGTCATTAGGTCATTACATGTAAATTCATCCGGACATGCAAGATTGCACTTTATTTGAACATAGACGAAGGGGCTGAGCCTTCTCTGCCTAGCTGTAGCTGATATTCAAGAGTGGTAGCAGGACTCCTAAACCTTGTTAGAGAAAGAGGCAAGCAGAGATAAGAACTTGAATGTGAATTATGGATCTCTCCCTCAGCTTATTAAAGTGATATCTGTTCTTGTTTGGCAGCTGATTCTATTGTGTTGCTCTCTGATGGGAAGGTTGTTGGGTTTTTTTGTTGTTTTTTTTGAGTAGTGAATGAGCAGTCAGATCACAGTTTATTGTTTTGTATGAACATTGGCCATTAGTCAAAGTCAACCCACATATCCACTAATACCCTACCCTCTTACAGGATTAAATAGAATTATTGATACAGTGTTTACAAGCAGAAACAGAGGCATTTTTAAGGCTTCGTCCCAGACTTTATCTAGACTGCTGCCATAATATTTTTATATCAAAACAATTCTTAGAGTATTTTCCATGTGTTCCAATTAGGCAAACATTCCAAGTTAATATTGTAATACTTCAGCAATACAAGTTTTAAGAGTTAAATACATGGCCAGCATTATGTACAAGCCACATAAGCAGATGTTTAGGATGCTAAATTTTATGGCGATACTTGAGCACGTGCTGCCTAGTTGCTTCTGCCCCAATGTAGCTCTTGCAATTAAATCTGACCTGTTTCATGTGCCTGTTTAATGATGCACCTTCTCTCACATGCTCTCTAACAGCATCAGCCAGGTGGGTCCTTCCACCTACCATTAACTAACCTAACTCTTACCAGGCCTGAAGCTTCTAGGATATGAATACTGAATAGGAACAATTGCTTAATTTCCTGAACTAAAGGCAAAAGAAAGAACATTTAAAATGTAATCATAAGGGACTTGATAAGAGGGAAATGCTTTTGTGTTTGCAGTGGCTTTGGGACAGATTGTATCATATTGTAATACACACAATGAACCAAAGGCAAGGAAAACTTGGTGAGCTTTCACTTAACTCCTGTGTGTGAGAGTGATAGAGAGCCCACTAATGTCTGTGAAGGGGAAGAAGTTTCCCTCTCATCCCTGTGGGAAAAGCAGAAGGATACCATTGAAGCCCTATAGTTCTTCTAGAATCCACCGGTGATTAGCAGCATCACAGGGCAGCCTTGTGGCTCCACACCAGCTCTAGGGCCCACTGTAGCTGCTCCCTGATAATATGGCTCCCATGGAGCTGTGCTGCAAGTTTGTCTTGTTACCCAGGGTTCTTTCAACCCAAAGCTCTTGGTAACTTTTATTCTGTGCAAGGAGGTGTCAGGAAATAAATCAGGGGAAACATGGCCATGCGACCCATAGATGGCTGGCACAAACAGGAAAACACAAGAGTGCTTTCACTTAAGCTAAACTTTACTAGTCTCAAGCACTTACACGTGTATGCAACAAGATTAGTAAAACACCCCAACTCTCACTTATTACTGAAGCTGAGTGTGGCTTTCGAGTGACAGAGCGGCAGCCCGTCTGCTGCTGGGGAACAGAAGATGCATCCAGAGGGAGAGACCATTCCCAAAGAGTCCCCAAACAAGTCTCCTTCTTTTTACCTTAGTAACAGAATGACATGTCCCTTAAAGAAACCTTGTGAAGTAAGCAGTTTCAAGCAAGAGGTTCCTTCTGATTATTGATTAACCAGGTGTGGGTTTTTCCAGAACTTGCAGCCTTGAGACCTCAATAGACATTCCTGGGGCATATCCTACTCTTTTAAAATGCATGTATCAGCAACTTCAACACAATTCTTATCAGGAAGGACACGGGGTCAAGCTGCCCTTTCAGTGGCACCCTAAACCCCCCTCCCGCCTTGGTCAAGCTGAGCCTTGCTTTTAACAGCTTGCTGAGTAAGCTGTCTTTAACAATAAGCCATTGTGGTTTCAGGCACTTTACTGGTTTGCCAAAGTCTCCCCATACAGTTTTATGCTGGAAACTGGCCCTCAAGGAGAGAGCAGAGGGGCAGCTGTATCACCATTTTACTTGCATTCCAGTTATGTGCCATGGTACTCCAATGGGGCATAATGCCATGGACATGACTAACCCACCCCTCCCCTCAGCCCCCAAGCAAGAGGGACTCTGTCTGTTTGTGGAATGTCTTCACCACCACTGGCTCTATGGATGAGGATTCTACCTCACTATTACATAGGGAACCTAAAAACACTCCTTAACTTGTAGGAGTATCATAATGCAGCAGAGAATATACATCAGCTAGACGACAAAGAACAGGTAGAACTGGAGGCAGAAGGAATACATGATGTCAAATATCAGCACCCTGAACCCTTCTCTGCCCTCTCTCTTTTATGGCTAAATATATTTTATTAGAGAGTCTATAGTACAGCTCCTCCCCCCCCAAAAAACCTCCCCTGCTTTACAAACAAAAATACAGTGCCTTCCGTGTCACAACATCAGTTTGAATTGAGGCAAAGTAGTTAGACATTTCTTCACAAATAACTAACGCATGTTTTATGAGATATTAGTCTATCCCCCTCGCCAGCCCCACCAAGTGCACCTAGTTAAGCTAAAGTTAAGGTTGTGATATTGCCAACTCAGGATTTTCTGGTGAGTCTTGTGATAATTGGTGTTTTTCTCAAGGCTGTAGCTCTCAGAATCAGTCAAAAAGATAAAAATCTCAGCTTTCATTTAAAAAAATGAATACTGGCCTTCAGTTGCAAAGAGAAGCACAAAAATGTGGTGGCAGTGTATCCTAAGGGCTCAAAAGCCAGAAAGCAAAATAAAATCAAAACAATAATGGTGATACAAAATTGTGACTTAAGCCATTCATGGCTTTTTTGAAAAGTTTGGGGGTAGCAATACTAATGTGGAGAACAAATCTCAGTAAGTTAAGAGTAAGCAAGCTTCCAATAACATTCTAGTTTTGAAAACCCAAATATTAGAGAGCCAGGAAATTCAGAGTTAAGATGAAATGTAAGAGATCCATGGTTATTTTGAAGTATTGTAGGAAGGTAGCTGTGGAACCCAAAACAACTTGAGAGCTGCAGAGCCTGTAAATTCTGGGTAGCATGCCAAGGTAACAGCATACACTTTAATTATTTTTCATAGCAAACAGAAGCCAACTTTCTAGGAAAAAAGTGAATGTATCATAGGATCCACTGACTGCAAACAGCACTTCCTGCTTGGTCTGGGTATAAGCTCTGCCAGCTCACACTCTCCCTCCAGTGTTGTCATCTCTGATTTTATCTTGCTCTGTTGCCCTGCTCACTCCTGGGTCTGCAGCTTCCTCTGTGACTTGGCCTTCCAGCCAAACCACTAAAGTCCTGCCCTTCTGGGAAATTCAATGTCTTTCTAAGCCTGCTGTCTGGCTGGTGCCACCAACATCCTTACCACCCTACAGTGGCTAGTAGGGGAAGCCAAACCTGCCTGCTATACTGGGTTCCAGTCCAGGGAACCTTCTAACAAGCAGCTATCATCTCTTGTTGCTGGTTCCTTGGGCTTCTTTCTACATAGCCAGCTTTCCCCCTATCTAGGTTTACCAGTCACCAACTCCTGCCACTCAGAGAATGACTACCGCCTACTTCCCTGCAACAACCTATTTGCTAGGGCAAGCTACCTGACTTTATACAGGCCCCATCTTTTCCTGCACAGATGAGTCTGTTCCTCTAATTAGCTGTTTCCAGCCTAAATTTCCCTTGCAGCCTAATTAGTTGATTGGGCCCACCTAGCCTAATTCAGGTCTTGCCGGGCTAATGTGGGGAAGGGAATTCTCAGCGAAGGATTTGCAAATCACCTAGGCCTTCAACCTCCACTCACCAGTATTTTATTACATATAGAGTACACTAGAGGTCTGTGCACTCAGGGAAACCTTGGGAATAACTGGGGTATTTTCAGAATGCCTGGTCAGTTTCCCAACACACAGGCAATCAGAGCACAGCTCATGCATCTGGCCCCATAGGCTTAGGATTGATTTGGACATTGCAGCAGTAATGGGGATAACACTTCCCATCTTCTCCCCTCCCCGCCTGCAAAGGAACAGTGGAGAAGGGAAATTATACACAGAGTTCAAGTGCTTCTCATGGCTGCAAAGCCAATCATGGCTGCAGTATTTAGGCAGAGAAGTTGCAAAGTTCTTGATACTTATATAAAAATACTGTGGTAAAGCATTCTAACTAAGGCCAGTGGTGGTAGGGATGTCCATCTGTCATTCTCAGAACATGAAGATTAATGGGTGTCCTCTGTGATGCCGCTTTATGGACAATTTGTAGGAGTTCATTACTACAGACTGTGGGACTTCCTTTGGGGTTGGCTGTCCTGGCAATTCCCTAGCATTTCCTGCTACTCTAGTTCTCCACATAATACCACCCCATATTGTCTCTGTCCACAGCAACACCCCCATTCAGGGAATGGTGAACAGCCCATGGCTCAGCTTGCCCTGCTCCTTGGTTCAATTGTATATTGCTAAGAGTTTGCAGAGTGCATGTGCTTCTGATCATGTGGCTTCTCCCACTGTCTGCCTTAAACCATCTAGACTTTCATGAGGAGATGCATGTCTGCCAGCAGAAAGTGGCTACCAGATTGTGTAAAAATGGTGATAATTTTTGTGAAAAATCATAGACTTTATACTTTAAGGTCAGAAGGGATCTCTATGATCATCTAGTCTGATCTCTTGCACAATGCAGGCCACAGACTCTCACCCACCCACTCCCTCAACAAATCCCTACTCTATGTTTGAGCCATTGAAGTCCTCAAATCATGGGTTGAAAGACTTCAGGGTACAGAGAATCCTCAACAAGTGATCTGTGCCACATGCTGCAGAGGAAGGCGAAGAACCCCCAGGGCCTCTGCCAATCTGCCCTGGAGGAAAATTCCTTCCTGACCCCAAATATGGTGATCAGCTAAACCCTGAGCATGTGGGCAAGACTCATCAGCCAGATACCTAGGAAAGAATTCTCTGTAGTAACTCAGATCCTACTCCATCTAACATCCCATCACAGGCCACTGGGCATATTTACCGCTAATAGTCAAAGATAAATTAATTGCCAAAATTAGGCTATCCCATCATACTATCCTCTCCATACTATCCTCTTCTTTTGGTATCTGAAAAGTTATAATTCATAAGTCAGATGTATCTGTACACGCAGTTCTTAAGCAGCCGATCAAAATGCTGTAAGAACTTTAAATATGCTGTTTATGAATTCTCAAATTGCCTGAAACCTCTCACCTCGTAGCCTGAGGCAGGGCCGCCCATGATAGTTTTTCGGGGCCCCTGGAGAGGGGTCCTTCACTCGCTTGGGGGGGCCCGGAAAACTCTTGCGGGGCCGGGTCCCAGAGCTTCTTCCGCTCCTGGTCTTCGCCGGCGGGGGAGTCTTTCCGCTCCGGGGTGGAAGGACCCCCCACCGGCGAATTACCGCTGAAGACCAGGGTGTTCTTCGGTGGTGGGTCCCGCTTCGGCGGTAATTCACCGGTGGGAGGCCCCCGCTGCAGGTCTTCGGTGCACTTCGGTGGCAGGTCCCGGAACGGAAAGGCCCCCCGCCGCTGAACAGGGCCGGCTCTCGGAACCTCCTGCTGCCAAAGGCCTCAGGCCCCTGGAATCCTCTGGGCGGCCCTGGCCTGAGGCTGTAAAATGAAAGCAGACAGAGGGTTCTCATTCCATTTTCAGTCTTGTTACAGCTCAGGTATAATAATGAAGTAATGAGTAATTTTCTTTGAAGAATGTATTTTTTTTATCTTGACTAGACAGGTTAAGGATATTTAATTTAGGTGTACAAAAAAATCCTATACACCATAATTTGGCAGTTAACGGTGCTAAATGTCTGTGTGTGTCTAGGAAGAGAATGAAGGTGGGATTTCTTGGAGCAAAGCACTCAGAAACCTACAGAGTTGCCATATTAGAGCAGACCAGTGGTCCATCTTGTCAGGTAGTATGCTGGTAGCATTGCTCTATACCTGATGATAAAAAGAAAGCAATATCTTATAATTTTTGCACTAGTTCTTGCTTATTTATTGTGCATCACATGGGCGGGGGCATTGAAGGGAGATTTTTTTCCTTGATCCCAGCTGGCAGTTCTTTTATATACTGAAGAATTCAGTTAAATTTTGATCAATATCAGTTTAGGCTAGCTCATCTTAGGCTCATCTTAGACTAGCTCCAACTTAATGGGAGGCAGGCTGGGAAGGGTAAAAGTTGTTTAGTTTCACCTCATAGTTTTCTTATAAACCATGCTGTCTAAGGCAGGACAGAAGTGGGGATGGGTTTACCTCCCACTTCCCTCCATAACAAGTTATGCATTCCACCCCTAGAGACCTAGGCTCTCAAATAAACTGCATGGAACATCTCTTAGTACATCATACCTCCTTATTGGCTCCAGGGAACCTCCAAGTGCTAGAAACCTACCACTCTGTCCAGGGACATTCAACTACCTTTCTCACATGAGATCTCCTCATGGATGTCCTGCTGCTTCCTCATGGATGTCCAAGCACGCTTACAACAAAACTTTTCTTCCCTGCTAGACTTTCCCACTCTACTATTCTCCCTGTCTCTAAAGCTTATGACCTTCAGGTCATTTTCAAATTCCACCCCTCACACCTAGGCGTTTGTCAAACCCTGTCACTTCTACCACTATAATGTTTAGACACCACCCTTTCCAGCCTATTCATATATTTTGCCATTACTCTGTACTGTAACTTACTCCTCTGTCCTCTTCACCTCTCATTTCTGCCTGTTCCAGTTCTTTCAGCAGCTAATGGCTTTTTGTCTATACTGTGGTGTAGTTATGCCAGTGCAAAAAATACTCTGTAGATTCTCTGTAACGATGTCACTCACCCAGCTTTGAAATCAAGTTCATTTGCAATGGTATAAGTAACTTTTTGCACCATTGCAGCTTCAAGTGCTTACTCCTTGCCCTTAACTTCAAGGCCTTGCAAACTGCCAACCCTTGCCTTACCTTTGGACTTCTAGTATGCTTCCTCTCATGCATAATGCTCTGACAGCTCTTTCAGTTTCTTGGAACCCTTATGCTCTACCTTTTGCTCTCTAGTTTTTTCCCATGACATTCGCCATATCTGGGAAAGCCCCTGCAACTTCTCTGCAAGTCTTCAGAACAGAGATTGTTTCTTCCTGTGTATTTTTTTTAGTACTCAGCATATTGATATACTAGTCATTATCTGGACCTGTGGATGCTGCTATAGATACTGTAACTCCTCATTTAACGTTGTAGTTATGTTTCTGAAAAATGCGACTTTAAGTGAAACAATGTTAAGCAAATCCAATTTCCCCATAAAAATGAATGTAAATGGGGGAGGAGGGGAAGTTAGCTTCCAGGAAAATTTTTTTTTGCCATACAGTACAGTACAGCACTATGGTTAGGAGGTGCCCCCGCCTTACTCCACACAGGCACAGCCCACTGGCACTGGAGACAATGAGGCAGGCAAGGAGGCTGAAGGTGCTGTAGGCTAGGAGAAGCACATTGTGCAGCACCTGCAGCAGCTTCCCCTACTCTGCAAGCACAAGGGGCAGGGGACTCAACCCTCGGCCTGCCCACACCACCCCTTCCCCCAAGCCTCCACCCTTAACCCACCTCTTTCTCCCCCTCCTCTCCCTTTACTCTGCACATCACATCCTCGCTCCTCCCACTCCCTCCCCTGCCTCATGCCCACGGCAATCAGGTGGCTGGCAGGAGGGAGGGGGAGGGAGCCAGCTGATTGCCGGGGGCAGGAGGCAGGGGAGGGAGGGGGAAGTTCGCCGCATCCTCGCTCCTCCCCCCTCCTTCCTGCCCTCAGCAATCAGCTGGCTTGCAGAGTTCAGGGGGCAGGAGGAAGGAGGGAGGAGGACAACTTGGCATGCAGGATCCCCTCTCCCTCCCCTGCCTCCTGCCTGCAGCAATCAGCTGGTTTGTGGCATTCAGAGGCAGGGGAGGGAAGGGGAGCCTGCACGCTGAGTCCTCGCTCCTCCCCCCTCCCTCCTGAATGCCACAAGCTGGGGGACGTAGAGGAGCTGATTGGGGGGCTGCAAGCTGTTGACAAAGCGTGCAGCCAAATGATGTTATAGCAAAACATTCCACAACTTTAAATGAAGCATGTTCTGTAATTGAGCAGGGATGTAAGATCGAAACAATGTTAAGCAAGAGGATGTTGTGTGGGGAGTTACTGTACATTAATAGAGTTTGATGTTGATGTATTTTTTTTCCCCAACACCAGTTGTCAGCCTTTTGTTTCAGGCTTATGGCAATAGGTTTATTGGTTTAAACGGAATAGCTTTGTGAGACCAGATCTGCCCTTGGCAAAGGCTCTATGTGTTCCATGGTGCTACAAGTCATTGCAACAGTATGACAGTCTTTCCAATCGAAATGATAACTCACGGTGTGATCTCACAATAGGTATGAAATTGCCTAGTGCACCAGTGTAGTATACATGGGCCAGTCAATACCAATGGAGTATTACAATCATATGAAATATTGGCAGCTTTCCAAGATGAAAATAACCATATAAATCAAATTACATTTTTTAGCACAGGTTAGTGTTTTGTCATTTAGCCATACTACCTCCCATTATTTATCTTGTCTGAAGCAATACAGAGCCTTGGAAGGCCTGCTAAGTGACCTCCAAGGTAGAATGACTGAACAAAAGCAACAGAAAAAAATATAACAGTAACCTCCATGGACTACTTCCTCCTTTTCCTAAATTCATAAGCGTCTGCCCTTAACTGAAGTAAACAAAACAAAAACAAAAACCCAGCCAGACAAAAAACACACCAGGCCAGGTATTTATCTTTTTTAGCTTACAAAGATCAATGACATGTGTGCTCCATTCTAAAAGGAAAACATTAGGACATAATTCCATGGTCAAGAGCAAACATAAACAAAGGAGAAATGGCATAAGAGAGGAAGAAGGGACAATACAAGCAATAGAACACATGTAAGTGAACTACTGTGGCTGTATTTCATTTTTACTTCATTGGATTTCTCTCTGTAGTCTACACATTGCCAACAGCTTGAGATCCAGAACAAATTATATTTCATAAAGACTATTTTTCATCAGCTACAATATCAATGGAGTCGATATAACACCCACAAGGAGCATATTTCTAGTTGAAAATCACGACAGGAGAATCTGTGGAAGAATGTTCACACATAATATTAATTGAATGGATCAAGGCATTCAACACGCAAGTCGTCCTAACATGGCCAGAGTGTGTTATGTTCACAATTGCTGGTAACTATATTTCTTATTTGTTTGATTGGCATAAATGGCATTGGATCATTCCCCCCTCCATTCTTCAACATTTCTGATCTCACATTACTGATCAAGCCAGGATGAAAGCAGCTTTTTAATGTTCATCATTACAATCCTAAACTTATTGCATAAAATATTGAAAAGGTGAACCAAAGATTTTCCTAAAGTGTTAAAAGGTTGGAGATCCGACCATGTATTCCTTTTCCCAAAATCTCTTCCAACCTTAACTCAATCTAAAATATTAATGACATACATATCCTAAAATGTAATTTTCAAATGTATCCCACTTTTAGGATTAAAATGAAGACTATTTAATGGCTTGCTCCAGCCATCCCTCGAATCAATGAAGATTTCTTTCTAAAAACATAAAAAGAGTAGTTCAACAAGTTACTGGGTTTGATGACATTCATGTACTTAGTTCCCTCCACTGCAAGAATCACTGTGTCATATTCTTTGGCCTGTGTAATCCAGGAGGTGGGATTAGATGACCAAAAAGGTCCATTTTGGCCTTAATATCCATGAAATAAATCTTGGGACAATAAAGCTGGAAAAATAATCTGTTAAATGGATGGAGATAAATTTGCCTTTCAGAAGCCCGTGTAACACTAAAAAATGATGGATTAAGCTTGTTTTATTATTATATATTACAGTAGTGCCTAGAAGCCCCATTAATATCAAGGCCACATTGTGCTACGCAGTATGCAAAATGCATAGCAAGAGGCAGAGTCTGTCCTGAAGAGCTTACAATCTAAATATACAAGACAAAGGGTGGAAGGCAGAAAAGCAGCACAGAAAGGTGAAGTCACTTGCCCAAGGTGACACAGAAGGCCAGTGGCAGAGCTGGACATAGAGGTCAGGTCAGTTCTCTACCCAGAAAACCACTCTGCCTCTCAGAAAGAACAATGGGACTCTTACACATACAGTGAGATTGTAAATCCTGGGGATATGGAAGAAGATGATGTGATACTAAACTTTTTGAGGGTAACACTAGGACTTATCTGTGTCATCTTCCTATGTAATTTGCCATATGGACCTCAGCAGGAAAAAGTTGATGACTTTGGTAAGTCTTGATTTTAGAGAAAGTTTACTGTTTGGCAGCTGAGCAAGTGTGAAAAACTGATAGATTCAACCTAACATGCCCACCTGTTGTGCACTGTGGAGGCAGGCTCAGCTAGAGTGGACTGCATGGAAAGCGAATGCCTGGCCAAGAATTTCCAAGATTGTTCAGGCACAGGGTGAGAGACATGATTAATAAAAGAAAATGAAGAAAGAGCAAAGCTTTGTGATGGAACCTGTTTACACAGCATGAGTAGCAGTGTCTGCTGGAAAGAGAATGGAGGGAATGAGTACAATTGAAAATGGCAATAAAGGAATAACTATTAGGCAAGGAAATGAGTCCTTTATGGGTGTTGCATTACTATGGTTATCCTCCTCATGACAAAATACTGTATAACTTCATTTTTATAGCACCTTTCATACCCAGTGCAACTCAGGATATTTTACAGAGTTATTCATTCTTACTAAGACCTAGCAGCCTCAGCCAAGTCCGGGCCTCCTTGTGCTAGGTGCTAGGTACAAACACATAGTAAATGACACTCCCTGACTCCAAAGAGCTTCCATTCTACAAGATAAGACACAACAAATGGATGAACAAACTAGTGGTGATAAAAGGGGGCAGGTAGAAAGCTGAGGTAAAAATGATAGGTTGTTTTAGCACAGGCTAGCCATGTGCACAATTTGTAGCCAATTGCTAACAGTAATCACAGCTCTGCACATGCCTAGCTTAGTTGGACACAACAAACAGCAGCCCAGGGAGATAGATTAAAAGGCGCAGGCAAATGAGGACATACTCATGCCTTTTTGGGGGTTCACTTTCAAAGCATTCAGCTGATCTCACTTTATTCTAGTTTCACACTGGTGCAATTGCATTGATTCCTGCAGTTACTCCTGATTTACAATACAAAGCAGTAACTGAGATCAGAATCAAGCCCTCCCCAAAACAGTCAGTCAGGCTTTACATTTACTGAAATTGTGAGTTCTTTGGGGCTGCAACTGTCTTTTTGTTCTGTGTTTGTACAACGCCTATCATAATGGGGTCCTGGTCCATAGTGGAACTCCTAGGTGCTACCAGAACACAAATAATACATTTTGGGGCGCAAGAACCAACCTTCATAGAAGTGCAGGCAGCTGGTTTAGATGAAAAATAATGAACCTGAACTTAATTCAAAAGCTGAACTGAACTCAAAAATGTTTTTTCTTCTCATTATTATTTTGTATGCCTCTTCATTTCTTGATTATAACTAGAGTAATATGCATTAACCTGCAGCATATTATTCAGCCACAAGAAGTCCCTTTGTGTCTATAGCGTTCTAGATGGGATGTGGTCACTGGTGAACAAAGGACACAAATCTGGATCTCAAGGTTTGCAGAAGCCTGTGTTTGTTTGCATCAGTTTTCATAATCATTTTATATAATAAATATCACTCTGGTTTAAGATGTTTGTGATTCCATATATAATGACAACTAGAAATAGAAGCACAAAAATACCCACAGAAAGGTTGCTGTCATGATGTTTCCTGCCTGGAATCAGGAAAGTACCAGAAATATTGCAAGAAACCCTGGTCTTGTGAAATTTCAAGTTCAAATTTTGCAACCACAGATGTTTGGATATGTCTCTATACTATCTATAACCAAATCTAATATACTTGCCTCTATATCACATTAAAGTGATTCTATGGTCCTAAAAAATCATACCTCCATCTGAAATTTAATTACTGTTGTTACAAGATTTAATACTTAAGCATCCTAACTTGAAGTTACACCTATGAGGGAAAGATGAGGGGAAAATATTTTTGTGTTTGTGAGAATACTGTGTATAGTTAGTTTCACTATTTCCCTTATACTGTCAGTTTCTGATTTTGTTTGAGTAGGTCTTTGAATTGCAAAAAATGAGAATTAAAAAAAAAAGACGTGCTGCTAAAACTACAAAAATTGGCAAAGGCTCACGTAGCACTGAAAGTACTTTTAGCTCATTTTTAGAACCGACTAGATTTTGAGTTTGCAGTGTCTCTTTAGGAAAACATTGAAATATCTCATTGTGAATGTTAGATTGATCTAACTCCTTCTGGTAATCTATTTTTCTTTCCCCATATGAAAGTTTATTCTTTCCCCTGCCCTTTGATTCACACTGGTTTGTTATTCTAGGGCTGTTTCTGATTGCTTACATGGCACTTTTTTAAGCTTTGAGAGATAGTATCAATACCCATATATATTACACAAACTGTTCAAGATAAGAACAAGTGGTTAATCAAATACTGGGCATCTCGGATTTAGAGCAAGATTGTCCTCTGGTCCTGGCTGGCCATGCAGCTGTGTAAGACATTCCTCGCATAGACACATAGAAAGTTCCTGGGTTGTGTTCTGAGCTAACGTCAATTATCCATCATTAAAGGGGGAGGGGGAGAAGACAGGAGAAAATGAGCAAAGGGAAATTGTTTATGTTTAATCTTAAAAGAATCTTCCACAAATGACAGTGACTTTATTGGTGTCTTGTACATCAGTCTAAGAAGAATCTCTCCATGGGGTCAGTTGTCATCCTATTTAAATTGATCTGACTGGAAATATAGCGCTAAAGGAAGAGAGGAATGTTCACTACTGTACATATAGTGAGTCTGTGAAGTTTACAAAAATAGATTTTCCCCTAATGGATCTCTCTATTCAACATATTGTGCTTCAGAGAACTGCCACATTTTTGTGGGCTTTCTAAAACTTGTTCAAAGGAGTTTTTATATGAGGTTAGCTTGCTCAATTCCAGTCTCTGTTTGAAGACTCAGTGTTCTCTTCTGAGGAACTGTCATGTCTTGTGGGGAGTAAATCCAGGTGCACAATAAGTCAAAATGATTTCCTATGTATTTCTAAGAGCCCCAATCACCTGGAACCCACAAGAGGAGAGGCAATTCTTGATTTAGTCCTAAGTAATGCACAGGATATATCTATATTAAATGCACCCCAAAAAATGCACATGTAATATTTTGTGTAGCATTGTAATGGTTATAAGGTGCAGTATCTTTATTAACTTTCAGAAGAGCAGAGAACCTGCACTTTCCACAGAAGTCAGTGGGGGCTGCAGCTGGGGAGCTCATATTCTCTGAAAATACTGACCCTGCATTATGTCATGGCTGCGCCAACAGTACAAAGTAATCCTAAAACCCCTTGGACCTTGCCCGTGGAGCATCTTCCTTTGCGTAGGTACATTATAATGACTCCTAAAGTCACACAGCACTAGTTACAGCGGCTTTTAGGTTTCAGCTTCCATTTCTGAGACTCATATTCATGGCCAGCATAGAATGTAAATTATAATGATTGCTTGGGATGACTTCTAGAAAGACAAAATTAATGATTCCCATCTAAAAATAAAACAAAGCCTCTCATCCTTCCCCCTCCCCCAGACTATGGTTAGTATAAAAGCTTAAATATTTACAGTCATTTTCTTAATCAGCCAGCCCTTCAGTAAAACAGATGCTTCTGTTTACGTCAGTCTATTATCAAGTCCTTTGGTGTTTGAATAATTCTTATGCCCATCCTGGAACATCATTAGCATAAATTTCATCTTATTTGGTGTTCCATGATAAATAGGACAGAGTATTTTTGTTTGGTTGGTTAGCTTATCCCTCTTGGCCTCAACACACCCAGAACGTTAGGCAGTGTGTGTGTGTCTTCTCCCTGACAACCGTGGCTGTAAATTAGGAATAATTTGACCAAGCATCCATCTGAAAAAAATAAAGATAAATAAGGAAGAACTAATTCCAAAGTCTTGAGACTCTTATAGGAAATCTATTCCCATAAATGGCTTTTGTATAACAAATGCCATAAATTCCTCAGGGCTTTCTACAGACATCAGATAAATTGAACGTAAACTAGATTACCATCCCTCAAAACATTTTGAGCTAGAATGTGTGTGGCGGTAACTGAAGGTGCTTGCCAGCAATGCAATCTTCTCCTCACTTCTTATCCATTCAGGTTTTCTTATTGAACCATTGCAAACAAATGCCCCAGAAAGATGTGGGAGGGACCCAACCAAATCCAAGAGACCTATATTAAATAAAAAAGGTATATTTTAGGAGCGAAATAGAAAAGCATAACTGGTCAACATTCAGCCAGCCATTTCTGAAAATTTTAGCTCTAACTTTTGAATTCACCTATCTGCGGTCAGGTGTCACCATGCTTTACCAATACTGTTCCAAGCCTTTTCCTTAAAGATGTAGTCGGCCTGATGTTGTTCAGTCCTATACAGGTCCTATGGGAGTTATTTCTCTTTATTCTATAGTATACATGATGACTGTGTAAATACAGTTTCATAATTAATGACACAGATTCTTACTCTCACAGTCTGATCTATACATTTGGGGCCATATTACTATCATCCTATCTATTTGTACAGTGATAGTGCTTGGGATCCCCAATCATTGATTGTGGCCCCATTGTGATAGGTATTGGACAGACACAGCAAAAAAGACAGCTGCTGTCCCAAGAAGCTTACATTTAAGGAAATATTAACGATTAATTATTATTAATACAAAAAAATTCTGGGGATTTCCAGGATGGACTTGTTTTTTTTTTCTTCTCTCTTTTTGTTCACTAGTTTGGACATCATTCATTAAAATAAAGGTGGCATAGAGCACATAATTGATAAAGTTGAGGGGAGCATTGCTGGAATGTTGTTCTGTCATATCTGTTTCTAGGTTTCCATACTGAAGCTAGAATCAAGAGTCTCATGATATTGTGATAACCAGAGCTAGAAATTGTTGACCTGTAATTTTTTCTCTCTGCTTCTTTCTCAGAGCTTCTCTGACTGTAAGCAGAGTGTTAACTAAATATCACATACATTCAAAATGAAATTTGCATGTCTGAGTGAGTTTAGAATTAGACAAAATGATTCCCTTGCTCCAGTGTGAACTCAAACAACCTTGTTATTAGGATATCAACTCACAGGGAATCTGTTTTGTTGCTTTACCTTTGAAAACCTCAACCCACATTTAGTAAGAAACTAATATTTGCTTTTCTCTCAGAGGTGGTTAGTTAAGAAAAGGAACACAAATGACACTAGAGCTAACGTCTCTTTTTCTTTGTATAGATTCTTTTTAACAAGAAAAGCTAAATAAAGTATCATGAATGGAATAGCAAATTCTGCGGCCTCAGAATACACTCAGTGATTGCAGACCCAGACTTACAGCTTTGATGCATGTACACAAAACATTGTACAGTAAAAAGCATTAATTAAATTTCCTTTTAGAATATTTCTGCTAGTTCTACAGTTCTTTTCTTTTCTATCTTATATAGGTTCTTATATCTATTTGGTATGGGTTCTTAAACAAACAGCATGCAGCTTCCTAAACAAACCAAATCAATCTCCCCCTCTTCCCTCCAAACAAATTATCAAAGCATGGACTGCAACTCATTAATTTAGCCACTGGCAACGCTAAGCTCAGGTGGAATCTGAAAGCCTGCAAGACAGACTGCCCATGGTGGCTTGCTCCACTATTAACAGAGAGAACAGAAAGAATTTCTTATCACACACTTGCCTAATGGGGGTTATATGTTATTGTCAACAAATACAAAAAGGTGAGTTTCTGGTGTGCACCACTGAGCAGAATCTGCCAGATTTTGCTCCCCATCCAGCAATGAGCTCCTGGCACTGGCACAGGCGAATACGGCCCTGCTGTCCCCTTCCACGAAAATGCAACTCCATGGGCACATAGCTCACTGCAGAACAGGGGGCTTGGAAATATTTTGAATAAGCCTATAGTCTAATCAATATGTTAACTGTACTGGTTCATTCCTTTTCAGAAGTCTAAGATCCTGAACGCAAGTCATAACACCGTGTAATATTACAATATAGCTTTATATTTCAATGATTCCTGTATATGCAGCATTCAAAGTTATTTGGGATCCTGGAGATTAAAAGGTACTATAAAATAGAAAAGTGTTATTTATTGTTATGTGGCTCCCCATCTTAAATGAAAAGAAAATGCCATTAATGTTTATAATGGTATTTCATAGGAATTGCCTGGAGTATTTAACATAATTTAGAATGTAGAACCGGTTGGTAGCCAGAAGATTTGGCAAGGAAAAGCTACAACTCACAAGATGGTAAAGAGATTAAAAAACCCTCATAATGATACAGTATTTAATTAGCTTCACCTGTGATGATGAAGTATCCTATCAATGACCAAGCATTTTTTAATTACTGGGGAGGGGAGAATAAAACAAACCCATTCAGCTTTTCAGACAATGACAGGAAATCGGACAGAAGCAAATTAATGTGCAATTATCAAACCAGTTGAGAATGTTACTGAGCATTTACAGAAGGTTTTTAAACTTGACTCTAATGCCAGGTTAATTTTTTTAAAGGGTCCATTTTTCAGATACAGATCCTTGGAGAGTAAGACAAGATGGCCAGCATCTCACATCCAAGGATTAAATAGTGGAAGCAGGAGTGACCACACTCTCGCTCCTACGGAGAGCAGGTGTCCAGTTTTCGACCAGAACACTGGTTGAAAAGAGATCCTGACAGCTCCAGTCAGCACTGCTGACCGGGCTGTGGACTGTCCGGTTGGCAGCTCCGCACAGCGGAGCTGGCAGGCTCCCTACTAGCCTCCATGTGGCTTCCTGAAAGCAGCTGGCATGTCCAGCTCCTAGGCTTAGGGATGGCCAGGGGGGCAGGGGCACTTGCTGCTTGCTCTCCTCCCCCACAGCAGCTCCCATTGGCCAGGTCAAGGCAGAGGACGAACTAGTGCGACTCACGAGCACTCAGCTATTGAGGGGTTATGGCGCATGCCTCTCCTGGTGCTGCCAGGCCTCTCCTCCTGCGGCTGGGCTCCATGATCTGTCGCCCCATCGCCAGCACCCAGGAGTTCAAGGTATGTATCCCTGTCTCCGAGTGCTGGGAATGGGGCTGCTGGAGGGGAGGGGAGGGGAGGGGAGGAGAACAAGATGAACCCAATGCCCAGCCCGGCCTGGCCACCTCGAGGAGTCGAGGGTGGGCCGGGCCCAGCAGTGCTGCTCCAGTACCACCTCCGCCCTGGCAGCACTGCCCCCCAGCCCGGGATAGTCCCCCTGAGTCCGTCACTGGCCCCAGCAGCCTCGGACTCTGGGCAACTCCGCCCCAACCCTGTACCCCCATCACTGCATCCCTCTCTGTCCCATCCCCCACCCCACACACCTCCATCCCCCTCACTGCATCCCTCTCTGCCCCAAACCCTCACACCACCATCACCCGCTTAAATTCATGTCAGTGGAACAGAAATAAGTCACAGGGCTCTTCTGTTCCCGTCCTTGCCTTTATTACCATGTGAGGAGGGGACTAGAAATGGGGATCTCTGAAAGGAAAACAAATCCTATGTGATAGGTTTTTGTTTTAGTGTGGGGCAGTACAGTTAGGAAAGAATCAGAAAATGTTTAATGGGCAGGAAGTACTTGTTTCCCTGTATTTAGTTGTCATGGAAAAATGGAGTTTTGTGAGGATGGGCCTGGTTCATTTGGGGACTCCAAAGCACCTATCCATTCCAGGGGGTAGAAGTCTAATTAAAATACAATTCTCTGAGGTAGCTTGGCTGACTAGCAGCAGCACCATGTACTGCCATGAGGAGAGTGCAAGTACAAATCCAAAACTGATTATAGCTCAGTCCATTGCTACCTGGTGAAAAGCACTATGGTGATGGTAAATTGCACAGTTGGTTCTCTAGCTACCCTTCTGCCTGACCGAAGAGGCAGTATCCAATCCTGAAGAGAAAAAGCTGCTGTGACACTGGGTTGTTAAGGACTAGGGAATTTAAAAGCACAAATGTGAGGAATTAGAAGGCACCTTCCTCTGCCCCTGGGTAGAGAATGTAATCTCATATTGGGAAGGATTTAAACCTTCTTATACTGGTCCAGACAGCTGCTTTTGGTCAGGGAAGACTAGTACATGACTGGAAACTATGGGGCTTCATTTTTCATTGGTCAGCATTACTTTTATAAAACTTACTCAACTCTTAAAGCCAGATGCTCTTTATGCATCAGAACTCCAATTAATTCATTCCTAGTTTAAGTTTTTATCTTACAACATCAGTGTTCATATTATTGGTAGTGAGACAGGACAAGTATAGAGGGATATGGAACTGAAATCTGCTATTCTTCACACCAGCACTTTTTGTTTTGACAATAGATTCAGAGGCATCGAGTTCCTAATCTGCCGGGGGCTGCGCTCCCCCAGTGCTGCCCAGGCTCTATCCCCACTGCACCTCTCCCCCTGCCCACAGTGCCTCCTGATGCCACAAAATAGATGATCCATGGCAGGCAGCAGGCTCTGGGAAGGAGGGGGAGGATCTGATTGGTGGGGCCCGCTGGCAGGCAGAAAACACTGTGGGAAGGGAGAGGCATTGAAAGGGGGGGTTCCGGTGGGTGCTGACCACCCATCATTTTTTTCCCCCATGTGCTCCAGCCCCGGAGCACTCAAGGAGTTGGCAACTATGAATAGATTTCATGGTGCTCCTCACCAAGGTCAGTTGTAAACTTTCTGTCACCAGCTAAAGTGCTTTCTCTTTCTAAATTTAAAGGGAAAAGCATGAGAGCTACAAATTCTTCCCAACCTTGTATATTTAAAGGGTAGGTCACAAAAGAAAACCTGACACATGCTTGTAGCAGAACAAGCAAGGTGAAAACAGCTGCTCCAGTTACACTTTGATAGACAGCTTCAATCTGCCAGTTTGTTTTCCATCTGGAAACTCTAATCCAGAATGCTGTCAACTGCTTCTCTAAAAGGTTTTTCTTTTTCATCATTCACTACATCAGCACTGCCAAGACATCACCTCATCCAACAGAAGTCCCCTGTGAACAAACATGCTGAAGGTAGATAAGGAGATGGGAATAGAATATCTTGCCTAAATTCCAGCTGTGATCCTTTCTAAAGTTAGGAGGGAACTAAGATAAAAGTTAGCCCACTACTCACAAAAGGATGAAGGAACTTTACTAGAGGCAGGAGTTTAGCTTCAGATTATGGGTAACCTTCTAGCCCATCTTACATGAGCCAAACTGTGAGTGAAACAATAGGAACTCACTCCTATTGTGACAGTCTATACTATTATGGTCACCACTTTTACAGGCTTAAGATAAATTTTGTACAAAGTATGCCTTTTGAGGTATCATTTGGAAAGTCATAATCTGCTCAATATCTTTATCCCATTGAAATATGTACAGCAATACTACATGTGAAGCTATGAGATTCTATTGTATGAATGATCCTGAAATATGCTACAATTCTGGGTAACACTCACAGACTAGTTTCTCAGAGACAAAGACACATTGGCACCCCAGGCTAGAGCTTTGAAGGCACACAGCTATTCACCATATGTAATACTTATACAATAGCAAAGCAGAATATGGGACTACTGCTGCAAAGTCAGGGATCCCCATTAAGGGGGTATACTCAGCCATATTGCAGGCTTCCTGATGCCATTTCCATTAGCTGTTGGGAGGAGATAGGGTGCATGCTATTCCTGTTTGGAGCAGCAGTAAGCAATACGATAGATCATATTCCTCAACAAGCAGAGTAGCCTAAGGTAGGACCCCTCACTTGACTGTTTCCCCTTAACATCTCATTGTACTTCATTCAAACACAGTATTTTGCCCTATCTGTTGATCTCAAGTTTTAGCATGTTTAATTAACCTCACTGTACCATGCATAGTCATCTATCACCTATATTAGTGGCGTATGAAAAATGTTGTAATATTTTATCTATATGAATGTGATCTGATTATAGCTAGATTATATATCATTCTATATACATTTATCATTGCTATCACACTTCAAAACTACAGCACTATTGGAGATAAAGCTATTCTGATAACTGTCTTTTTAATACTTTCCCAAACCCTAAAAAGTCCTTTTTTCTAAGGTGTTCTAGAACTAATTCATAGTGGGTAGTAAATACCACATAAGTGTTTTGTTTATTACTTACAATTAGTCTAATTTGAGTTATTTTAGTGTTCAGGTGTGGTGGGGGATCCTAATTGCACTATAATGTAATATCTTCCCTTTCTGTGTATGAAGAAGTTCTTTGCTCTGTTTACTATGGGTGGTAGTTGTCCTCAGACCAACATTTCACTAGGTAAGGTAATTTTATTACAACTCAGTGACTGATTCATAACAGACATTCTGACTATCACATCAAATTCTTCCCACCCAGCAAATTCTTCCCACCCAGCAAATCAAAGGTCTCCTCCTTTCCAAGTATTAAAATACACACTACAACCTCCTCAGCCCAAACCTCCATTTTCCACCAAAACTTTCCCCTTCTCTTTTTATTCCTGTCAGGTGAATGCTAACAACTCCCAGCTGCACCTGATCTTCAGCCAATTAATTGCCACTGCCTTGTTCTCTGGAACATCAAGAGAAAGTGAGCTTTCCTTATGAGTTACTCAATTTTTCCTGCATAGAAAAAAAATTGACCAAAAATGGCATAACAGCAGCTACATGGATTTCAATGCTTTATTCACAGAACAAGTACTGCTCAGCAAGCAATTCCCAATTGGAGTTCAACTTAGAATTTGAAGGATCCAATAGAGAGTTGAGAGATTATTTCAGTCTCCATGCTCAACTAGCCCTCAACCTCTCCACTGAGCATATATGTTAAATTTTCAAACAAGCATTTTGTGCTTTCTCCCCTGCTGCTCCTCACATTTAGGAGAAACATCCCCTACACATCTGCAAAGCAACCTCATTACCCTCTTTTCAAACCCTCCTTAAAACTCTCCTTTGCCATGATGCCTACAAAAAAAAACTTGACAATGGTTGGAGTCTTGGTGTGCTGAGTCCACTGCTTATCACATTTCCTTGTAATCCCACATCCATCTGTGTGTATCCTTTTAATATCTCATTTTACATTTAGACTGTAAACTCTTTAGGAAAGGACTATCTTTTTGATCTGTGTTTTACAGTACCTAGCACAATGGTTCCTGCTCCATGACTATGGCTCCTATGTACTATGATTATGTGTTATGTGACCCTTTGTCCATGTGTTGGGGTATACAAATCCCACACTGGGATGGAAGGGATTAAAAGGACAGTACTTGGCCCAATTATCCCCACCCATCAACCCTGCAGAGCATGCTCCAACTGGAGACAGGGTTGAAAAGGGAACAACCCTGCTTGGAAGGTTGAGGAGTATATACACCTACCCTGAAGGCTCTTGCCAAAAGGGGCTAGACATGCCTTCCTGAAAAGCCAGTACTGTGTGCTGAGCCACACTGAGGCTGATAGTAAATCCCTTTGCACCCCTTGGCCACTAAGGGGTGCATACCGAGTTTCTGTTTATCTTTTTGTATTACCTGGAGTATTTATATTTTTGATTTTTTAAAAAATCTTAATCTTTGAGGATCTGTGAGAATTCCCGTGTTTCCCTTTGTATGCTCAAAACAGATTTAAGAGCTTTCCAGCTCTTTTAACTGTCAGGCTAGCAACTTCACCACTTTATTTCCTGAATTATAATCATTCCATTGTCAGAAAAGTGGTATGTCCTTGGTTCCCCCTTCCCCACAGTAATATTTGATTTAGTTTGGATTTCTTTTTATTCTGTTTCAGCATTTTCTTCCTTCACAGAGAGACAGAGATACCTGATAATACAGCTCTATTGTCTTTATAACATTTGTGTTTGCCCTTACAATTCTCCTTTTCATTATTCCTATCATTTTTTCTCTTTGCAAAATCTTTAGAAAATACTTTCCAGCATCCCAAAGCCCTCTGTTGCTATGGAAATCTTATTAACTTTAAAGAAGTTTTGCAATTCATTTAGAATATCTGCTACTCTCATGTTGTCTTTCATGAATGAATATTTAAGGCTCTAAAATGCATGGCTTTCAGTTTAGTAATCTCCTTTTAACATTAATGGCTAGATCTTCAGCTGGTGAGAACCTGTCTAAGTCCATTGAAGTCAATGGAGTTGTGCCAATTTATACCAGCTGAGGTTCTGGCCATAAATCTACAAGATGATGATGATTAAAACAACTAAATATATTCCACATCAGCCTACATGATATCAGAAGATAATCAACATGACAATCTAGGGCAAATATCTACCCCCAAATATCTGCTAGCTTCTTATCTTTACATGGAGTTTTAGATTTTAGATAGATATTGCAAGTGTGAATCTAATCTACTGGGTTTCAGTTCTCATTTCCCTCCTTTTTACAATTAGGATGTTCTTCACCTCTTAATATATCTGTTATGAAAGTGGCAGCATCTATGTTATGAGCTGATTATTTCCTATGTGGCAGATCCCCAGCTGGTGTAAGTTGCAGTTGCTCCATTGACTTTAGTGGTGGGAGGATAATTTACAGCTGGCAAAAGCCAATTATATCTCATGCTCTCTGAAATGATGCAGTCTAGGGCATGACTAAGTGGAAAAGCCTAAGAATATCCATACATTTAAAAGAGCAGCAATAGGACCAGAATAGAAGTTCTTGGATCCTGGTCCCAAGCCAGGTGAGAGAAGGTAATGTGGTGCATATCCCCACAAATATTTTCAGGTTATTGGTGGCTGGGGAAGGAGTTTCATTCCTCCTTAGATATCTCATCAGGCAGCAGAGAGAAGGCTATGAATCGCCAGAAGGTCTTGCTCGATGAGAGAAGTAAAGGCCTAGGCGAAGAATCATAGCTGAGGCATGCTCAAGAGTCAAGGATAAAATTGGGAAAATAAGTCAAGGAGATTTCATGGAAGAGTTGTGAATCTGTCTTCAAAAACTTCTAATATTTGGAGTACCTATCAGAAATTAACTTGTAACCATCTTTCTCTGTAGGTTTCTATACTGTGCCTCTCACCATAAAACTTGAGCTTCCTCCCTCACTTTAATTAAATTCCAAAACAATGAGTGTTTGCTGTGTTTTATCATCAGTTACAACCTATGCTTGATAGGGACCACAGCTTGAAAGAAAGCATTCCCAGATATCCTCTTGTGGCCTTTAAACAACCCCTCAACATCACCAAATTTCTCCTCAGAAGCAACATTCTCAGAGACCAGGACAAACCAACTGAAAGCAGCACCAGAACCTTGCAGAACAGATGCAAAATCTGGAGACACATCTCCACTACTCCAATGATTAATACACCCTGCAACACATCTTTCAAGATCCATAGGCCTTATACTTGCCTATCACAGCACGTAGTGTACCTCATCCAGCGCATCAAATACCCCAACAACAATTATGTGGGTGAAACCAGACAATCACTATGCTCTCAACAGGACTCCCACAGAAAAATGATAAAAGACCAAAATACCCTGTCTCCCATGAAAGAACACTTTTCACAAAGTGATCATGCTATATCTGACCAGTAAGTTCTCCTCTTCAAAGGAAATCTGCAGAACATCTTCAAAAGATGAGCCCAGGAACTTAAACTCATAACACTGCTGGATACTGAAGTTATGTTGACATAAGCTGTAGTGTAGATATAACTTTTGTCACTCTGGGAGGGTGAATAAACCATCTCCTTGAGCAACGTAAGTTACACCAACATAAGTACCAGTATGGACAGCCCTAAGTTGGTAGGAGAACTTTTCCCGCTGACATAGCTTCCAGCCAGCATAGCTACTGCCTCTCATGGAGGTGGTTTTATTTTCCTGAAAGGAGAGCTCTCTCCCATCAGCATAGAGTATTTTCACCAGACGTGCTGCATTAGCAGCGTTGTATGTGCAGACAAGCCATAAAAAACACTGATTTAACAGAGACACTGGTTTTATAGCCTGTTATAACAACTTGTAATACACCATGATGCCTATTAACCCTGCATTGTCCTACAACCACAGGGGTGTTAATTGACCAAGCCATTTTCTGTGGTCTCCTAAAACAAGTGCGAGTCTCTTATGTTTAACAATCTGTCTCATCTTTTATTTAGCTTGGGCACTCTAGTTTCCTTCTGCAGACTTGAAGAAAAGCTCTGTGAACTATGAAATCTTGTCCCTTCCACTATCAGATGTTGGCCCAATAAGAGATATTACATCAGCCTCCTTGTCTCTCTCAAAACAATTAGCAATGGATTAGAATTTTAGTGGGTTCTCAAACTGTGAGTCATGACCTAGGGGGTTGCGAGGTTGTTATATTGGGGGTCATGAGCTGTCGGACTGCACACCAAGCCCCACTTCACCTCCAGCATTTATAATAGTGCTAAATGTTTTTAAAAGTGTTTTTAATTTATAAGAGACTTTCTGTATGAAAGGGGTCACCAATATAAAAGTTTGAGAACCACTGAGTTAGACAGACAAAGTACCAGAATATGAAAGATTTTCCTCTTTCCAAACAAATACACAGTGTTATCTCAAAACTGATCAAGCCTACATGTCCAATTTACCCCTTCATCCTGTTTATTGTATTTTTTGTGAGAATCTTCAAATCTACCAAATGGCAAAAACTATTTCAATTTATTACCTCTGCCATCATCTTGATCAACTGTACGGTTAGAATGTTTAATGGAACATCAATAACATGTCTAAAGGTGCCCCATAATAATTGAGATCCACCTGTAGAATCCTTTCATCCATTCCTTTTTTCAGTGCTAAGTGCATGCATACATATAAACAAAACACCATCATCTCTGTTAAATTATCATTATTGGCAAGCCATAGTGATTTCTCCCCTCATCATTTCCTGCATATTTTCACCTGTCTCTTTAAAACTATTCAAAAGTGAAAGGTAAGCCTTTGTGGTGGTGGTGTTGCAGAGACAGAACATGATTACTAAAATGAGGGAGGCTCAAAGGGAGAAGACAATTCGTTGTACAGTGGAATGGGTCTTGCATTTATAAACGCTTCAACATTTTAACTTTGTCATTACATGAAATGTAATGAGATTTTTTTTTTTAAGGCAAAAAAGCCGTATGCTCTTCAGGCTGGAACATCCTTCAGTATTATTTTTTGTTTTCTTCTGAATCCCTCTAACTGTGCTGCAGATCCCTTGTGGGAATATGTACTGCCAAGCCCCCTAATGTTATTATTTCTCCCGCCTCTTCCACCATGTCTCACTTGTCAAAGGATCCTTGTCAAGGTATCACTTGTTTCCTAGCTTCACCATATTCCACAGTGAAGTAAGTGAAGTTTCCTTCCTGCTCTATTCATTTGATGACAGTTTCATCACCAGCAGCTTTCTGTTTGCTCCTCCTGCTCCTTTGAGTCTCTACCACGTGTTTCATGTTTTTCATTGGTCTCTCTCTCAGATGCTCCCTTTTTCTTGAACCACAAATCTATATCTACTCTCTATGACTCACATGTGCTTTCTTTATTCCCTCATTGAGCTGCAACTAAAAATATTGTAGATTCTTTTCCTTGAGGACACTTTTAAAAATAGAAATAGGTCAGAACTGGAAGCCCGGCTCCAAACATCCCTGAATTCTGCGGTTAAAGAGCCAGATCAGATTCTGTACGGAAATCTGTTGCTCACACATGCCTCTACTTTAAACAGGTTCTCCTGTAAGCAACAGAACTAACAAATCTTGAATTTCATACAACAATTTGGTGCTTACTGTTTGTTCATACAACAAATCTATTGGTTCAGATTGTCCACAGCTGTGGTAAAAACCATGTGTGTGTGTGACAGGAGAGGGGCTTTTGAGTGGGACTCTTACAAATATTTCCTCATGGAAGATGCATCCTAGGAGAGAGGATGAAGAGGAAGTTTGTCCCTCCTTTCCCCCTGTCCCACAGAAAAGACTGTGGGGCCAAGCCCCAGGCTCAGCAGGTCCTCAGATATTAAAGAGGGTTCCTGTGCCTCTGTACTGGCTCTGGCCCCAAGTATACATCTACTCCCAGCTCCACAGCAACATGACTTAATTGGAGCCAGAACAACAGGAATGTCCCCTGTGCCATGGTGATTCCCTGCAGGGCCGGCTTTAGGCCGATTCCCTGGAATCAAGCCCCGCGCTTAAGAGGGCCCTGCGCCTTAGGCGCCTTTTTAATTTTTAATTTTTTTTTAACTCACCCGGCAGCAGTTCGGGTCTTCAGTGGAACTTCAGCGGTGGGAGGTTCTTCACTCTCTCCGGGTCTTTGGCAGCATTTCAGCAGCGGGGGGGTCTGGAGCGAGTGAAGGACCCCCACCGCTGAAGTGCCACCGAAGACCCAGACCACCACTGGGTATTCAAATCGGGCCCTGCAGTTCCTAAAGCCGGCCCTGATTCCCTGGCAACTCAACGGGATATGGAGAAAAAGTAATACAGCCTGAGGGTGCTATGCATGCATCTGGGCTAGCCACTCCTTCCCTTGCATGCTCCAGCTGCTCTCCCTGACCTTGGCCTCAGTAAGGAAAACAGTAAACCAGAGGGTTCACTGCTTTGGTGGAACTCAGAGCATTCAACAGCTACTGGGTAAGCTTAAGAGAGTCAGCACTAGTTACAGGGCCTAGGCAATTGGACTGTGGCATCCCCACTACCAAAATGGGTGTCAGGCACAGGTTCTGTGCCTGGAGAGTGCACCTAGAAGCCAGAGGGACAGTATGCAAAACTCCACTACACCCCAGTATGGGGAGTTCATGAGATGTATCATCTCCCATGACAAGCCTAGGGAGCAAACGACTCAGAGCAGAACCCAACCAGTATGTCCCACATAGCACTGCAGGACATGATGGCTGTCTGGCCAACGATTTTATGAAATTAGAGATATCACACAATGGAGTCATATTTAAGTACTTTTAATCCAAACCTATAAGGCTAATATATCTGAATTTTGAATAATAAGCTTTTGCCAGCATGAAGCTGATAACGCAGACATGACCTTTGCATGCAAATTTTAAAGAAATGGATATTGTAATCCCAGCGTATAATAAAGGACATGTTATTCATATTTCTCAAGACTTTGAATGCTAAGAATATTAATATACATGCAGAACATTCTGCATATCTAAAAGCCAGGCACTTTTAATTATAAATTTTATTTTTCAAAACTCATTCATTTTGCCCTATAGCTTTACCCCAAAATAATGAAGCCTGAACCTGAGAATTGTGTGATTTCAATTGTAAATTGGTCTTTGTGTTTCAGATTAACTGAAGGTGTCAGCTGAAACAACATTCTAAACATAGATGCAAATGTATGCTTTGTCATTGAATCTGTGTGCAACCCTTGGTTTGGGAGGCGAGTTGTGTTAGAGAGGAACTTTATCTCTAGGAACTGGATGTCACATTTTAGGGCTGTGAGAGGCAGGAGAATCCTTGCTGAAGTGGGAGATCTGCACTTTTGGAAGGATAGCACTGCCTTGGCCACGTGGAACTTGTCTTCATGGAACAAGTGGAAGAAGCAGCAATAGTCACTTTGTGTAAAGGAGCAGTACGTGCCCTTCCCAGTGTTATGAGATGTTATACAAGGGGTCAGGCAAAAGGAGAATTCTCAAAGATACTGCAGGTTAGGAATCCCCGTCAACTGGGTTTTACCCACTGAGCAATAGTGGTTGGTAAAGCAAGTAGGGAACACTTTGTTTCATTCCATGTGTGTAATTTAGGCCAGGCTCACTCATAGGTTCACTGTGGTTCACAGTGCCTAGGAACTAGAAACTACGTGAGACTTGAATAATATAAAAATTCACCACGTACACAAAGCTGAAACTCAAGATGGATGAACCCACAGAAGTCTAAACAAATGAAATGTACACAAAACAATGGAGTTTTGCACAGCTAGTCCCTGATTCCCATTTATATCAAATCCACTTTGAATGATTCTAGTAGTGTAAAGGGATCTTTAAATGAGCCTAAAATACATTATGCTATATTTAGGGTACTCTTACACTGTCAGATAGGTGTACAGTGGCTATAATGTACATAGGAATCCATGCTCTAAACCAGTGGCTCTCAACCTTTCCAGACTACCCTTTCAGGAGTCTGATTTGTCTTTTGTACCCCCAAGTTACCCCTCCCTTAAAAACTACTTATTTACAAACCCAGACATAAAAATATAAAAAAGTGTCACATTACACTATTGCTGAACAATTGCTTACTTTTGCATTTTACCATATAATTATAAAATAAATCAGTTGGAATAAAAATATTGTACTTACATTTCAGTGTATAGTATATAAAGGAGTATAAACAAGTCATTGTCTATATGCAATTTTAGTTTGTACCAACTTCACTAGTGCTTTTTATGTAGCCTGTTGTAAAATAAGGCAAATATTAAGATAAGTTGATGTATCCCCTGGATACACCACCTCTGGGTGGGTACGCATACCCTTGGTTGAGAAACACCGTTCTAAACTATATACTTTATGGAAGCTGCTATTTGTCAGAAATATGCAACCTTTAGCTCCAATAATCAAGGCATGAGCAATAAATGGAAATTAGGCAGAGGAAAAGTGGACAAGCTGTTGAATTTGAAATATACAGAATATGATTATTCTCACACTATTTTCAGAGAGTTGTTTTTAATTAACTGCTTTCTCTTGAAACTTGATTTTTTTTACCTCCAATTCATTATGTTTAACCCAGGCTATATTAGGTTGGGTGTGAAGAAAAGCGGAGTGATATTTTATTTCCTGGGGACAGAAAATATTAGTGGAATTATTCTCCTAAACACCTGAAACACTTCCTTGCCCCTTATGACTGGAACTGTCTTCCCAACTTTGGGCCTGCTCCTCCTCTCACACTAAGTATATATTTTTAATGCCATTGAAATCAATGGTGCTACTTCTGATTTACACTGATTTCAGTGAGAGGAAAATCAGGCTCCCAGTGCCATTGACCACAATCTACTCCTTAAAAGCGTTTCTGCCATAAAGCCTTAAACACAGATAAGTCAGAGACTACAAATAAAAGCAAAATGGTGGTTTCCAATTTCCAGGCCTGAGCAAACTCTTTGGCCTGAGGGCCATATCGGGGTTCCAAAACTGTATGGAGGGGTGTGTGTAGTGTATTAAATTGCTCCCCGTAGGAATTTGCCACTTAAGGTGTACTACTTACAGCTGCCAGTCCTGGTGCTCTGAGTGGCATGGTAAGGGGACGGGGGGGGGGGGAGGGGGTTGTATAAGGGGCAGGGAGTCCCAGGGGGCAGTCAGGAACAGGGAGTAGAGGGCAGTTGGATGGGCGGGAGCTCAAGGGACAGGCAGGACAGTCCCGCAGGCTGTAGTTTGCCCATCTCTGATATAGGCCATCAAGTGAAAGATCTTGCAAACACATGTACGAAATGTTAACTTCACAAAGAAAATGAAGTTCATCCCACTAGCAAAGACCTGGAGGTCAACATATCTCTATTTGGTTTTCAGTTTCTATTAATATTTTGATTTGGTTATTTAAAAAAAAATAAAAACCAACAATAAATGGTTTTTACTGAACTTCCTCACTGTAAGGATTTTCTGTATGGGCCATTTTCATTTAGATTTATGAGAATGATCTGACTTTTGTATTACTCTGCTGCACAGAATGTGTATGGCTCAGCTAGCAGCAATGGTAGCTGCATGTCTGTGATGCACATTAGTTTCAATGTCCCGTGTACAATAGTATCTTTCTCTTTCACAAAACTTAGGGCAGACACACCTTGTGGCCAACGAGACTGTAGAAGTGTATACAAAAGGCCCAAATTTTCACTGAAGCCTAGTCTACACTAGAGTTAGGTGAATGCAAGGCAGGTTATTTCGACCTAACTATCTAAGTGTCTACACTAAAATTTCACTCCTGACAACATAACTGCCAACTTAATAACTCCACCTCCACAAGAGTTGTAGAGTTAATGTCAATGTAATTAGGTTGAGGCAGTATCAGTGTAGACACTGTGTTGCTTACATTGACTGTTACTGGCTTTCAGAAGCCATCCCACAATGCCCCATACTGACAGTACAGTCAGTGCAAATGCTCCTGGTGACGCTGTGCACTGCTCCCACAAGGAGTGTAGTGTGCAAAAGCTTTCTGCTTATGTAACTTTGGTTGATATAATTTTGTAGTATAGACATGCCCTCAGATACAGACAACTCTCAATCGGGCTTCAATTAGAGCTGTACTCATGTATCTGAAGGCAGACAAACTGATAGCGGGCGTCTAGTTTGAGACAAGAGATAGGGCCTGATTCAGATCTCAGTTATGCCAGCTCTGTTCCTGAATAATTCCACTGATTTCAATAGGATTATTCCTGATTTTCACCAGTCTGAGGACAGAATCAGGCCTACTTTCTCTTTATTCTCAGCACCAGCTGCTTAAGCTGACTTCACTCATACCATTGAAGGAGGTTATAAAAGATACTGCTTCACTTTGAGTAGTTAAGTGTGGTCCTACCAAGAAAGGCCAATAGGTTTGGGGTTTTAACAGCCTCTCTTCAGAAAATCCCAATGTGTTCTCCAGTGGGTCATTACATTCCTCGTTTTTTAAATTAACATATTCTTTCCTTTATTCCTGCCTGTTCATCACCTCAGAAAGGGCAGAACCCATCACAACAGGCATTAAAAGTTATTCTCAGGACAGGCATATACGTACAGGCTCAGAGAATAAATTAAAGAGAAATTCCCCGACAGGGAACTGTCTTGGTAAAGCTAGAAATTTCTACAGGATGTCACACTAAAAGTCATAGGAGAAATCAAAAGATCAACAGCTCTTGTAGTCAGCTGCCTTTCCATAATATTTTCCCAAACCAGCTTTCCCTTGTCTTTTTTAATGTTACTATATTTCTTGGGAACGACAAATCCAACAAGCTGCACCTGGTCACGATTAATTATTTAACCAAAGGACATGGCAAAGGAGCAGGATAACTAATTCATTTGTTAGGGAGGCACTAGGGATGTTTATTTTGTTTTTAATACAAGAAAAGAGGTGTTTCCTTTAAATAGTTTTTATTTCTGTCCTTTCTTTAAAAAACCCCAAAGCAAAATACAGAAGAGCACAGATTGGCTGAAATAATGCTCTTTGAAATGATACAAGCCAAAAGCTCTGATGCCTACTGCATGCTTGTATATCAGTAGGCAATTCCAGGTTCTCTGTGATCCTGTCCAGAATTTAGTATTATAATTCTCCAGGTCATTTTATACAGCTTGACATCAAATGATAATTTTTCAGAATAATCCAGGCATGAATGAACTTTTTTCAAAGCCAGAAAGGATTGTTTCGAGAGTTCTAAAAGGACATATGGCCGCCTGTGAAAATAACCTGCTGTTCCTATTACCATTCCTGTGACAGCGATTCATTGGCGACCACCAATTGCAAAAGGTTGTGTGTGTGTGATGTTGGCGACCTTAGGTTCTGATCCTGCGATGAGCTCCAAACGAAGGCAACCCTTCACCTATGCTTAGCCCCAGGGACTTTGGTAGGGCTCTGTTATGGTGCATGAGACTGCCCAAATGAAGTTTATTGCAAGATCAAGGCCTGAAATACTGGGGGGGGGGCTACTAAAACACAGGTCTAAAATCATCTTTTCTTTTCAGCTTTTTTTTCTCTCTCTCAATGAATTTATTCAGGGGAAAGGTGCTTTATGGACACCCTGGGGTGAAATCCTGGCCCCACTGAAGTCAATGACAAAACCTCCATTGACTTAATTGGAGCAAGGATTTTATTCCAGCATATTACCATCCTCTCTTTGCACAAATACCACATGGGCAGCATCACTGCTAGCTTTCCCCAGAAATGATCTCTCCTACATCTATATTACTTAGATTTTTGTTTAAAAATATGCATTTTCAAAGATCAAAACCTTACAAGGTGCCTCATTCTGAAGTGTATTGCTATAAGCTTCAGACTCAATCTCTTTTTATCATCCTGTTCAGTTTGGAGGAGATGAGACTGAATTTCAGTTTCAAATGCTCAGACAAGCTATGTTCAATTTTGCTTCATTAGAAATTCTGTTGAGAAACCAGCCACTCTAGCAAAAAAGAAAGAGCAACAGACTGTGATGCATGTTATGTAACAGCCTGGTACCCAAGACAAAAGTCAGTGGTATGACTTCTGCTTTTCTCCCCATCCCAGCCATGTTCTGATGATCTATGTATTATTGCTCATTGTTCAGCAGTGCAATTTTGACATCAGAGATGTCTTAGCCAATGACAAAATAAAGATGATCAGTGTTACTCTTAGTTGTAGCCTATAGGGCTATCCTGCCTCCTTGCCTAGATATCTTTCCTTATAGATTCATTATTTTCTTACGGGCTTGATTATTTGTTTTATTATAATAGATTTATACGTTCATGTTAGAGTATGTTTTGGCTGTAATACAAGGGACCTACAGGCCACATCCTATATGTTGTGCTAAGGCAAAGTTAGCATACATATATTTGGGACTTTTCACTTCGATACGTGGTGATGAGTTAAAGCATAAGGTCCATATATGGCTGCAACCTTTAATATAGATAAAGAATGCATAGAAGCAGGTTGGCATAGAGGGCTTCCTAAGTTCATGGCCTCTGTAAACTTAACAGGTATACCACAAGGAAAGAACTGAAATAACCAGGTAGGACAGAAATAACAAATGTGAGAATGATCTAATGTTATTAATATGTATGTATATGTCATCAATATGTACAAGTATACCAGCCTATGGAGTAAGTGTACCCTAACATTTTGTGGGTGAGGCAACTAAGTTTGGACATAGAAGAAGAGCTCAAGTGCCCAAGCTCTAGAAGACCCACCATGCCAAGGAAACTTCTAAGTTTCTAAGCTTTGAGCTTCAAGTTTCAAGGCTTCTTTGTTTATTAGTCTGTTAGTTCTTAAGTTTTAAGTCAGTTAGTTAAGTAAAATTCTTAAGTTAGCTTCTTTAGCTCTGAACTCTTCAGCTTCTCCTAAGCTCTGCACCTCCCACTCAAGAATTGAGGAACCTGGACCTGAACTCTTTTAGTATGCCAGAGGCGAGGCTGGTCCTTTGTCTTTTACCACCAGGTTATCAAGGGAGGGTGTGAGTATATTAATCAAAAACTTTATAGTATAACATCACATGTATTTCTAGAACAATATTATTGCATTTGTAACTCTGATTATTTTACCATTTGAGTACTATTCCATTTATCCCAGTAAAAATCTTTAAGGCTACATTTGTCTCAGTGTGAATGTCCTTGTCATACACCCTGAGGGTCCCTGTGCGAACTCTGTGTAGCCTGTTTCTGTGACAAGAACCTTATTATCTTCTGATCAGATTAATTGGTGAGCCTATAGCCCATAATATTAACCTCCTAAAATCAGGCAACATCATGCTCCCTTCTTCCTTTTTCCCTCTCAGCTGCTGTCATATAAATAGATCGTTGTAGACTGGTGGGATTGTGAGATAAACCAAAGACTTGAACACCTCATTATTGAGAGATCACATTGTAAAAATGCAGTGTGTACTGAGCTTGGGATGTGGCTGCACCGGTGAAACTTGGTCCCATAATTCTCCTTTGGAGGTGGCAAAGGTGGAGACATAATATGGGCAGAGTTGTTTTGGCCGCCATCTAAACCTGTCCCCGTATCTACACTATGGCTTCCACCACTGGAGCTGTACCATTGCAGAATTACATATCCAATTTTTCTTAGTACAGACAAGATCTTGTCCTGTTACAGGAGCAGTTAGACTTGGCTGATCTAACTCTACAAACATCCATGTGCTTATCTTTACTCACATGAGCAGTTCCATTGAGGTCAATGAGACTAGGCATGTAAGTGAAGATAAGCATTAGCGCAAGTGTTTGCAGGATCAATCTATACAACTTGAAATAATACGTTGATTAAAAATCACCTTTCATGTATACATTGAGATTTATTTAACTTCATGTAATGCATATTTATTCATATGCATCACACTTCTATTTTAACAGTTCTTTCTTTCTCTTCCTTTTACTTCTTGAACACTTTGTAATACAAATAAATTTAAAAAAAAAATCCAATCTACACATATACAGAGTGCTTTGTATTGTCAAAGCTCTGTACAAACAATAACTGATTAATAACACATAACCATAAAGATAAAATAAGGACTGGACTGCAGGACATCTTGTTTCTGTAAGAGGTTACTCTTTACACTTGATCGGAAATTATGCTATGTAAATTTACTCTTAAACAAGCTTTCTATAAAGTATTCCCTGTAGCCCCTAGAGCTATCATCTTGGCCTTTTATTTTACTTAGCGGTAACGCAAGGAACCTACAGGCCTGTACCCTGTAACACATTGGCTTAAGCAGGTTAACATAAGTGAAGCATAGGCCTATAATTCTTACCATAGATAAAATGGCCCAACAATTGCTCTCAATTTTGGGGAACTGGGAATAGCTTGCTTAAGAGAGAAGTTGGTACATAATGAGACTAGATAACCACAGGAATATTGAACTGATACTAGGGTTTGGTATTTTAGGATAAAATCGTTGGCAAATGTTTAAGCACAAACTTGCTTTAGCAACAATTGATGTTTATGGTAATGAGCTAAAAGGCATTAACATGTTAAATTATAGGATCAAGCACCTGAGTATTATGAGGCTGAGGAAGTAAGTATAGACATGGGAGGCTGGGCATCTAAATGTAGATTCATGATAGTCTACAGGCCTTATAATTGACAAGGCCACCAAATAAGCAGTGTGGCAAGCTTTCTATCATTGACCCTTCAGCTCTTCATTGTCATCATTTACCAGCGAACTACAAGCACTGGGGTTTGGACCACACAACTCACTTTGCATGCCAGAGACAGGGCTGATTGGTTACTTCTTATCACCAGATCCCAAGCAAGTGTGAGAGTATATAAGAGTATGAGCATGTACAAGGAACGATGCCAAAGATATCCCCAATATTATATTACTGCTATTTTTTATGTGATTTAAAGATTTCTTGTCTTTTACTCATCATGTTCATAAAAAATGGCTAAGGCTTTGCTTTGCCCTCAGTGTTCATGTCTTTGCCATACAACCCAAAAATTCTTATAAGATATAGAACTTGTTAGTTTTAATTCAGTTGTGTCTGATGCTGGGACTAGAAACCTATTGCCCCCAGTTCATTAAATTAGTATTAATTAGCAACCAATACAATTATTAACTATTCAAGCATCAGGCTACATTCCCCATGAATGCATATTAACAATTTTTATGAGTTTTTCTTCATGTGCCATTTAGATAGTTTTTCTATGGAATCGTTATAAGAAAACAGCAGAATAGACAGTCTAACCCTAAGAAAGCAGTGATTTGCAGTGCTCTGTAAGTGCAGGTACATGGGAACTGTGGTTCTTTTTTTAACAATTATTTGTGTTGCAGTAACACCTCAGGAGCCCCCAGTCATGGACCAGAACCTTATTATGCTAGCACTAGGTTACACGAATGCATGAAAGCCTCATTTTTCATGCAATGGATGAAGAACTTTATGAAAATATTGACTGCAAATAGAAATAGAAACAAGAAATAGAACAAGTTTCAACTATGGCTGGGAATAGGTTAAAAGTGAAACAACCTTCCTGTGTCTCAAAGTGCAATGTAAATACTCAGTAATCCTCCCGTCATGCATAGTGTATGTAAAAATGTGACTAGCACAACAATAATTTCCTTAAACATACATGGCCTTGGTAAGCCATGAAATTCTAGCTTTGAATTTGCCTTTATTTTCTTGATGGACAAACACACTACATTTCACCTCCTATAAATGTTGGTATGTCATGTCTCTAAGTATCCAAGAAAATACCTACCATGAGTTCTGCACTGAATCTGTATATATGTATGTACACCTGTGTGTGTATGTGTGTATCCTCTTAAAGAAAAGGGAATTCTTCATTACAGTATCTCCATAGCGAAAATCTAGCTTTAACATTCCCCATTCCCACTAGCCATGTTGTTTTCCAACAAGGCTGTTAAACGCACATATCAGGAATTAAAATAAATATATTAGTCATGCACAAGCTCCACACTATACTCATGCATACAGATTTTATAGAACCTATGTGATCTGACTGCAGAACATATTTTTTGATTAATTAGACCTAAGGTTTTAATAAAGAAACAGCAGACGGGCGTAACCACAGAATTAAAACTTCCAAACAGGCTTGAAGTAATAAATTCGTAATATAAAAGCACTCAAAATACCTCATTTTCTTTTTCAAATAACATCCTCAACAACTTACAATGCATTTTTGTTATCAGCAGAGGGCACTGTTTCTATAGCCTCACAGATACCTCTCAAGCTCTGGATTCTTTGGAGAATACACAACTTGTATTACATAACATAGGTAGGTTTGTCATACTGCAATATCCAGAGATTCTGAGAAACTGACTATCCAAAGAAACAGTAGAATTTCGTTCAGTTGCAGAACATCAGAGTTCATATAATTCAATTATACTGAATATATTTGATTGGTTGTTTAAGTTCAGGCATTTCCCCCACTTCTCAGGGCATCTATTAAGAAGAAAATGGGCTATAACAATACTTGTCAAGCAACTCCATCAAATCTTGGACATTTTAATGATCATCTTTCTGTTCATATGAATTTACCTAAGCCAGGTGTTTACTTTAAACTGGAGTTCAAGCTTCTGCATTTTGGGGGTTCTCAGAAGTTATTCAAGTTCACACACTCTTTCTTCCTGTAATTTAAACTCATTCAGTTTGATTTATCCTTAGACTTGTGTAGATTAGGTGTAACTGAAGCCAATGGAGTTACATGAGTTTAAAACCCATGTTACTGAGAAGAGATTCTGATCCATTTTTCCCCCAGGTAGATTCATTAAAAACAAACAAATAAAAACAGTGGCACTCTTTTCTAATTGAAGGGAAGCCTGTGCTATGTATTCATGATTGCGGAACAATCACAAAGTTCGGCTGACAGAAACCTAGTCCTCCAGATATGGTATATACCCTCTATTAATTCATTACCGTTTTCTTTCCTGTCACTCTGCCTGTTTCTCCCATCATCTACAAGGCACAGTCAGTACGGGTTGCATGTTTCTCTCTGAGCCTAATCTACAGAGGATATGGGTCTGTTATATATAGAAAATTAAAAATGATAAATAACTAGATAGATGGATGCAACTGAAAATAAAAAAAAAATTGTTGGGGCTGATTTTTTTTCAGTAACACTTTTGAAGAATAATTTAGATGAAAATGTCTTTGCTTTCATCAAATTTTTATCATGGAGAATAAATAAATAACAAAATACAAATTAAAAAAAATCCTGACCAAAAATCTTCTTATTACAATTGGTTAAAAATATGGCAATCAACATTTAATTCTGTTTGTTATTATAATATTTTTTGTATTACAGTCATGCCTAAGGGTTTCCATCAGGTATCAGGTCTCCAATGTTTTGAGCCCTGTATGGTCTGGAAATGAAACAAAAGCCCTTGCTCCAAAAAGCTTCCAATCTAAGTTTGTGACAAAATGTAACAGATGGATAGAACAGATGAAGGGGACAGAAGAGAGAAAACAAGGTAACGGTGAAATGAATACGTTTTTCAAAGTAAGTGATAGGGGCAGCTGATGACTTCCCTAACTATGGTAATCCGGCAGATGTTTGTAGATATCGGGGAAAAAGTGAGTTTTAAGGTGGGATTTGAAGAAGGATAATATTTTTACTAATATTTACTAATATTTTTCAGGGAGTTTTTCCCGTGCATAAGGAGGTGTCAAGGAGAGAGAGCACCAATTAATTTGAGAAAGAAGCAGACTGGTGGGCCATAAAGACTGAGAATGGTGTTGGAAGAAAGATAGCAGTCAATATCCCAATAGGATAACAAAACAGCTAGGTAGGATCTAGCCAAGTCACAAAGGGCCATGAGTGCAAAGAGGAGAAGCTTGTGAAAAGGGAAAAGAATGCAGTGTAGTCACTGCTCGCCACCTTCAGTGACTGCTGGCCAGGTTTCATGTGATTATCATGCATCTTCTCCCCTGCAGAATAACAGAGGGGAAGATTCAGTCCAAAATGATCACCTAGGAACTCCTCCTATGATCCTCTCTTAAACCTTGAAGTCTTCACACTATTTTCTTACGTAAAGTCTCTATTTTGTTTATAACCTTTGATGGAATTTTTTGTTCATCAGATGCTGAATGGCTGTATTACCAGAAACATGGCAAATCATGGTCATTGGGTTCATTTCCGAGCTATATATAAAGATTTTTGGAAATCACTGAGGTTTGACTTTAAAGAAAATAAATAAAGTATTAACTATTATTATTAATATTCTCAGTGCATTGTTACTGTTAATACTTCCATGAGATCACCTGGGATTTTTGTCATTAGAATGCTCTACAATAGATTTGTTTGTCTGTAGATATGTAGTTAGTTAGTTAGTTAATAGATAATGTGCCAATAGATGGCACTCAGGAACATGCAGTATTGCTCATATGTTCTCTAGGAACAATACAAATTGTTCTGTCATGAAAATGGCTTCAAGTGTACAGTTCCTTACATCAGCTCATAAGCACACAAACTATAACAGCGAGATATGAACTAAGGGTCTAGCCTTACAAACACTTAGACATGTGCATCACTTTTCTCATGTGATTAGTCCCACTGAAGTAATTACCAATACATTAGGCCCTGATTCTGCAAACATTTGAAGTCAATGGAACTATTCACGGTAGTAAACTTATGTTCAGGACAAAGTACAGAATCTGGCCCTAGTGCATCAATGAGGTGTCTGGATGGGAAGGCAAATGTGTAGGACTTTGGAGGAGAAAGTAGAACACACTTTGTCTCCAGGGGTGAGATGGAACTCACAGATCTGTGAAAAAGCAGAGTCTTATGGTTTGTCATTGGTGCAGCCATGCAATAGATTATCTGCCAAGAGCAGCAAAGAATGGAATGCAACTCAATTTTTTCATGTCATTCATTTTTAAAGCACTGAGATATAACGCCTGAAAGATGTGAAAGGTGCTGGATGAAGACAGGAGTAAATCTAAGCCAATGTCCAACAGGAAAGTTTATTTCAATTTGAAAAATTCTATAGAAAGTTCTAATGAGTTTTGGTGGTGAGGACAGGAGCGAGGTTGACACACTCTGAATTTTTCTGACACTGCTTTGCAAAGGTCTTTGATTAAGAAGGGATACAAAGGCAATAGATGGAAAAGGGTATGATTCTGCTTTCACTTATACCAGCATATCTCTATTGACTTCAGCAGAGTTATTCTGATTCATGTCATAGTAATGGAGTTTAAAAATATCAATGGATAGATTCATATATAGTTAGAATAAAGAAAGCTGTTGCTAGTTATAACAAAAGCAATGTTTTATTTGCACTAGATCACCTGAGTTCCTGCCCAGTGACTGGAACCTAGAGTCCATTATTACTCTAGGTATTCTGTATCTTGAAATGCCTGCAATACCCACAAGAGGAACAAAAGTATCAGGGATAGCATTTCTGAACAACTAGGCTATCCGACCTTTTGTTGATTTGCCACAACCTTAACGTTTGTTTGTTTGTTTGTTTATTTTTTACTAGGGGTTTGTTTTGTGTAAAATTGACAAAATATGTATTTGTATTATTACAGTTCTCCAAGAGATAAAAATTAGACTCTCTGATCTGTCTGGAACATAGTAAGCATTTCTCAACATTACTTAACTATATTTCTATCTGATACACGGTGCTCTGGATGCTCTCTGCTTACTGGCAAATACGTACATCCAGGTGCTATGCTGGCTGTCAGCGGGAGCTAATATTCTTCAAGAAAAACAGACATATACAGAGAATTATGAGGAAATTTGCACTTTAAAAACTGAAGACACAAATGATGGAGTTCAAACAAACTGCTCCCTGATTCATCCTGTGTGCAAAATATCATGACAATAAGGCTTGATTTATTGTGTGTTGTGCTTCTTCAGTGAAAAAAAGAGAGCAGATGGAGAACAAGAGTTCTTCTTGATATATATTTCACCATAAATTGGGCACTATTGAAATGAGGTTTTTGCATGTGATGGGAGAATAAGGTTTAAAAAAGAAAAATGCTCCGCAAAACAAACAGCATTTCAGCACTTGCTATCGTCAAGGTAACACTCTAGAATTCAGTCAAGGTCAGCACTCTGTTCCCTAGCTTAGCTAGATCAGCACTGTAACTTTCAGTCAACTAGATAAGAAAAAAGTGCCTTTGACCCCTGAGATCAGTAGATGGCATTTAGCAAGCAGCAAGGCATTCTCTGTGTATCACATTACAACTGCTGCACAGAGTCCTCTGTACCCTGCAGCTGAATAGTCAAGTCTAATAATATATTTGACCTTTATGAATATACAAACAGGATGGCAGGAAAGATTATTTTAATCAGATCCGAATGCATATGAGAGAACAATATGCCATTAGCTGGATTATGCAATTATGCTTTTAACTAATATTTCAGCAGAAATCAACTTAGGGAGCAGGGGAAATCTTCTAAACAATTGCCAGGGAGCACATCAGCACTCAGATTGTCATGTAAATATTACATTTTATTAGACAGCAGTGTCTGTCTAATAAGGGTTATAAAAATACTGGAACCCCAGACTTAATTATTTTTCGATCTTCTTGACCCATGGTTGTATACCAAGAGGGGCCTTCATAAGCTCTATTGCACTCCATAGCGTGTTAAGGTGCTCTTTGCTTCTCAAATGGGATGCATTTGCAATTATTTTTCCTAAAGGCTCAGGTAGTTTTGTTTGATTTTTTTTCCCCCTCCCCATATAACTGTTCAACTCAGAAGTGTGTTTAGCAGAAACTACAGGCTCTTATTTCCCAAGCAATTCCATTTGAGGAATACCTATGGAGGGAGCATAGGAGAAGCTATTTGCAGTACTACCCGTCACCATCACTATGACCTCCCTCACCCCCACCTCCCACCTGAGTGAAAGTCTCCACATGCAGCATATGATAGGTATCAGAATAGATTGCTAGTGGATATGCCCTAGAGTGAGCTCTGTGCATGAAAAGGAACACCAAAGATGGGGAGAAATAATGAAAAGGATTATAAAGTCTGTCCAGGAATGACAAGTAAAAGGAACAAGAGATCTAGTCAGCTCAACTGTGGATCCCATGACTTTCAGGACTGGTCTACACTAGGGGGGGGAAATCGATCTAAGATACGCAACTTCAGCTACGTGAATAGCGTAGCTGAAGTCTAAGTATCTTAGATCGAGTTACCTACCATCCTCACGGCACGGGATCAACATCCGCGGCTCCCCCTGTCGACTCCGCTACCGCCATTCGCGTTGGTGGAGTTCCGGAGTGGACAGGAGCTCATTCGGGGATCGATATATCGCGTCTAGATGAGACGCGATATATTGATCCCCGAGAAATCGATTACTACACGCCGATACAGCCGGTAGTGAAGACGTAGCCTTAGAGTAATTACCACCAGCCATTACTAGTAGTGAGGCATTCACAAATGGAAATCTAAGGAGGGTCTTGTTCCAGTTGTAAAGACCAATGAGTGGAAACTAATCTAAACACAGTGAAATAGGAAATACAGAGTGCTTGATCCTGGTCCCTTTACACCACTTAAACAATGATAGCGGGATTATTTTTTAATATGGAGATATACCTATCTCCTAGAACTGGAAGGGACCTTGAAAGGTCATTGAGTCCAATCCCCTGCCTTCACAGCAGGACTAAATACCATCCCTGACAGATTTTTGCCCCAGATCCCTCAAGGATTGAGCTCACAATTCTGGGTTTAACAGGCCCATATTTAAACCACTGAGCTATCCTTCCCCTTATATGCTGCAATCTGTGCCTGGAGATGGCATAGCCACTGGTGCATGGGATAAGCTTAAGGAGGGAGGAGGAATGACCAGATGTCAATATTCACTGTTGAGCTCTGGCTATGTAATAGGTCCTTGGGGCTATTACTTTTTATTTCAGTGGGACTATTTGTTGTGAAATATGAGTCATGGTATTAGCATAAGTAAAGGGGTCAGAATCTGGCTTCAAAGTAGGAAATAGTTTTACCTGTGTCTATCATTATTTGGAATGTTCCAGATGACCATAAAGCTAAAGATATGAGCAATCATCATACCTGGAAGAAGAGAGAGAGAGACTGATTCTTCTGCAGTATGGTTCATTGAAAACAAAAGAAAAATAAAATTAATCTTGTCTAATAAGGAGGAAAAATTTTCATCAGCTGATGTCCTACTCTAGCCTATGTCTGCACTGTTAGTGGGAAAGAAACGTAATACCTTCTTGGGTCTTGCTAACATCTCACTGGTTTGCAGGCTGCATATTTACCCAAAGTGTTTGGCTCAGTGTGTCAGTCTACATTGCAAGTACTAAAACACTCTTTTCCTGGTATGTTGCATTGTTAAATGATAAACATTGGTGCATAAAATAAAAGAATTTTCAGGGGTATAGTTCTAGCATATTTAAGTTGAATTATCTTTTGTTTCTTGCCACTTTTCAGAGTAGCCTCAATATTCCAATACGATATATGAGTAGAAATTCTTTGTTTCTCACTCCAGTTATGTCTTGAAACATTTCTAGCTCCTTTTAAAGCTCTGTATGGTTGATCCTACTCATTAAAATCTATGTTGATAAAACTAGCCCTTTTGCTACAGAAAAATGGCAGTTTTCACCTTGAGGTGATAACAGCCCTAATGATAGGGGTCTGTGAAGGGATATTCAAATAATGCATAAACATTTTAATATGTGAAGCGAAAGGCAAAGAGGAAAGTTGTTTTTATCTTAACAGAAGAAGAGTGGAAACACCAGCTATTCACAATTAATTCTATACAAATGGAAATCTGAAATAAACCAAAGAGATTTAGAAGGATAAAATGGAGGCCTGCAGATTCAGGAAAAAAGCCACTGATGGATAAGTGTTATTGAACCAGAAAGAAATGAGGCCATAGGTAGCAAGGCAAAGGATGGTATTAAGTATGATAATTTAAAATAGAATGACACACTGAGCAATGTACCCTCTGTTTTTTCTCTATTGTTACTAATTCAGGGTCAATCTTAGTAATTAAAGAGATCTCTGTACCTAAGCTTGAATTGTATGTATTCACTAATTATTAGTACGACTCACAATAGAAAGGCACATATGTTACCAAGTCTGCTGAACTAAACCTTGCAGATGCTCACAAATATGACAGGCTGATTTCAGTGCTGTCTGGTTCTGATAATTGCTTATCCCTTGCTAATACTTACAGTAAGGTTATTTAAAATCCCATTTGTTCCTCTTACCACATAAAAATATGTCTGGTACATTTCAAAAGTTTTCAAACACATAATTGGATTTCTGTTTGATTACTCATCATTTTGTTATTGGTAAGTTATGTTTACATATTTTCCTGTCTGCAATTTAAGACCTTGCTTGCTCAGTCAAAAAAGCAGGGCACTGTGTTAAAATGTCAGTGTATCTTTCTTAAATTTTTTTAGGAAGCTTGTATTTTTCCCTTCTTAGTTTGACCATTGAGGTTTATGAGAGTCTGGTTCATGAGAGAGCTCTAGGCCTTATAAAAGCCTGGTTCATAGGTCAACACCATGAATGCAAGGAACATAATAAATAAGAAGGAAAGAACTGCAAGCATGTGAATTTAGAGAGAAATGTGAAGTAAATGGGACTGTGAGAGAGTTGGTCTGATCAGAAATTGGCAGATCTATTTAACGTCCAGAATACAGAGAGTGTACAAAGGGCAGATTTCAACAGAAAGGAAAGGGTGTTTGTGAGTATATTGGAGGGGAAGGAGCTGATGGCAGAAGAAAGAAATGGCGTACGCAGACTGACGACAGCAGCATAGCCAATTTGTACTAAAGTAGAAGATACACAATTGGAAATATTACAGCACAGCTCCATTTCAGGATAAAGTTAGACCTGGAAATCTTTAGACTGGTCAAGGGGAGGGCATTAGAACACAGTCAAGGAGGATTTGAATTTCTTTCATACTGACTGGAATAAAAATTACACAATGTCATAGAAAGGATATAGTTTTCCTGAGGTTTTATTGTACCATTTTCATTGCCACTTTCTGCTTAGTTCCAAGAAATTCACGGGAATGACAAACAGAGCACAATCTGATGAAAGCTATCACGTTTCTAAAGTTGTGTTCAAAGAGTAATAAGGCTAAATTATTTGCTTTTTTCCTAAAAACAGTAGTGAAGAAATGTATGAGGGTGAGAAGAACTTTACTGAAATAAATTATTATCCAGAGAGCATTTACATTTCACTCTAGTTATTTCTCAGTGGTGAAACAGCAGAGCAAACCAGTGTATCTCAGTAAGCTGAAGCACAGAATTTCTATAGCAATAAACAAAAAAAGAAGGTTCACAATGTATGAAGTATCTTAGAAGGAGTGAGAGGAATGGATGGCTTATAACTAGAGCTGTATAAAACCCTTTCAAGATTGGTTCAAAACAGGCTTGCAAATTGTTTATATCACAACCCTTTTGCAGGCCATGTAAATGGAACATGTTTGAGTTCAAATAATTAACTATATTTTCCAATAAGATCTGAATTTTAGGTGTGCATGTACATTTGAATGGACTTGCATGGGGTTCATATGCAGTGGTTAAAACAGAACCAGGCAAGATGTGCATACTCACTGCTTTTAGTAGATGTCATTGTACTGAGCCAACATTGTATTATTTGACAATGGGACTGTAACAGGGTTGACACCCACCTCTTGCGAGCATCCACCTCTGGTTGGGTGTGTCCATAATCTTTAAACCAGTCCCAGTCCTGCTCCTGGGCCATGCCCCCAGCGCTTCCTCCCTGGAGGCAATGTTTTTGCCCTCTTACTCTGTTTTGGCCTCAGTCTTCAGCTGGGCCTCCTGGAAGTTCAGTTCCCTTCGGGGGGTTTCCTGATGTTCAATTCTAGGCCCGTCCCCAGTGGCCTATGTGGGGGACCCAGGCCTGCCCTCTACTCTGAGCCCGAGCCTTCACCAATGTCTTAACCTTAGTTCAGGGCCAGTAGCCATGCAGAGCCTCTTCCTTGCTCCTCTGTCCCTATTAGTACTTGGCTGTCCATTGTGGCTAGTTGAAGGAACTGCAGCACACCATCCACTCTCCTTGAGCTCTAGTGAGGAACTACACTGTCTCTGTAGCTCCTTTTTATAGGGGCCTCCTGGGCCCTGATTAGCTGCTTCCCCTGCAGCCACTCTAGCCTGCTTGGAGGACCTCTCCACTGCTCCTTACCTGGGACAAGCGTGGCAGGTCCCTAAGGGCTCCATCAGGGGGCCTAGTCTACCATGTCACAGCGACCCAATAAAGGGAAGAGAAATGGAGGCTACTCCACAGTGTAGTGTCAGGAAGTTTTTCCTCAGATACCGAGCATTCCTTTTTTAATTTCATCCTATTAGTAGTTATACCTGAGGTACTATCCTCAACAATTCCTCTCCCTCCTTGGTTTTTCATCTGTTATGTCCTTTATTTGTTGTCTCTTAGTCAAGCTACACATATTTAGTTTTTAATAAGATTTCTTTTAAGTAAGTGAATCCCTCTAGCCCCATGCTCAGTATTGTTACACTATTTTGTTCATACAGTCTTTCCCAGTAAGCATGAAAGTGGCAACCTCACTATGATAACAGAAGTCCAAAGAGAGACAAAATATTCACAACATTTTGAGAAAATGTTTGCCAACATACATAAAACACTGTTATGTGGCTATTGGTTGAACTAGAGGCAAGGCTGATTTTGAATACACTTGTAGTCAGATGTTTCACACAGTGGTAGTTATAACCAAATGTGAAGATAAGTGAATAAAAGATCCTGCAATGGGTACACAGATTTATTATTAAATTAAATCTGGCTAAACATATAATTACAAAATCTTTGTTATTGTTTTAATAGCTCTGGAATGGGAATGGGAATAGTACGTGTCTTACTAAATGCAAGTGAGATATCTTCCAGTTTCTCTGTACAAACTTGTGTATCCATTCTGTCCTTCTCTCTCACAACATTCAGAGGCTGCACCTCCTACAGCAACAATACACCAGGTGGAGTATCTTCATTGCTCCATTGAACCAAAGTGGTTCTTTGCTCTAGCTGTACCAACAGGAACTATGCTTTGCTTATTCAGCTGGATGTCAGATTTTGTGCAACCTACAAGTATAACATACAAACCAGCAAATGCAGAAAGTATAAACTTTGATAACATTTTGGAATGCAGAAGGTTCTTAAGCATACTATTATGATCACCACTACTGTGTCCCTTCTTTTAAATAAAAAGTTTTACCATCAATTTATTTTAGACTGTAGTTGATTTTGGGGGATGGGAAAGCAGGGGAACAAGGAGTGAGGAGGCAAAGATTTTTGTAAAATGATTTGTTTTCAAGCTGTGTGAAAGTAAAGACATGTGGCCCAATTGATAGGCAAATTGAAAGGAAGAAGAAGAAAAAACGAAACAAGAAACCCATGCCCCTTCTGGGCTGAAACCAGTGCCAGGAAGTATGAAGTCCAATAAGAAAAAAGAAACCATTAGCTGGATATTCATTTAATCCTTTTTTAATGTGGTTCTTTTCCTGGCTAGCACTTACTTTGTCTTACTTGATTTTTGGTGTAGCTATTAACTGGTTTTGATCAGCTTTCACTCTTCTTTAGGCACTGAGAGTTTTCCACACAATAAAATGCTTCAAAAGATTTTTTCCCTTCAAACAAAAATCAGTGACAGCAAACCCAGGTCTTCTGAACAACCCCAATACAACCAGTTAGTCTGCATGCCTGTGGAGGAGAAAGTTAATTTGGGTAACAGATTTTAATGTCAGTCCTCAAAAGTCCCATTATTAGCAGCAGCCAGTGAAATGATTGTTTTAAAACCTACACAAAGACCTTGGCCTAGAATGTCCACACAGAGCCATACTCAGAGATATTTTCATGAACAGAGCTCCTGAAGCCTGCAGGGAAAAGGAGGACACCTGCTTTAATACCATCCACTCCTGTCCCCAGACCTATGCAGAGCCAGCCCTCTGTACGGCTTGGGATCAGTGCACAGGGATGGGTAGGGAGAACTTGCGTTTTCTATGTGCATTGTCCCTTCAACCTATGGAGAGTCTGCTGAAAAGGTAATACAATCTCAGACTGTCTTCAATGCCCCTTCTGACCAGGAAAATCCTTTCAAGGAAGGTTTTTTTCGGGCAATAGCCAGCAGAGAAAGCCCTGTTGGCACAGCTCAGGCAGCTCTGCTGCTGTGGAGAATATATGCAGCAGAGAGCTGGGGGGGAGCAAAGTGGCAAGCTAGTACATTGGATATCTTGGATATTTATTGTTTCAGGACTGAAGCCCCTGCTTACTCAACGTGGGGACACAGTAGGGAGTGGCCCCCATGATGGAACTATCAAAAGCCTGCAAAGTTTCCTTTAAAGAGCTTTCTTATACCCAAGTTCTATTGCCTGATTTTATCCATTAGAAAGGAAGCTCTAGCTGCTTGTCCTCAAGTGGGGAGGATTTGAATAGGATTTATAGATGACTTTCTAGTCACTTCAGACACATTTAACCCCAGGCCTAACAAATTTTTTAGGTCAAAAAATAACAAGATTTTCTAGATGTTTAATTAGCCACTTGAGGGGACTCAGACATTACAATAAAGAGAAACATGTTGACATTGTCGGTACCAGAGTCATTCATTAATTATGATAGATTAAAAATGTATATAAGGGCAACAAAGTTAAAAGAAAATGCATTCAGCACTTCACAGCAAGCCCTCCATACAGGAGAAGTATCATGAAAATCAGCTTTCACATACAAAGAGCCACACTCTGCTCTCACTTACACACAGGCTAGTCTAAAGAAAGGGATAAAGTTGCACTGGTTTGAGTATGCAGGATTTGGCTTTGTGTGTTTTGATGTCTTGAAAGGAAGAGAAAAAAGAAAGCAACAATAATGTATCGCAGCAGCATCTTCCGACTCCAGCTAAGGCTGGAGCTAAAGGTGGTTGGAAATTTCCTGACAGTACACTTTTCCATTGGAAAATGGCAATTTGACAGAATCAAAACATTCTGCAGGAACTTGTCAATTCCAGCAAAACTCCTGATGAAAGGCAGACAATCCCGGCTTCCTGCCAGCCTGGGCTCCCTTAGTGTCCCTGCTCTCCAAGCAGACAGCTCCCTGGGGAGTCAGGCAGCCTGAAAAGAGACCTGCTTTGGGAGCTGTTTCCCTGACAGCCCAAGCAGCTGCTTCCCAGGCCTGTCCATTCCGCAGAACCCCAGCTTCCTGGGGAACAGGCAGCCTCAGGAGGCAGTTGTCTGGGGAATTGGGCAACTGAGGGTAAGCTGAAAGACTCCATTTCAGTTCTCCTGAAATGGAATTTTTCAGATTTTTTTTTTAAACTTTTCATTCTGATTCAGGACAATTCTGCCCCCACTCCCCCGAAAATGAAAATTTTCCACCGAAGGAAAGTACCATTTGCCAGCCATTTTTACTTGGGGATTCATTGTGTTTGGTGCTGTACGTTACTCCTGGGGGCATTCTGTGCTACTGTGCAATGCAGAATTTGACAGAAATTACCATTGTGTGTGCAGAATTTCCTTTTCCCATAGAAATGGGCTGCAGTGCTGCTGGTCATCACTAGGGGCCACTGGACCTGGCAGAGCCCAGCTTGCACATAGATGTCACTGCCTTGAGGAGGGGGTGGGAGCTAGAGGGTTCCTGGAAGCTGCAGTTCCCAGCATGCCCCAAGGGAAGGAGACAGCATCAGGCTATTTCTCCCTCTGGATCCCTGGGCTGGGGGAGAGGGGCATGGCTGGGCTTGCGGAGGGTGTGAGAGGAGAATGGATGCAGGTATCTGGGTTAGGAATGCCCCATGACTGGGCCTGGGGGGAGAAGGGGGTTTGGATGTATTGGCTGGGGGTGTGGGGGCAATGTGGCTGGGCTCTGGAGGGAGAGGTAGTGGGTATCTGGTCCCTAGGCTAGGCTCGGGGGAGATGGGGCAGAGAAACTGGGTTGTCATAGGGACTTCTTTAACTCTTTAGTCTTGGGGGAATTTTTGCATGTGTATGTATTATTACAGACATACTTGCTGACATGTATTTTGAAATAAATTACCAAACTAATTGAAACTGATGTGATTATGTAGTGTTATTTTGACAAATAAACTTTTCAGAATTTTGCAGAATTTTAAAATATTGTGTGCAGAATTTTAATTTTTTTTTGTGCAGAATGCCCCCAGCATTATGTACGTACACATAGTAAGAAAGTGTCGTTGTCACACAGAGTTTGCAATCTAAATAGACAAAGAGAGTATTAGTGTCCTCATCTACAGATGGGAAACACAGAGACAGCATGAGTACGAGACTAGACTTCCTGAAGACTTCATTCTATGGCAGAGTCAGAAGTTGAACCCGCATCTCCTTAGGCTAAATGTAGTATCTTAACCCCAAGACCACCTTTCTTCCTACTTCAGCCTAACTTCTATATGACTATAGAACTAATATATCCTATCAACATATATTATTGCATTTGTTGTTAATGCAAGTTAGGTCTGAATTAAGATGGATTAAAGTTGCCATATTTGAAAATGAGCAGGAATTGTGCCAGATTTCTCATGAACTGCAGTGTTGTATACCATAGTGTTCCCCTGTCCCATCCCTTCTCTCTTTCTAGCCTGGTTAAAAACATTAATGGGATATTTCGTTTGTGTTTTGTCTTACATTTAAAAAGATCTGTTAAGTGGGGAAATGTATTTATCCACATTATACTGAGTGAAATGCTTACATAAATAAAAATGTTTTTCATGAAAACTGAACCTTAACAGGGGCAAAACTCACTGTCTTTGATAGCAAAGGCAGTTAATATCTCCCTCAGGCTGCACAGAGCCTTTGATTAGTAGAGAGCAAGAATTTTCAGGTGTTAAATTAGTCTTAAAAACAAATACATCCCACTCTGTGAATTGAAACTGACAAAGGAATATTAATTTGTGTTTTATAAAAGGGCTGCAGAGTTGAAAATGTTTATTCTGTAATTCCTATTATCTCTGCAGGCATGCGGAATTTTACAAAAATCTGACTTAATTGGCTATATTTCACTGCCATTAAGAATCAAATAAAAAAAGATCAAGGACATTTCATCAATCTGGTATTTTTCTCTTTAGGAAGCACACCTAATGTACTGTGTTAAAATATATTAAGGTGAGAGGGACACCTTTACCTGTCATTTCTCTAGCACACACCCATGCTTGAAGTCCTCCACTTTTAGCACATATTATATCTGGGGGGAAAAATATAAGCAAATTCTTCCCACATAGAACCAATTTATAACCCAACCCAGCACCATCACGAAACAGCAGAGAATAATTTCAGAGGCTACAGACTCCTGGAGAGTAATATTTCTTGTTTATTCCTCTTACTCATACTCATAAAAACCTGAATTGTAAGGAAGTGGTTTACAGTCACCTTGTACTGATACTTTGTTCAGCATCAGAAAGCTAACACATCATTGTGTCTTCCCCATGGGGGTTTTTGATAGTTCAACTATTTCTGGGAGCACTCTGAAATTAACTCATACATTTTGAATCCTAAAAATGCCATCTCAGTCACCTTTCCTATGCTAGTGGAGTGCTCTGTATGAAGTTGCAGTGATGCTAACTATAGCCCATATTGTCCCTTCTAGTTCCACATTCAAAGAGGATTCTCCTGTATAGACCTCAACCACTTCTGCACCACTATACCACTTCCCCATCTATATGGTCTAGAAGATATGAAGGAGTAGACTGATGGGTAGAGACTGGAGTGGAACTCAATGGGATGTAAAGATATATTATCTTACCCATGGGTTGAGAGAGAGCAAATCCCAGGAAGAAACAGGTGGAGAAGAAAATGATATGTCTTTAATCTGCTTCTTGCACGGGACAGGACTTCTCAACATGGATGTGGAAATGGCTGAGATAGAATCAAAGAGGAAGAAACCTGTGGTAGAGACCAGGGAAGCTGATGGTGGAGGAGTAGATATAGGAAAGCATCCGGGAACAGGGTTTTACTAAGTAAAAAGGATTTGCATTTATGGGCATGGTTTGAATAAAGGCTAAATTACAGGTTAGGATTAGGATTTGGGGGAAAGCAAAACATCGCTCTCTCCTCATCCCTCAAGGTTGGTCATTTCATACTAGTGCTGAGATAAAGAGGGCAATAGAAAGGTCATATAGAAACAGAAATGAAAGCAAGACAGAACTGGGCTAGACTTCAGAATATATGATTATTATTTTAGGCAACAAGCCTGTGCTAAAAACAATGTTATGGCTACAAAGTTAAGTTAGGAAAATCAGAATTAAGATGAGCCATGTAACCTTAATTCAACCCAGGTGGCATCACATTATAACAGAGTCTTTAATTACATGATCACATACAGTTTTTCAGATCAATCAATCAGCCTGTGGCAGACATAGAAAATATCAGACCAAATCGTTAAACTTTGGCAAAGCTATAAGCAATTGAAAATAGGGTTTTACAACAGAAAGTGTCAGGCAAGCTTAACTCTAACTTTGCCTATACTATTGAAGACCCAGTGTACAGTGAGTCCAAAATACAACACGTCATGTGCTTAGCATCTTGCTAAGGTGTTCATTCTGGACTAACATCTTGCACCACTCTGCACTGAATGGACTAGCTGCCACTTGGGAATCCCTCAAGGGAGAATCAGAAGGTATTCATTAAATGCAAAATGCTAAACTAATGTAAAGTTAAAGCTGGCACACGCATTTAAAAAAATCAGAACATGGTTTCTAAAGCAATACTTTGGAGTTCAGTGGAGCTTCTCTGAATTTACAGCCGTTTAAATGAAAGAATATGGCTGAGAATGATGAATAATTTAAATGCACTGTCCAAGGGTACTTTTACCTATTTAGTTTTTAAAAAATCTGAATAGAAAATATGGCCATGAAAGAAATTGCGTAGAACAAATTTATTTAACAATCTAATTATCTTCACCATTCCTCCTCCAAATGGCATGGATTTATTTTTCTGTAGTTATTTAAAAGCCTGACAGCCTTCTCTAGAATTTACAGAGAAAACCTTGGACACTATGTGCCTGGAAATTTGCACATTAAAATTCGATCCTTTCCAATTTATATTTGCCTTTATTTGAAAGGTCCATCTATATCAGGGGTAGGCAACCTATGGCATGTATGCCAAAGGCGGCATGGGAGCTGATTTTCAGTGGCACTCACACTGCCTGGGTCCTGGCCACTGGTCCGGAGGGCTCTGCATTTTAATTTAATATAATTTTAAATGAAGCTTCTTAATTATTTAAAAACCTTATTTACTTTACTACAACAATAGTAATAGTTATATATTATAGACTTATAGAAAAGAGACCTCTAAAATGTTAAAATGTATTACTGGCACATGAAACCTTAAATTAGAGTGAATAAATGAAGACTCAGCACACCACTTCTGAAGGTTGCTGACTCCTGATCTATATAGATAATTATTCCTCCCTTATGCATTTGCTATATCAAGGAGTATAATGTATGTTTATCTGAACTCAGGAGTCATTTGTCCTTTTTAAGTCAGGGTTCCCAGAGGGGGGGCAAGTGGGGCAATTTGCGCCCAGCCCCATGAATTTTTCAGGGGCCCTGGACGGGTCCTTTACTCGCTCCAGGAGCCCCAGAAAACTCTCGCGGGGCCTGGGCCCCAGAGCTTCTTCCATGCCGGATCTTCAGCGGCAATTCAGCAGTGTCAGGATGGGCTACTAGGATGATCCGAGGAATGGAAAATCTGCCTTATGAAGGAGACTCAAGAGCTTGGCTTGTTTAGCCTAGCCAAAAGAAGGCTCCGGGGATATGTTTGCTCTATATAAATATATCAGGGGATTAACGTAGGGAGGGAGAGAATTATTTAAGTTTAGTACTAATGTAGGCACAAGGACAAATGGGTACAACTGGATATTAGGAAGTTTAGACTTGAAATTAGATGAAGGTTTCTAACCATTAGGGAGTGAAGTTCTGGAACAGCCTTCCAAGGAAGTAGTGGGGCAAAAGACTTATCTGGCTTTAAGACTAGCTTGATAAGTATATGGAGGGGATGTTATGATGGGATAGTTTAATTTGGGCAATTGATCTTGGATTATCGGCAGATAAGTTTGCTCAATGGTCTGTGAGGGGATGTTGGATGGGATGGAACTGAGTTACTGCAGAGAATTCTTTCTTGGGTGCTAGCTGGTGAGTCTTGCCCACATGCTCAGGGTTTAGCTGATCGCCATATTTGGGGTCGGGAAGGAATTTCCTCCAGGGCGGATTGGCAGAGGCCCTGGAGGTTTTCGCCTTCCTCTGCAGCGTGGGGCATGGTCGCTTGCTGGTGATTCTCTGCAGCTTGAGGTCTTCAGATCATAATTTGAGATTTCAATAACTCAGTCATGGGTTAGGGGTTGTTATAAATGTGTATGGGTAGGGTTTTGTGGCCTGCCTTGTGCAGGAGGTCAGACTAGATGATCATATTGGTCCCTTCTGACCTATGAGTCTATGAGCAGTGGGGGGTCCTTCCGCTCTGGGACCCGCCGCCAAAGTGCCAGGTCTTCAGCGACAATTTGGCAGCAGGGGCCCCCTGCCGCCGAAGACCCCAGGCCCCCTGAATCCTCTGGGTGTCCCTGTATTAAGTGTAAGATGTAAGATATAAAAATAATTGTGAATTTTGGCTTGAATAATAACAATTGAGATTTACTCAGTGGTGTTAATAGCAAGCAGAATCATTAGACAAGCTAAATTTGTTCAATTATACACAAATACAGTATGATATGGATTAGAAGGGATCCACCATGGAATACTTACTGTTTACTGTTTCTTAGTATGTTACTTAGTATGTGTAATTCTACTGACTCGAATACAGTTACTTCTGGTTTATACTGGGGTAACTCAGAATCAGGTCCAATCTATACAAATATTTTTGTCTCCGCCCTTCCCAAATTCTGGAACAGCAGCATCAGTGTACCCTGAGGATGAATGTGTTATAGCCACTTGACTCTTGGTTGCTCTCCTCAGAATCATATTTCCACCTAGCCCCGCTGTGTACACTACTTGTGGTGGCTTAGCCATGTACCTGACGGTTTTCCCCCCACTGCTTTTTTTAACAGAACCTTTGTTTTTGAACTTCAAACCAGCCATTTTAACAGACTGTGCTTTATGTAAACACCACAATTGATATTCACCAAAGTGAAGCTTGGGGTTTTAAAAAGAAAAGAAAATTAAGATACAAAACAAATTGAGAGGATCCATGATTGCACAAAGCCTAATGGATGATTTGAGACAACAGGAATGTGACAACAGGACACTGGAATTATTCACTCTATCATTCAGACTATGTCTCATTTTACTTCTTTAAAGCTGTACTACACCTCTACCTTAATATAACTCTGTCCTCAGGAGCCAAAAAACCTTACCGTGTTATAGGTGAAACACGTTATATTGAACTTGCTTTGATCCACTGGAGCGCCCTCCCCCCGGAGCACTGCTTTACTGCGTTATATCCGAATTTGTGTTATATCAGGTCTCATTATATTGGGATAGAGGTGTACCAGTATTTTTAAACACTATATTATGTAGCTAAGGCATTTGATTAGGTAATTAGCATTATGTAATTTGTCAGGGCTTTTTAAAATCTGTATTACTGCATCTACCTGATAGAAAAGAACATTTCTGTTGTACTGGCAAATTATGGGATTAGGCAGGATTTCTGATACCCCTGTAAGAATCCAACAGACTAGAATTTAATTAGAAGCAGAGACTCGTCTAATAGTGTCTTTCTGAAGGCACTGCAAACTTTCTTAAACTTGCAGGTTTTAGCAGTTGATTTTTTTTTAAATGGCTAAACTCCACTGAAACTGCTCTTCACAAGGCTGCCAATGGCCAAATCTCAGCTCCTCTCCTCCATCTTCAACCTTTTTTCCTTGCCTTTACACCACTGATCATACACTTTCCCCACTTTGTTTTCCCTGGAGTATTGATCCTCCAACCCATCTGGTCACTCAGTCAGTCTCCCTTGCATTTGTTCCTCTTCCACCAGTGTGCTGCAGAGTACTGTCTGTGGCCTTTTCCTCTTGCCCCTGTGTAATAAGCCTCTGTCCCAAATCTGGACCTTAGCGTCCAAAATCTGGGTGCTTAGCATGAACCTCCAAGCTTAATTACCAGCGTGGATCTTATCTCGCTGCCACCATCCAAAATTTCCAGGGTTTTGGCCCCCTCTGGTCTCCCCAAACCTTCCCTGGAGAGACCCCCAAGACCCAGAAGCTCTGAGTCTTACCGGCAAGGGAAATACTCCACTTCCCTTCCCCCTCCCTCTCCCACCCAGACTTTCCTCTCTGGGCTAACCTGAGAGTAATTGATGCATATACTTCTGTACATGCACAATACCAAAGAAGCCTGTCCCATATCCCTTCCACATGAAGAGACAAACCTCAAACACAAGGAACAAGAGATGATTATCCTCTTTCCGCCCTCCCAACCAATTTCCATGGTGCTGGGAGCTTATCCGAAAGAAACGACTTCAAACAACGTCTTAAAAAGAAAGCTTTTATATAAAAAAAGAAAGAAAACAGACATAAGAATATAACACTCTGTGAGCAAGATGACAATACAAGGCTATTGCCTCTATTAAGAAAATAATGAATAAACAGTCTGGATTCAAAAGATTATCCATGTTTTGAAACATTCGCAGCAAGTTCACACATGGACTACACCCAAAACAATCATAAAAACCTATATTGTTTTCAACCTGTACTACAAGGTGGACAGAAGATAAAGACGATAGAAAGAAACCTTCTCATAGCTGAGAGAAAACAAAGAGACCAGAGTCCAAATTTTCCCTCCCGAATTTAAAAATCCAGTTTCCTGATTGGTCCTCTGGTCAGGTGTTTGGTTCCCTTTGTTAACCCTTTACAGGTAAAAGAAACATTAACCCTTAGCTATCTATTTATGACACCCTGTATTCCTTCTCTCTAGATGATCTTAGCCACACACACAGCTTCTACTAATATCTCTGCCTATGTCAGTCTAGGATCAAGCAATGAGAAGTTTGCACACAACGTCACGTTAACTTATGCGAACTTTCCTCTCTGATGTTAATTTGTTCTACACAATTTGGACATTAGCTGGACACATTGAAATGTTTACAGATGGAGCCAAGAGCTAGCTACTGGAACGACTAATGCGAGGGATGTGTGAAACTTCCTCTGTTTTCACTTTTCATGGGAATTTGGTATGCATGAGGCATGTGCAGTATATCGTTATTGCTGTTGGCATACTGATATAAAACTGCTACTTTATACTGACAACACAGCACTTTGGTAATCCGGAATCCAGAGAGTTTGCATGCATTCAGGTCAGGATTGTAAATCCTGTCTCTCAGGAGTTTCAAGCTGAGCTGCTGACATTTCAGCATCATTTTTTCCCTACACAAAGCTGCAATTTATAGAGGGTTTAAGTCCCAAACCCAGCAAACACACCTTGGTAAATGCTAATCTGTCATTCATTTAATTCATACATACTCAATGAAATATATAAATCTTTGCTAAACACACACAAAGATAATAGCAAAATAAATAATAATAATAATTACAGCAAGGATCAGAGGTAGTAGGTTGGGAAAATCACAGATGAAATAGAATAATATATTCCATTATTGTTCTTGTATAGTAACACCACAATTCTTCAGCTCTCGTGTCACTGTGTAGGTCAAAAACAGCTCCTTAGGAGGACATATTCCCTCCTGAGTGCTAAACCAATGCTTTAAAAGCCTTGCTCCTCCAAAATGCTGTGAGGTGTTACAGCTTTCCAAAGTGCTAACTCAGCATTGCATTGGAAAGTGGCTCTGTGCCAGCTGGATAGCATACATTTCAACAACAAACAAGGCCCTGTGTTCTTTGTAGTATGTTAGACCTAAATTATTTACCCAAGACCCCTACGTTTTGTAGCAATGCCCTCCATGACCTCTCACCCATCCTTTGCCCAGCACAGTCCAGATAGGACACTACCCCTGTTATTTATTTAGATAGTAAATTTGGTTAAGTTTACCCTTTCCCAAATTTCATAGCACTGTGCCCTAAACATGGTGTAGTGATGTATCCATGCAATACCTTGCCTTTATCATGTATCTGATCACCTCACCTAAACTTTGCCCACTAATCCATCTCCAACAGGTTCCCATTAAGATTACAAATCTCATATTCAAACCCTAACCTACAGACATGCAAAAGAGCTGAAACATAGGCCCCTTCTCACAAGTGTGTCTGTATATGGCACTGGAATTCTGCTGCAATCTATTTAGATTTCAATACCACCCTCATCACTACAGCATCTGAACACCTTCTGGTAGAGTATTAAGTGATGGGATTGACAGCTGTCACATGTGGTTCATTCTCTCTCTCACCCTCTCCCTACAGGGAGAATTGTGTGAGCTCTGTCCCTATTGGAAGCAGGAGGAGAGAGGGAACAGCGTGCAGATGCCACTGATCTGCAAGCCTTTGCAAGTTGTTTTGGGGCATAAGCACGGATCCTCTGGCTCTCCCCTCAGCCTGCACCTAACAGACTCATCCATACCGGATCCTGAGAAGTGTTGGGGAGGTAGAGGAATCCTGTCTGCTGTGACTGAACTCTTTCCACATTCCCATGATGTTTGAGTGGTGCGTAAAACCTTAGGCAGGTCCAACGCTTGTATGAATTTCCCACTGAGCACATAGGCTCATCTGACTATAGTAATGAATAAATAAAGCAGAAATAATAGCAAAGAGAACATGAAACGAAGCTGGCCAAGTCCATTCTTGTTCATATCAACATTCTATTTTTCAGTTTGCTCCAGTGTGGAAGCCCCTTTATAAAAGTTTACCACTCTCATATATACAGTACCTAACAGACTGGAAATACAGCCCTAGGAAGCTTGCACAGTATTATAAACAGAAGGACCTCAGATTTGAAATTGCGATGGAGAGCAATTTCATTATTTTACCATCCTAATTTCTGAGTATGCAGTAATGTGAGGCACTATATTGAGTAAAGCTGATAATTGGTTTTTTAGAGACATATGTTACCTTCTCAAAATAAGTTGAAGAGAACATGCTGAGTAAATAGAGTCTATCATTCAAAAGTCCCTTCTTTCCAGAATATTGCAAAGGGAATCCACTGGGGAAATATAAATAATACTAAAAAAAAAACCCTAACCCCAGTTCACAGGCATGAATAGTCAAGCCGGTGGCAGTAAATGGTTAAAGAAATCTCTCTCATTTCTTAATAGGCATGTGAAAAGTAATGAAATATTTTACCTACTTTCCAATTAAATGTCATGCCCCTCACAGCTATTTAAAATAAATTGAAAGGACAAAAAGTGGTGGAATAATTTTGAGCAGAACTGTCAATTAGTGTTCCTCACAGAAAGTTGGTCTCTTTAGAACATCTCTGAAAGCATTCCTCTGAATATCTACCTCTTTGTTATTGTACATCTGTGTTAAATACATTTTTCCTCTCTTCTGTGTGGGTGAAAGTTAAAAAAGATCAATATGGCATCAAAGTCAGAACACAACTGACAGCAAGACCACAAATTACCTTCACTGTCATCACGAGTGCATTTCTGTAATACTGTGGGAGTTTTGATCGTAGTGTTGGTTATTTTTTTATGGTGGAATTATTAGAAGTGAAGTTAGCATTCTGGAAAGGCTACCAGAAATTTGCTCTTTTAATTTAAATCAAGGTAGCAGCACAATTGTCCTTGCACTGCTCCTGCTAGTGTGCTTTGATGTATTCCAGAGAGATATGCACTGGTCTAGGGGACAGTGAGGGTACTGCAGTTTCTATGCAAATCTTTGGCCTCTTCTCTAAGACTTGCAATAAGGATGACAGTTGAGATATTCAGAACTACCCACTAGGAGGTGGACTAAGATCTCAAGCTCACTCCATATAGGCTGCCAAACAGCTATCAGATGGTAAGTGTAAGGCTAGGTATCACATTGTAAGCATGGGAGTGGGCTATATTAATAAGTGTGTTAAGTCCAGTGTAAAATAGCCTAGGAAGATTCTGTTTGAGCTGAGTGCATGAGCACTCAGTAGAATTGCTCTGTCTTATATCCCACCAGCATGTCTCCTGAGTGCTTACTAAGCAATGAAATTAGTCATTACCACTACCACGTAGGTCAGGGGTAGGCAAACTAGGGCCCATGAGCCGCACCACGGCTGGGCCCCAGGCACTGGATCCGGGGATGGACCACACAGCTTGGCCCTGCTCCAGTGCTCTGGCAGGACGCTGGGTCAGGGCCACACCAGGCAGCTCGGCCCTGCTCCAGTGCTCTGGGGTGCTGGGCAGGGCTGCACCATGTGGCTTTCAAAAGCTGCAGCCTGGCCCTGCTCTGGCTCCTATGCACTCCAATGGGAGCTGCAGGGGCAATGCCTGCACGTGGGGCAGTGCACAGAGCCGCCTGTGCCATGAACTGCTTCCAGGAGCCACTTGAGGTAAGCGCTGCTCGGACCCTGCAGCCCCTGAGCCTGTCCCCATGCCCCAACCCTCTGCCCCAGCCCTGATCCCCCTCCTACTCTCCAAACCCCTCAATCCCAGCCCAGAGCACTTTCCTGCACCCCAAACCTCTCATCCCAAGCTGCACCCTACAGCCCGCACCCACAGACAGAGCCTGCACCCCTTCCTGCACCCCTGCCCCAGCCCTGATTCCCCTCCTGCCCTCCAAGCCCCTTGGTCCTAGCCCAGAGCACCCTCCTCCACACTAAACTCCTCAGCCCCACCCCAGAGCCCACACCCTCTCCTGTACCCCCACCCAAATTTTGTGAGCATTCATGGCCCACCATACAATTTCTATTCCACGATGTGGCCCTCGGGCCAAAAAGTTTTTCTACCTTTGATGTAGGCAGTATACGAACCAGAAATCTAGAAGGGAAAGGCTCAATATTCCCTTACTACATCTCTGAGCATCCAGTTCCCTACTCTATTTTCAATTTTTAGCAAATAATTTTAGTTCCAATAGCCACATTTCTTTATATAAAACTAGTCCTTTATAAGTGTCATGTTGAGCAGGTATCACCATATGTTCCTATAACTATGGAAATACAGTAATTAGCACTTCATCATAATTCAAATGTAGATGAATGAGAGGATGAATAAATTATCTATCTGTTGCTCTTTTGATAGGGTAGAAGATTTCCTGAGGTAGCAATGACAACTAGTGACTATGAGCTGCTATGAGATATGAAATACTACCTCTCAGGAGTTTCAAGCTGAGCTGCTGCTCTTTAATTGAATGATGTGACTGCTATGCAACTAGAATGAAGGAATTTTTTATTTACAATGATCTCAAAGAACACACCTTGTAAAATAAAAGAAATCACAAGCTCCAGTATTATACTTATATATTTCTTTACTAACAGGTTATGAATTAGCAGAAGACACAGACCAATAGAAGTAACATCTTAAATGCTACCACTCCCAATTTTTGCCTGAGCAAGTGCAGCTAATAAAAGTTATAATGACCCTATAATTTAAATGAGGTATTGTAACAGCACAACTTTGTGATCACAATTACATCTCTAATTAGGAATGTCTATTTAGGAATGTTAACCAGATTTTATATGCTTATAGGTAGAGAAGTTCTCACCTTTTAGAGTATACAATAGCATTTTATTACTATCACCTTTTTGTCTCTCATCTCTATAGTCTTCTTTTCTTATATCACTATAATTAGCAAACTAGAATACTTTCTTCCATATCTCTAGCACTTTTACATCTCAGACACCTTTCTTTTTAACATCTCCCATCTTTGTGATTCACTTCTCCAATCTGCCTGCCTGAAGGTAGAGATATCCAGCTGTGTTAAGTGATTTCTCTAGTCCATGTCCCACCATAAATCTTTGTGATGGTTAATATAAAGGCTGCTATGTAAAAAATAGAGATGAGTCCCAATCCAGATCCGAACTTTACACCTGTGTCTCTTCTCACCAAAATCCCAATTCTGAATTTGGTGAAAGTTCAGATTTGGATCTTAGCCTCATAGCTCAGGTCATTCTCTATGAAAAATAAAATAGCATAATATGGCATCACATAGTAACATTGAAATGCCTCGGAAGATAACTCACTCTAAAGTCAACAGAGGCAGCAGAAACAAGTTGTCATGCAACACTATGTATTTTATCCAGTCCTTTTTGAATACCTGACTTTTGGAGAGTGTTTTACTGCTTTTATGCTGAACTCACCTGTAAGGCTGGAAGTAGCTAGGATGTTGATGGACATGGCGATATGGTCAAAAGGTTTTTTGTTCAAATGAAATTTTGATAAATAAAGGGACAACTAAAAGAATGTTCAGAAGATGTTGTTTTTGTTTCTGTTTTCCAATCAGCTCTATAAAGCTCTCATGCATTAACCAGAACAGATTACAGAAAGCCAAAGGGAATTAATGAGACTGTTTTACAGAGAAGATATTGAGAAAACCAGATTAACTGTTACAAGACTATTTACTGATGAGTTCATAGTGTGAAGCTGTAAGCACACAAAAGATATAAACTGACTTCAATACAGGTAAGCTACAAATGATGCCTTACTGCTTTCACACACAGTTATGTATGGAGAACATACTTTTGTGAGGTCAATCTTTTCAGTAGACACTGCCTTACATGATGGTCAGTGTTTCAGGATAATTTGCTGTTGTTCCTACTTGGATATCCAGAAAAGCAGCCAAGGTGGCCTCTACATTGTGAACGCAAAAAATAAATAACTAAGAAAAGAATAGAATACTCTTTGTGAAGTCAAAAAGAGAGAGAGAGAGAGAGAGAGATCATATGACATTCAGGTGGTTCAAGTCAAAGACAGAGAAACATTTTAGTCCTGATCTCAGTGTCGATCCATTAATTCCCTTATATTTATCTTATGCTCAAAATAAATACAGATCAATAACCTATTGGACTATTCCTGAAAGCCACTATGAGTTAGAATCAGTCATTGTAACTACAACTCTCCTTTTCTGTCTTCATCATTATCTTTCTGCCCTAGTTCCTGCCCATACATAACATTGTTTATAAAAAAAAGAGAACATATTGAAAGAATGCCAAGGATTAAAAAACACTTATTAGTTTATCTTCCCCTGGTTTGTTGTCTATTAGCCAATGATAAGGCATAAATATATTGAATGTTGTAGAGTACCTCTACTGACAGTGCTAAATAGGTGACATGCTACAAGAGCATGAACAGTAGGCTCCACAAGAAAGAAAAACCAACAACCATATACAACAGTTGCTTATTATATTATGAGTGAATTCTTCATGATGATAATGCCACTTTAATCTTAATTATATAGCAACATTTACAAGTTTAGTTTCCACTGTACCATAGCTGGAAGGGCATTTTTCCCAGGATGCTCATGCAGTAACAACAATGGTATTTTACACCACTTTATCATGGGCAGCCAATCAGAAGTTTGTGTCTCACACTTATATCACTCTTAATCCTTGTAAAATTGTCCAGCATACAGGACACTGAATTACAGGAGACAAAAGAAGGAAAAATGTAGATGCCAAACTTTGTGGTGAAGATATAATACATACACTTTACACTGATGAAAGCTACTCAAGTACTTAAGTGCTTTCCTAAATAGGATAGATGTAACCAAATGCTTAAGTGCTTTCCTGAATCAAGGCCACAAAATGCACCATATGCTCCACTGATGTAAATTGGCATGGCTAAATTGACTTCAATGAAACTATGCCAATTTATACCATTTGAGGATTTGGTGCAATATTTTTAAAAAGGAAACAGGGCAAGCAACATTGATGACATTCATAAATATATTTCTGATAAAATAGTAAAAGAAAAATTTGGAATAATTTTTAATAGGAACACCTGAGTGTCTCAATGTGAATTTTCAGGAGCCCCAAACATCTCAGAATGGCTATAAAATTAAATTACATAAATTAAATTAAATTACATAAACACACTCACACTTTTGCTCACCCACTGATATATATTTTACACAAGGCGGGAATCCTTTGTCCCTCTGGGTTCCCACCCCTCCTTCTCAATGGAAAAACATCAGGTTAAAGATGGATTCCATTTCAGGTGACATAATCACATGTCACTGTAAGACTTCATTACTGACTTGCCAGTACACACGTATACAGAAAGACGTACAAGTAAAACAGGTCCATCTACAGTCAATAGTCCTGGTTGATGGGAACCATCAAGATTCCAAACTACCATTAATGGCCCACACTTTGCATAATTGCAATAGCTCTCAGAGTTATATTTCATATTCCTAGTTTCAGATACAAGAATAATACATTTATACAAATAGGATGAACACACTCTGTAGATTATAACCTTTGTAATGATACTTTATAAGAGACCTTTTGCATTAAGTATATTTTAGTTACATTATGTTCACACTCATCAGCATACTTTCATAAAATCATATAGAGTGCAATGTCACATTTACAATCAATGTCCATTACCAGACAAATATAGTTTGAGGAAAAGACACTGTATTAAAAGATAACTTTTCACACAATTTATATAAGTTATATATGCAATACTATATATACAAAACTTGATAATAAATAGTTTTGATATATATAGTTTTGAAAGGAAACACAAGGAGTGCTGAAGTTTACTGTCTGCATCCTTGACAGATGTCATAGCAAAACCTTTCACCTGGTCTTACTTAAGTTTCAGCAGATCAAATGCATTTAAAAGCATGTCAGAGTTTTAAAGTTAACATTCAGTGATTGACTTTGATTTGTGGTTGGTTGCTCTCTTTCATTCTGAAACTGCCAGGCACCACTGTTGCATACCAATTGGGAGAGTGTTTCTAATTCATCATGAAGTAACTTTTAGGTCACTTAATCCAGCATCTGAAAAAGAGTGTAATATGAAAGCAAGGCCATTCTGACATTTGCTGGAATTTCCAATACATCTGAAATTACATTAAGAACTTTGCCTAAACAGAACTTTGTGGGCTGATCCTCTAGATTTTGCTGTACATGGCTTTATAGTATTCTTGCACCTGTTTCAAGTCATTTTGCAATCTTTTTACCTCAGAAAGGGATATTTCTGTCTAGAGTCATGAAATCATTGAATAAACCTGCCTGGTGAGTGAGTTCTCCTTGCATAAAACTCATTAAACTGCACATCAGCCTTGTTGCAAGAAACTCTTATTCCCAAGTGGTAGTTGGCAGAGCTTATCTATCATTCTAATAGGAATGCAAAACATCTGCAATTACATTAGCAAGACTCAAAAATTGTCAGGCCTCTCTGTCTTTGCTCTACAGGGAGACATGTAGCCATGTGTGAATCTCAAAATGATAGGAGATTGGATTAACATAGGTCTCCAGTGGAGCTGGGTAACTAAAGCAGAATTTGACCATACAATGATAAGGTTTATTCTCCCCGCACTCCCCTTTTCTCAACCAATCCTAATATAAAATGATCCAGTGCAAGGATCTGAAAATACACCTCCTCTCCACCTTTCCATGATATAGTTTCTTGCACCTAATTAAGTCCATCATGGTGGGTAGTAGTGGGTGGCATACTTTCCTTTGAAGAATTGTGTCTTGGCTACTGTCAGAGACAAAAATACTACCAGATGAATTACTGATATGCATCTTCTGCCTTTATGATGTGTGTGTGAGAGCAGAATTAAATAAACCAATGATATCTTTTAAATATAACATTTCTCTTACTTGATTTTAATGATATTGATATTAGACCTGGGTGAATAGAGTATAAAGTGAATTATGAATGTTTGCTCTTCTTTTGGCCATTTTCACACACCACTTTTGTTTGTTTTTCATATATTTTGGTCCACAGGAGTGGTGGAGGCGGATTATTTTACATGTGCAAATATAGGTATCCGAGCACACAGTATTCTCATGCCAACAAATGTATTTTCTCACTTATATAGTTATGGCTGCAGTGGAATTGCTCACTGGACACAAGCTCGGTATACTGACTTTGTGTTTGGAAGAATGAGGAACTGGGTGAGAAATGGAGAGTTTTAAAATCACTAGCTTTAGTATACAAAGCACAGAGCTGACGAGGTGGGGGGGGAAGCCAGTACAAATTAACGGGGCCCGGCAGTCCGGAAGGAGGCCTGGGGCCCAGCTTCCCTGGCTTCACTGGTCCTGTTTTGCCGGTCTGCCCTTGCTGTGGGGGCCCGAAAATTGTCTTTCACCGGAACCTGAACCCGCTCGCGGTGGCCCTGACAAAGCATAGTCACACTGCCTGGTGTGGGACACAGCTAAGAGTGCCAATCTCAGGCTAGACTGACAGAAAACAGGGCATGTGATGGTATACTCAGTCATAAGATTTCACCAAGCCAGTAACAAATGTGTTCTTCCAAAATACGGTACTAGTTATTATGGAGCCACAAACAGTCCCCTTCAGGGCCTCTACCCTCTCATATACCACTCAGACAACCAGACTTCTGTGATAAATGATTATTAAAACCAGAAATCACATATATTAAGTTCTTCCAGTTCCAAAGAACCAGACACCCACCACAGGTCAAAATATACTTCAGATTGTACCCAAATACCACACTGGTAGCCAATCTTTTAGTAAACTAAAAACTAAAGGTTTATTAAAATAAAAAAGGAAGTGTTTGTCATGGTATAAATCCCCTCCTTGAACCTTAGAGTCCAAAAGATGGGGTACCAGCGTGAATTCCCCTAAACTTACTTACCAGCTTAGATCTTGTAGCGCTGCCACCAACCAGGACTTGGAGTGCCTGGTACACTCTGGTCCCCCAAAAACCTTGCCTGGGGACCCCCAAGACCCAGACCCTCTGGATCTTAACACAAGGAAAGTAAACCCTTTCCCTCACCGTTGCCTCTCCCAGGCTTCCCCTCCCTGGGTTACCCTGGAAGATCACCGTGATTCAAACTCCTTGAATCTTAAAACAGAGGAATTCCACCTCCACCCCTCCCCTTTTCCCCTCACCCAGAGGCAATACAGATTCAAGCTCTGTGAATCTAAAACAAAGAGGAAATTTATCTCCCCCTTCCTCTCTTTCCCTTCTCCCACCTATTCCCTGGTGAGTCCAGACTCAGTTCCTTAGCCTTAACAAGGGGAAAGAAATCAATTAGGTCTTTTCAAAGAAAAGCTTTTAATAACAGAAAGAAAAAAGTAAGAAATCTCTGTAAATTCAAGATGTAATATTACAGGGTCTTTCAGCTTATAGACACTAGAGAGAACCCCCCCAGCACAATACAAATTAAAATACTTCCAGCAAACTACACATTTGCAAATAAAGAAAACAATCAAAAAGACTAAAACCACCTTTATCCTGATACTTACTAAAGTTAGAACAGAAGAGATTTTTCAGAAAGATTGGAGGAATCTGCTTACATGTCTGGTCCCTCTCAGAACCCAGAGAGAACACAGACAAAGAACAAAGAACACACACAAAAGCTTCCCTCCACCCAGATTTGAAAGTATCTTGTCTCCTGATTGGTCCTCTGGTCAGGTGTTCCAGGTTCACTGTTTGTTAACCCTTTACAGGTGAAAGAGATATTAACCCTTAGCTATCTGTTTATGACAGTGTAATTAAATGGTTAAAGTGAATCATGTACATTACAGTTGATTTCAGAGTTTGTAAAGCGGGTTAATAGCGATGTTAAATCTTCTAGCTTGCATTTTTCACTGACTGATTCAAGTAATCATCAAGTCATTGGAAGGCTGTCATTAGTAGCTAAAACAATGGCAGCCATGGTGTGTTTGTTTTTTTTAATCAGACGGTGTCCATTTGCTCTAGTATACTGAATGTACAAATGTGGCTTTGCAAATCAACATTGTATAGTGCAGCAATAGTGAATTTGTCAATAAAATTCATTGAATCTTTATCAGATAAAACATTTCACTAATTGTTTTTGACCCTCCCCCCGTTTTCTTATAACAGTATTTTCCCAAGCTGAAATGCCAAACACCTTCCTGCTATTGTCCTTAAGTTATTTGTGAAATATTCATAATGTATCATTTTATTCAAGGTGAGCAGGCAATGAATTATTCACAGGTCCCTGCGTTCCTAGGATAATTGGAATTACCTGTTGCCAAAGTCCACTAAAAATCTACAGCCATAATGACAGAATACTTCTTATGCATATTGATACTGGGGACATGAGAGCAGGAGGAAGTAATTTCCTTTTAGATATCTCCTTGCCCGAAGCCGGTTTATGTGATGCAATGTAAGCAGAGTAAGAAAATTTAAAGCTCAGCTAATAGAGGAAAAAAGACTCATTGGTGAGTCTGATGACATCTTTCGTTGGGGCAGCTAAAGATAAATGGATTTCTCTTTCATTAGTCAATGTGAACATTTAAAATGTTCTACACACAAGCATATGACAGAATTTTCCTTAATATATTAAGTTGTCTGTATGATCAGTAACTGTTAATGATCCTATTGTTCTTTTTACATTTTGCATTGACTTTGGTGTGTGGTAGTGTGAATTTAGTGTGGAGTGGTAAATTTAGTGCTGCTGAAGCATTCAGAGTTCTGGAACTCAGGGTCCTCTATCTAGCCACAAAGTACAGAAAACATAGTAAGCCAGCAGGGAAAGCTTCCTTCACGCTGCCCTCTCACTGTCACTCAACCTCCATCTATCCTATCTGTCCTGGGCTTGTCCACTGAGCCTGCCAGCAAAAATGTCTAAGGGTTGTGTGAGGGTTTATGCCCCTCATTACCAGGCAGCACAGCCCAGTGGCCAGAGTCCACAGAATTGCCCTTGGTTACAGGGCAGCATGGCCTAATGGGCAGAGTCCATGGAATTGCCCCGGTAGCAGTGGGCAGTAGGACCTCACTACAGGCTCAGCAGGAGGGGTCCTACTGAAACATGCTAAGGCTCACCACGGGCAAGGTACCAGTCTGTCACAACACCCCCCGCCCCCCGGGTAACTTCCTACTGGCTTGGGAGTTAGGGTCTCCTACTAATCCCCAGGTTCTCTGCGGGTGTCCGGGTCCATCACCTCCCCTGGTTCCTCCCACAGTGGGAGTTTGCATCAGCCTGAAGAAGCCTCCATTCCCAGCAGCTTCAAGAGTGTTGGCTGGTCCTCTGCAGGAGCTTTCCAGTTAGACTAAGCTGAAATGCCTCTTTTTATACTCCCAGAGCACTTGGAGCATGCCCAGTATGAACAGGGCGGGACTTCTTCTGTCAGAGCTACTGATCTGAGAGCGCTGGGGCTAGTGCGGGGCGGGGCTGCCCCATCACAGGGTGACACAATGATTGCAGTTTTCATGAAATGGGATTGGATACAATGGAAGAACTTTATGGAGTTATAGGTTTCACAAACCCTGAGATTATTTTTGGATTATGAGCCTGTGAGTATCTTTCACTATCTCCACAATCCATTTTTCTCTCCAAGGTTCTCTCTTAGGAACAAAAGAAATCCTTTAATAGCTAGGCTGGTGCATTTGGATGATCTATATACAACACATAACCTGTATTTTTAATGCCCCGTCCCCTTTTTTCACACTCTTTTCTACAAGGAAATAGCTACCAATGTTGATGTTGGAGATAAACTTTCAAAGCCCAGTGCTCAAGTGGGCTTGAAGTTAGGCAAAAAAAGAGATTCACTATTGGTAACAGCAACATCTTTTGTTCACTGCCAGTGCTGGCTAGATTCAAATGGTGTCTAAGAAATTAAAAGTTCTTTATTTCCAATATTCCCTTAAGTATCCACTGCTCTTCTTTGTTTGTCATGTTCCACCCACTTTCTTTTATGTTTCTATCAAATCTTTTAGATTCTGAAAGCCCAGTGCTGCACTTACATATGTAAACATGACTTGCATTGAGACCAAAGTATTGTAAGGGAATAACTGAGAGCAGAATTTGGCCAAATAATTTGTAATATTTTCCATACAATATATTTTAGTTTTTTTGTCCAAGTATATCCTGTAGGCAGCAGCTCTGTACCTGTAAATGAGTATCGTCAGATAGGACTAATTTTTGCTTAGCTGTTGAAAAATAAAACCTGCACCACAAGGGAAAGCATTTCTTCAATAACTACCTATATTTAAACACAGCTTATAAGTACGGCTAGTAAAAAAAGACTAGTAAAAAAAAACAACCAAGAAAAACTAAACATTTCACTGATTTCTGCCCCCACCCCCATTTTTTCTTAAATACAGACATTACTGTTAGAGTTCTCTTACAGGAGGGCTCCCAGATTGTATTGTTTAGAGAATATATTTGCTTCCAAATGGTGCTACTTGAGTTCTCACTCATACCAAATCTCTGGCTTTTATTACACCTTTTCCAAACCTCTTTTAGTAATCTGGATATTCTACTGGTAGCATTCAATGTTTTCTATTAAATGTCTCACAATAATATTATAGATACTCTATAGTGTATTATTATGCTCCCAACTATGTTATACTTTCAACTCTGTAGCTTCTATTCTCTTATTTGAGCTAAACCTACATATTTTGATAATATAAGTTGTGATTTTCCAAATACAATTCCTAGGCTCTATGAAGTGAAATTCTTACTACAAGGCTTGTCCATTTGTTGCACCCTAGCTTTCAATCTTTCAAAAAACAGTGAACTAAGTTGAGCTAAAAACTTATTATTTGTGAAGTCCATCTCATTTTTTCTTAGCGAGATGATGTATTGATATTGTAGTAGAGAACTCTGTAGAGTACGGAGATCCATCTCCTGAAAGTGCCAAGAGTCCTTGAGATGTTCTTGAAATATGTAGCAGCACTCTAGAGTACTGCGCCTACATATTAAATTAGTCTAGGGACCATGTGAATCTATTGGAAAGATGCAATCTTGGTATAAACTACACCTCTACCCCGATATAACACTGTCCTCAGGAGCCAAAAAAATCTTACTGAGTTATAGGTGAAACTGTGTTATATAGAACCTGCTTTGATCCACGTGCAGCCCCCCCCACTCCGGAGTACTGCTTTACCACGTTATATCCGAATTTATGTTATATCAGGTAACGTTATACTGGGGTAGAGGTGTAGTGAGCAAATCTAGCGTGTCCATAGATTCTGTCCGAAACTTTTTTTTTCTGTGTATATTATCATGATACATCAATTTATCATCATTATTCAATAATCAAACTACAGTCTCAAGCAGGATTTGTTACTCACTGTGCTATTGTAAACACACATCATAAGAGACAAACCATGACCCGAGATGTTTACAATGTTAGGCCCAATCTATTGAAGGACTGAAGAGTAGACATATGGCTGAGCTCACATAGAGTTTGTCAACATCAGTAGATCTCTGTGCAGGCCCAGGAATGCTATTAATTATAGGATCAGGGTCTTAGAAGAAAAAACAACATACAAAGGGTAAGGCGCATAGGGAATTATTCCTCTCCTTTGTGTGGTTGTGAGAGGGTTGCTTATTGTTGTTATAACTAGATATAACTAGATAAAGAAGAGAATTATCCCTAATTGCTACTCAGTCTAGTCATCACTTATTGTCTGATTTCTACTCTGAGGCCTTTAAAATGTGTTTTCTGAAGAGAGCTACATATGAAGGAGAAGAGAGAAGTGGCATTACAGATCAGTTGTAAGAGTATTACACACACAACAGCAGTGCTGAAGAAGGCGTGGTTATACTTGTTTGAGAAAATGGTGATAAAGAGATGGATAAGGTTGGCAGCATTGTTGCTGGAGTGGAGGAGGTGTTGTGCTGGGGGAGGGGCTAGAGACAAGAGTAGGTAAACTGGGAGGTGAAGAGTTATTAGGGGCCTTGAAATTGAGGCTAAGAAGCTTAAACTTGATTCAGGGATGACCAGCAGAGGGGGCATGTGGTCAAAGTGATAGCTCAAGATGATGGTGTTAGCAGCTTTCTTCTCCATGGATGGATGGGTTGTGTGTGTGTGTGTGTCAGAGAGACTGGAGAGGAGGTGGTTACAATAATCAGGGCAGATAATGATGAGGAAGATAACAGGTTGGGAGGGAAAAAAAGAGATGAGCAGATTCGAAATGACATGGAGAAAGAAACAGCAAGATTTGGCCATCGCCTGGATGTGCAGAGCAAAAACAAGGAGAAAGTTACAAAAACCTCTGAGCTTCCATGAGAGGGAGGATTGTGGTGTATGTCAACAGTGATAGAGAAAGAAGAGGAGAGGGATTTAGATGAGTTCAGTTGTACATGTCAATTATTCATTATTTAAATTGATAAATAAATCACTAAATTAAAATGACTCAGGACAATGTTATGTGGTGCTGAACATCACTGTGTCCTATTGAATATGGGCCAGATCAGAGTAACTGCAGGGCAAACCCAATATATCCCAGAGTATGAAACCACTACTATGTAATTGTGATATTTTCCTTCAGAAACTGCATAACTGAAACTAAAATACCCGTTTAACAGACCCCTAAACTTTTAAGACAATTTAAATATCAATAGAAATTTGGGATTCAGCTAAAACCAAACCCAAAAGCAGGGCTATTCATAATACTTTCTGACCTATATTCCCAGTATTCCATGTAGTTTTGTAAAATTGAGAGAACATGCTTTAGGGTCCTGTGTAATATACAGATCATTCCAAGGCTTAGTGTAAGAGAGACAAGGCCATGTTAGCAGATGGTACTAAACAGGATCAAAAGCATACACTATAAATCAGTATGTCCTTAGACTGTTTATTTTTCTGTGAATTACAGAGGGAAACATTTTTATTATTATTAAGTTTTTGGCTCTGGGCAATTTGCCTTGAACCAGAAGTTAAAAAAAATAGAACTGGTGAATCAGGACAATTTATATACTCCATTCTGCATGATATTCATGGTAAATCTGTCCTCTTCTACCTCTCCCAGTTCAAGTATGAATTGAATACAAATATAATTCACACCTTGGTAGACCACTGACTGTATGCAAACCTAACTGGAATTGGTTTTAGCTACTGAGATTTAATTGATTGAATCCCTTCTTTTCCCACAATAGTGATTAAGATTTTATTGCTTATCTCATATCAAATGATGGGAAATTTATTATCTCTAGAATTTTGTTTTTTATTCTTCCATGCTCTTATTCTTTTGTAAACCCTTTTTGAAATATCATGGGTTTTTCCTGTTAAAACCTTTTTAATGACTTGTCTTTATTAGTAATTTCCAAACTAAATAAACTATATAGGAGGAAGTCTGATCTTGAAGTTAAGCCACTGATCTGAGTATCAGGAGTTATGAGTTCAATTATCATCTCTGCTACATATTTCCTTGTGACCTTTGTCACTTAGTGCCACAGTTCTTCATCTGTACAATGGGACTGTGACAAGGTAGAAAGGTACTCCACAAGCCCCAGGGCATGAGGTGTTAGCTCAGACTTCTACCTGCCATATGTCCCATCAGGAGGTAGGGAATATGAAAGGTAGAGGGCACATAGCTGTGATGGTGGTTACTTATAGGAAAGGGTATGCCAAAATCCCCTTTTAGCTAACTAAGAAGCTGGTCTGGCTCTGGCAGTTGCAACCCACTATTCCAAATGACTTATTTTTGTGTGGAATCATGGTTTATAAGTCAATAAAAGGAAGCCTTGAGACAAGGCCACTGGAAAGACTGTTATTCATCTTCTCTAGTGTGTGGTTCTGCCTTCTGGCCTACATGAGAGAGTATTTCCCTTTTGTCCACATATTGTCTGGTTTGCCTGTTTAGATTAGCTCTTTAGGCAGGGATACTTCTTGTTTGTTTGTATATCTTGATTGGGACCTCTGTGTGCTACTGGAATATAAATAATAAATACAATAAATAAGAATAACTTATATTGCCTTTTTGGACCCAAAGTGTTATATAGAATCAAATATCCATCCTTTAATTCCTTCATAAATTTGTATGTGGTAAAGGTAAAAGCGGACTCATAGTTTCAAGAAGAATGTATCAAGCTAGGCGGAGGGAAACATGGAACTATTTGTATGGTGGGTGAAAAGCATCAATTCATATACAGAATATCAATACAAAAGTTAATCCTCCACCCTCAGTAAACATAAGGCTCATATCTTAATTAAGAAAACATTAGCAATTATACTAAATACAAAATAATGAAAATACTAAAAATATTCAAGGCTGGATATTTTCTCCCAGCATCTCTACATGATTGAAATTTGTGACCCAAACAAATCTGCAAAAATTAAAATTCAACAATTACAAATCTCTAAAGACAAAGCTTTAATAATGTTATCACATTTGTGTTTGTAGACTTGCTGTGCTGCTACTGTATCTTAACACCGCAGTGGGAAACTTATCAAGAAACTATTTGTCGGATTTCCCACAGGCTCCTTCTTCAAGTGCCAGGATCACAGACTATCTAATGAAAACTTGATATTTTCACCTGACTCCCAGAGCTCTTTGAATCTGCCTTAGCATATACCTCAAAAACGACACATATTGCTGTTGCTTTTCTACAGTGAGCAGTGAAAGGAGAGAATAAAAAGTATAGGCAGAATCTGTCAATAGCTGTTTTGTGATGGAACTATGCCAGGAGGGGATTAGAATCAGTATCTTCCTTTTGCAATGTGCTTCTAACCAATATGTTATGTATTACCAAAACAGGGTGAGAAAGAAGAGGTAGTTTCTGCTTTGAGTCCCAATTAAGCCAAGGAATTCAGTGACAGCAGGATCTGGTTCACAATCATTGTTATCATTTTGCATTTCAACCTATTTTGTATATTCAGTCTTTTCCATAAATCAATTAACCACTTTCACTGGAAAACTAAAAAGGGAAAATAGCAATTCCAGCACTCTCCAAAATATTTTAACCAGACACAGTGTCCAAGCTTAAGCAGTGCAGATGACAAGACAATTATTTGAGAACTGGCATCCAATATGCCCCAGACCTTCCACTGTCTAAATTTCTATCTAGGTTCGTATAAAGTTGCCTATCATCAAGGGTCTGAGAACCTCTCATATATGCTGATGACAAAGTAAATCTCAGCAGACCTGATGAAAATGAAGAAAATGAAATTAAAATGACATTCTACCATTAATAAAGGATTTTGTGGGTGAGTATAGAATGGGAATGGGACTTGTATGCAAATAGTCCAGATGGAATTCTGTGGAAATAGCTTAGTGTATGAATGAATTTCATGTAAATGTTATTCTGCAGAACAATTCTTGCAAATATTATGCTTAATGTGAGACTTTTGTAAACAGCTATATCATGAAAAACTTCTCCTTGAAGAAAAAATAGTGAATCAAATAATGAAATATAATAACTTGCATGCTAAATGAAACCATCGACTGTGCTTTATGTCTGAAAAATCAAATGGCTGGCTAAAACAAAAGAATATAATTGCTTTGTTATATATTTTGTGCTTAAGAGAGCTAGGGAGATTTGGAACAACAACAACAACATATAGCAATATTCATTTCTCTTTCAAATTTTAAAAAAAGTTAGCACGAATGTAGGAACCAAGAAACACTCCTGATTGACAAGAACTGAAGTTTTCCATTCATCCTCAGAACAATGAAGCACAGATGGAATAATCCAAGATGTCCATATATGTATTTCTCAATCTTGTCCTAGAATGGCAGGACAGAGCAATCATATTGGAGCAATATGTTGTCGATTGTGGGGATTTTAGAAATGCATAGTGTTCTGAATGATTTCCCATCATGCCTGTCAGCTGACAGCAGGGTATTATACAGGGCTGGCACACAACATTGTGGCACCTGAGTCAGGGAGCTCAAATGACCCCCACATTCCCCCTCATTTGGGCAAAACTTTGAAAGGTCTCCATTCTGCCTTCTTCCTGTTCTACTCCTCTCATTGTACTGCTCTGCTACCTACCCCAATAAAGGAGAACTAACAACTTAAAATACCTTGTTCAAAAATTTTAAGTAACACAACTTTCAAACGCCTGAACAGCAAAATTAACTTTTCTCGTCTGCATAGTAAACACTGGCATTTTTATCTGTTTGAATAATTAAAGTGGTGCTTTCCATGCCTTCTTGGTTGCAAAGATCTGAACTGCTTCCTGAAGCTCCACAGTCTGGGCCAGCTCATGCTCTGTTAAGATGGTTGCAAGGCTGACCAGTCTCTTGTGTTTCATTGTGGAGCGTAGATGTGTTTTTATTAACTTCTGCTTGGAGAAGCCACGTTCTCCACTGGCAACTGTTACAGGAAGAGTTAGAGGTATGCACAGAGCAACAAAAGCATTTGGAAAGAGGGTGGTCATCTTATTTGTCCACATATATTCTAGAATAGCTTTTGGAGTTGATTCTGCTGAAATGTATCTTCAAAGGGCTTTCAGTTCATCACCTAAATCACTCGCATCAATATCGCACATATCTTCATGTGTCAACACTGTCTCTAGTGCCCTGCATTGCTGGTGTAGGTCTTCTTCTGTTATAGTGAGGAATTTTGGAATATCATACAACATCTCAAATATACTTCTGTGTTCCTTGAGCTGCATGAAACGTTCTTCAGCTGACTGTATTGTACAATCTAGCACCTGGTTAAAAAAATTCAACTTTGAATTGTTGTTTGGAGTCTCTTATGGGCTTATCCCATGCCTCATAATCAAAATGTCTTCTTCTTCAGTGACTCTTGTATTCCTGAATGGGTGGGAAAATAGCTTCAGTGTAAAGTTCCTCTGCCAACTTATGTGCACTCTTCAGAACGTTTTGAAATCACTCATCTGACCGGTTAGATTGTAGGTATGACTTTGCTTTGTCCAGTTGTTCCTTTGCTCCAGGTATATCAAGGTCAACATCTTGGAGTCTCTTGCTTATAACATTTCTTTCAAACACTGTGTCATGCCACAACACTAAACCACACAGAAATTTGAAGTTATGTATGTTTCTGGTGATTCCATTTCCCTCTTCCACTGTTCTCCCATGAACAGTTCCTCCTGTCATAGCATTATCCTCCATTAATGGCAACTATGGCATCATCTATCTTCCCAATTTGGTGTTTGATCTACACTTTTCTTCAGGAATGTGCATGGTTACAGAGATTTTTGAGATGGAGATATGGATGATGCAGTAGCTGCCATACCTGCACTGCTGACTAACTGGAAGATCAGGCCTCACTCACCACTCACACCCCTCACTGGGGCCTGGAAGGCTCACCAAACATTTGTCCACCACACTCTTCTCTGATCTATACTTTTCTTCAGGAATGTGCATGGTTACATCTATTTGAGATGGAGATATGGATGCTGCAGTAGCTGCCAGGTCACCTGCATGCTAACCGGAAGATCAAGCATCTCCTCACCACTCACATCCTCACTGGGACTGGAAGGCTCACCATGAACATTTGTAGGCCTGAGTGAGGCAAGATATCAGCATCTTAAGGGCCTAACTGGCTCCTACTACTTCAGTTGACTGCCTGTTCTCCTCAAGTGGGTTCAGGAAAGCAGCAGGAAACAGAAAGCTCCCTGAGAAGCTGGTGTTAATCAGTCCAGGCTCCTGGGAGTGCTAGAGAGGTACATAAGAGGCTCCTACTCCTCCTCTCTCTCCCTGCAGCTCCTGCTGCTTTCTGTTATTCCCTCTCCCCTTTTCTCCAGCCTGCCTGTTATATCTCTTGTGCCCTCCTTCCTCCATCACTGCACTCCACCATCTCTCTGCAGAAAGAATACATATGCACCAGCAGCAGACACAATTTTCTACGCTCTGGGTCCTAGTGGTGCCCCTCCACAGTCTGGCACCTGAGGCGGCCACCTCAGTTCGCCTCATGGTAAGGCCAGCCCAGGTATTATAAGAAAACAAACGGAAATTACATACAGAGACACAGCTGTAGTAGAGTAAATTCTGCCTTCAGCCAAATCTGTGCCTTTCCACTGAAGTCAATATGATTGCATTAGAGTAAATAACAGAAGAATTTTGGCCCTCTATAAAATAATCACACTGGATATATGTGATTTTCCATTATATTTAAGAAGTGCTTGTGTTTCATGTCAAATAATCAGACACATGTCTGTTAAAAAGAGACTTTCCTAAAGCTTATCTACTTAAGAAATAGAAGCTGAGACTAACTCAAACTCCAATTATAATTTAGGAGTCTGACTCAATGAGTTGTTTTACCAGTAGTAGTAAAAGCATGTCAATACATTCTTTTCTTGTGCTCCAGTGATCGTACAAAATTTGTAATGTTATAGTTGTTGTAGAGCAGAGCTCTGCTGCCTTTGCTGTGTAAGGGGGCAGGGGAAGAAGACGGGAGTGCAGAGGCAATGGGGCGGGGAGAGAGAATTATCTGCAGCAGATCAAATAAACGGACAAGACTACTGTGGAGCAAAATTGCTGCCACACTGAATGGTCTCTACTAATCGAAGAAATCTGGATTGTGCTGGTGGAAGTTTGTTCAAATCAGAAGGCTTTCTTCTCACTGTCACATTAAATTACATGTTTGTTCTCTTGCCATATCCTGCCCAACACATTAAACACAGAGTAGAACAACAATAGACCTCTTTAACCTCACCACTTTCACGGATAGCAGAAACTTGCTGTGTTGATGGACAGTTAGCTTAATTTATACCTTTCTAACCAAGTTCCTTTGAGGTACCCTAGGCTAAAGATGTATTGCTTAACCCCCTACTAAGCCCCACCACCACCACTACACGCACATTAATTTTAATAGCATTAAGTTATGGTGGATACTTGATCAGATAAGAATATACTATACGGTGAACACTCAGAATTCAAATTTTAAAGAAAATCCCTCACATTTAAGTCACCTGTCAGCTGATGACATTTGTAAATATCTATGAAGGCCTAGATCATGTTGTGTTTTATTGCTATATTATAAAGAGATTTCATTGTTGGTTTCTGTTGGCTTACACTCACTTTTGTAGGGAGAAAAGAATTGTTTCTTGATTTCCTCCAGTCCAAATATTTGTTTAAAACTAAAATGAAGCCTCTCAGAGCACTAAAGAAAAGTTGCTACACCTGTAATATAATAGCAGGGCTCTTCTGTTAATCTATCTCATTCACAGATGTTATAACCCTGCTTAAAAGCTGCTGAAGATCTGATGATGTTGTGCAAGTGTGATTTATTACCTCTAACATGGATATGAGGGAGGTGGAAGGGCTCTGTGAGGTGAGGCAACAAAGGAAATTCTGGAAGGGAATCTCTTGGGATGAGACCAGTAAGGAAACCTAGGCTGAGATTTATGTGTTGTTGTTTTGAGTTACAAATAAAGCCAGTTACTAAAGAGGGAGTGATGTTAATGGCCTGAATGCTCCAGTGAGGATGGGGAGGGACTCACCATTTGTAATACTGAAATGACTTTGGTGATTTTCTGAATGGGGAATGCACGTAACCTGAATAATCAATCAGGAGGCTTCAAGACCATTGAAGATGTGAGCCCCTGAAAGATAAAAGAGGAAGAAGCCTCATACTCAGTTTAATAAAAGCCTCAGTTTAATAAAAGAGACAGCACTGGCCTCAAATGAAAGAAGGAGAAAAAAAGTACAAGGTTATTCATTAGACGGGATCACAGAGGTTTCAATATTTCATTTAGAGTAAATGGAAAAATTGAGTGCACTGAGCACTAAATACTATTGGGGTCGTCTTGGCTTGTTTAGTCTGGCAAAAAAAAAAAAAGACTGCGAAGGGGAGGTGATTGCTCTCTATAAATACATTAAGGGGGTTGTCATAAATGGATAGGTAGGTAAGGGTTAAGTTTCTTTTACCTGAAAAGGGTAACCGAACACCTGACCAGAGGACCAATCAGAGAACTGGATTGTTTAAAGTCAGGGGCGGGAATTTGGGATATCGGGGCTTTTTGTTTTCTTAAGCTATGAGGGAAACAAGTCTTCTTCTAATTCTCGTCTAAATACTGTCTTCTAAACATCTGTAAGTACCCGGAACGCAAAGTAATTCAGCTATGATGGTCTTTGGTGTATTTACCTGTATTTAATTGTTTGTGCTGTGTTTCAATTGGGCTATCTTTTTAAATCAGTGTTTCTTTATATTTTCCTATAAGCAAGAGCCTGTATTGAGTTTCTTAATGCAGATGATTGTTTTATATATTCTTTCTTTTTTTCTATAAAGTTTTTCTTGTTAAGCCTTGTGAAAGTTCTTTTCCTAAGGGAGGCAAAGGGAAAACTCAGGCTGTCGGGCTATTTTCCTATTTGGGTCAGGGAAAGAGCAGACTAACGGGGAAAGAGACGAAGAATTCTCTATGTTCTCTTGGTGTTACTAGTTTTCCTCGTTCCTGGAAGCAAGGGGGGTGGCGAGCCAGCTTGTGGGTATTTTGCATCTCCATTTTCCTGAGGGAAGCAGAAAAGCTGGTTTTTCCTCACTCCAGGTTAGCCGCGAGGCAAGCCTGAGAAGGAGGGGAAAGGGGTTATTGTCCCTGCTTTTAGCATGCCAAGGGTTGGAATTCTGTGGTGTCCAATCCAAAGGGAGGGTTGGGGACACCAGAGGGAGGAAAGGGGATAGCCCATAGATTTAATTCCTGATCTGGCTGGCAGCGAGAATATCACAAGCTGGGTAGTTGAGCCTTGGGGGAGTTTCAGGTAAGCCCCAACTGGACGCAAAAGTCCCAGGTTTTTGGGACAGGACCAGACTGGTGGACACTAAAGTCCCAGGTCTGGGACTGGACGGCAGATTACCACATGGTTGGCAAGCGGTGGAAGGTAAATACCAAAGAGGGTGAAGAACTATTTAAAGCTATGGACAACCTCCGCCTAAGTAGTACCATAAGTACAATTAATCCTTTCAGCAAAATAACAATTTGGAACTCCTCCCAGCCATAATACACATTTGGCAAATAAGAAACAAACATAAGCCTAACTTGCCTTATCTACCTAGTACTCTCACTAATTTTGAACTATAAGAGCTATTATTGGAGAGATTGAGAGAAATCTGGTGTCAACATCTGGTCCCTCTGAGCCCCCAGAGTGAACAAACAAAAACTAACAGCACACACAAAAAACTTCCCTCCTTCAAGATTTGAAAGTATCCTGTCCCCTGATTGGTCCTCCGGTCAGGTGACAGCCAGGCTTGCTGAACTTGTTAACCCTTTACAGTCAAAAGAGATATAAAGTACTTCTGTTCTATTAACTCCTACTATCTGTTTATGACACAGCCATAGAATTAAGGCCAGATGAGACCATCAGATCATCTAGTCTAACTTCTTGTCTATCACAGATCACCACCACCACTCACCATCCACAAGAAAGCCCAACAACTGAAACTAGAGCAAAGTATTACAGCCTGCAGGAGACTAGACTGTTATGTGCACCAGTGCCTGACACCCCTGGAATGGCTGGGAAATGATTAAATTATATATATTATATAACCAGATAATCCCAGCAAGTGGTCTGCACCCCATGAACACAACAGTGAAAGGCAAACACCCCCCCCCCCGAGGTCACTGTAAATCCAGTCATGGGGAAAATTCCTTTCTGACCCTAAATGTGGTAATTGATTACACCCTGAACATGTTAGCAAGGACCAGCCAGCCAAGCACCAGAGAGAAAGCTTGATGCCACCAATCTTAGCCCAACCCAGTGTCCTAGCTCTGGCTGTGGCCATCAGAGATGTTTCAGAGGAAAGAGACACCCTCCTCAATCCCCCACCAAAAAAAGAACACATTTCGAGGAGAAGAGGAAATCTCTTCCTGACCCTTGTAGGTGGCTTGATGAAACCCCGATGCATGAGTTTTTAGGAATCTAAGACACAGATCAGAAATGAGACCCATGGCTGCTGAGCCTTCCCCTTTACCATCAGAAGGAAGCCCGTCATACTAGCACATTCATAAATTTGTCTAGCTCTTTCTTAAAACTAATTAAGTTGTTTGCCCTCATAACTCCTTGTGTTAAGATCCAGAGGGTCTGGGTCTTGGGGTTCCCCGGGCAAGGTTTTGGGGGGACCAGAGTGTACCAGGCACTGAAATTCCTGGTTGGTGGCAGCGCTACAAGTACTAAGCTGATAATTGAGCTTAGAGGAATTCATGCTGGTACCCCATTTCTTGGATGCTAAGGTTCAGGGTGGGGAATTATACTATGACAGGCTGCCTCTGTGATATCATAGCATCTGTCACAAAGCAGAGGTGAAAAGGGGGATGGAAACAGCATGGTGGCAATAGGACAAAAATCATTGCTGTATGGGAATGGCTAGTGGGGGAACTTGTTGGATGAGGGAAATTTAGATTCAAAGCTCCCCAACTCTTCCTTTCTTAGGAAATGTTTTGAAGCCTCCCAGTTGCCCATTTTAGGCAGACCCTTAAATGGGAAAACTTTAGAACCTGATAATACTTTGAAATACGAAAAGTTGGCTTGAGGAACAAAGGAATGTCAGCCAAGATGTTCAAAAGTGATTAGTGATCTTAGGTGCCTACCTTGAGCCACTTTAAAGGAGTCTGGTTTTTCCCCTTTGAAAATCAGGAGTTTAGTTTGACACCTAAAAATCGAGGCACACTAAATGCTTTAATCACTATTGAAAATCTTGGCCTTTTTCCTGGCACTCTAGCAATAAGCCATATCAGGCTATGTCTACACTAGCACTTTTTTTAGTACAACTTATGTTGCTCAGGGATATGAAAAAAACACACTCCTGAGTAACATAAGTTACACCACAGAAGCGCCAGTGCCAACAGCACTATGTCAGTGGGAGAGCTCTTGCCAATCGGCGTAGACCAGCTACACAGGAGGTCTTACAGCTACTCAGCAGCATCGGAACAACTGTGCCACTATCAGCTCTCGAGTGTAGACATGGTCTAAGCATTGTTTTAGTTTGTAGCAGGGGTTCCCAAACTTCATTGCACTGTGATCCTTTCTGACTACAAAAATTACAACACAACCCCAGGATGAGGGATCAAACCTGAGACTGCCCAAGCCCCACTGCCCCGGGTGGTGGGACTGAAGCCTGGGAGGAGGGGGGGGGGGCAAAGCCCAAGCCCAAGGGCTTCAGCCCCAGGTTGGGGGGATGGAGCTTTTATCTGAGCCCTACCACCCAGGGTTTTGCCTCCCCTCCCCTGGGGCAGTGGGCTCTGGCTTCAGCTTCAGTCCCAGGCCCCAGCAAGTCTAACACCAGCTCTGGTGACCACATTAAAAGGGGGTTGCAACCCACTTTGGGATCCCGACCCACAGTTTGAAAATAGCTGGTTTATAATGTCAGTAGAATTCCTGTTCTGGTGTTTTATTTACCTACACTGTTGCTGAAAATATTGTAATATAATATTTTTTCCTAGTTTAATATATGTGAGTATTTTCATTCATAACATCACAAAAAATACCACATGTTGGCACAATTCAGTGACAACGGCTGGCTTTGCTCACAAAAGGCCTAAGTCTCACTTTGCAAGGGATGTTGTTAGTTACTAATCATCCGAGTAAGCTGAGAAGCTTCCATAGTTCTTGTTAATGCACAGCCCTGACACTGTAGCTCTGGTTATTGTGATAGCTCCCTAGGCAGAGAGTAAATATTAAGTTTAATCAGTTTTAAAGTGAGATTACAGTGAGCAAAAGGGGCTTCTTTAAAATGACTGTATCAGATTCCACGTTATACTTGCTTTAGGCTTGTGTAGCTCCATTCATTTCAAAGCAGAGAATCTTCCTCCCAGATTTTTTCCTTTCCTAGTAGTTGTCATAGCACATTCACTTAGTGTATTAATATTTAAATAATATAATGTTTAGCACCTCTGTACCCTTAATTTTCAAAGTATTTTACAAATACCACACTAACCAATTAATCCACAGGACAACTTAGAGATAAAACACTTCTCAATTTTATAGACAGGGAACTGCCATAGAGAAGCTAAGTGACTTACCCAACCCCACAGAGGCAGTCAGTGTCGGAACTTGGATTAGAACTCAGGAGTTCTTGAATATCAATACTATGCTCATACTGCTGCCTTTCTCACCAATGCTGTTATCACTATAAAACTTTCAAAATAAGATTTAAATTTAATTAGACTGACAATTCTGGAATGCTTAAGAATCAGCAGACAACTTAAATAAATAAATCTGCAGATTATAGGCTCTTTTTGGTTTTGTGTTTGTACAGCACCTACCACAAGGTCCTGGTCCATGCATGACTGAGGCTTCTAATCACTACCACAACACAAACTATGCCAACCAACAAGTATTCTTTCATACCCATTGTTCAGTAACTAATACCAGTTTTCTACAAAGCTAGTCTTACACCACCAGAATCTCAATTCTCCCTTCTTAGTTTCAGACAGGAGACTATGTTTCATTCCAGTCATTCAACAGGGTTTTAGTGGCCTTAGCAAATCAATCCCTGTTCTTCTCTAAGGACAAGAAAATCTGGAAGAAGCATCCAATTGTAAGCAACTGATTTAAAAATTCAGCTTGCTCTTTGGATCTATATAACTGCAGGAAATCTTGACATATGTAAAGGCAAGAGAAGTGTTGATCTAACTGTAGCTAAAATTACTTAGTTGCCATGGCAATGCCCTTCTAGGAATACAACTTTGTTTGAGGTTCTTCCAGGTTCTGTTCATCTTGGCAGCTGCTCCTCCAACAATGCCAAAGTTGGGGTTCTTAAATGGCAAAAATATGACAGTAGCTTCAAATGATTCTTTACTAGAATTGATGGCCACAGTTTTATTCATTTATTGCCTCTGCATCAGCACTAGGAAAGCAGTTTGGTGTTACTTTCTTTTTCTTGCTGGGATGCTTCTACTATTTCTGGGGGCTAATTGGCTGCCTCTTGCTGCACTGTATCCTAAGGTGACAGTGGGTAGCGAAGATGGCACCACAGAACTTGGCTGCAAACTTGCCTTTTCCTCAGCTGCACCATTTGTAGGTTGAGTCCTGTAGTCAGGATGACCAAACCCAGATTTTACAATTCCTACTTACCAGGGCTGTAAACTGGGCTTGAAAATTAAGCTGTGTTCTTTCTGCCCCAGCATCATCATATAGGGCTCAAGTGAGTGGAGAGAGAAGACAAAAGCTCAGTACTCTTGTTGAATCACAAAAATCCAAAACCATGGACTCCAGTGATTATCGTTACAAGCAGTTATGACAATTCTGCATGTTTAATCAACATGCTTTTTAGTTTTCTTATGAGAGAGGGTCTGGACTTCTGTCTCTGACTCATAGTTCAGAAAAACAGAAACTAACTGGGGCAAGCACATGGGCACTGAGGAAAATCCCAAGCTACCTATTTGAAAAGACATTACAAAAACGGACTGGGACAGACAAGTGTAGACTGGCCTGTGAGATACAGTACATAAGCCAAGCCGTTAAGCCTTTGAAAAGCAGCTATTAATCAGGGTCTTTATACCCTCAATAGGTCATTTATTTGATAAAGCAGAGAGCTGTAAGCCCTAGTGTGTATACACATTATTAGAAAAAAAAAACCTGCTGTGGATAACTGAGGTGGATATCCTAATCAGGAGAAGCTTGTTTTGAAATGTAAGGGGACTCAGGTGGAGTGGCTTGGTGAGATAGATCCCTGGATATAGTGGTGAGCTGGTATCCAGTCAGTAAGAAAAGCTGACAGACCCATGCACTCAGAAAGAGGCAATTGCTTGCAGGTATGTAAACTATTCATTGTAACAAGATGAAAATACCTTATTGAATTTAGTTATTGTAAAATATAAATATAGAGTGATTAAGCAGCACATTTTTCTTTTAATTTCATTTTATATCTTTGTTTGTAATAAACCTCATTTTGCTAAAATTACCATTGTATGGGCAATTTCACCCACATGTTCTCGAGAAGTATATAGAAACCTAGAACCTTCAAGGACAGGTAAAGAGTTCATCCTCTACTCAGCCTTGGTCAAGGGGCCCCGACTAAGATGTTCTATCCTAGTGAATTGTATTGCCATCAGGCTGTGGTCAGTATACAAAAAGAGAGAGATCAAATGACAAAACAGGGGACAAGGATTTGAGGATGAGGCACACAGCCCTAAGTAAGAGAGGTGGATAAGTTTCACCACCCCATGAATACCTCCAGGAGCCATTTGCTGGAGACAACCCCCTCAAGCTCAATTCCCTCCCTTTTTTGCTGCAGATGTGTAGCAATTTAGGATACCCTCCATGCCAACTCATTTGTGCTGGCTGTCATGGTGGGGAATTGGAAGTTCTGTTCATTTCTTACCCATTCCCACCTGCTCAGTGTCACTTATAATCCTGCACAAGCAGGAGATGAGGTCGGTTCTTAATCCTGAGTGGGAGCATAGTCTAAGTGATAATCTTTAGAGAGTAAGAATACTCACATGGCTGAGTAGGTATTGTTAATTTTAAATCAAAGAAGAGACACATGGCATTTACCATCCTTCTGCACACTTGAAATTCTGTTTTGTCTCCTTTAAAATCTTCAGACAATGTCCCAGGGGTCCTAAAATGTCAAAGCAACTAATTTGCATTCAGTAAGAATACTGCATCCACTGTTGTCATGATGCCTGCCAATTCCACAGCAGATTATTGATTTTGTCCTACACATTTAGTGGTTATTCTCCTTCAACAAGAACTTCAGATAATGACCACGAATTGAATAAAATACAGAGTTAAAAGCAGAGTTAAAATACAGAAAAGCAAATTTCCACTTTCAGCTGGTCGTTTGTGAACTGTATAATTGTTTATGAGCCGCAGATTTCCTGCTTAACCTGATCTTCAAAGTTTTCATCACTATGCTCAATGAGCTTCAATTTCACTTCCTGTCCAAACAGTTACACTTGCCTTTTGCTCATACAAATATGCTCCTACAAATACTCTTCTTCCTGCTCTCCTTTTTTCTCCTGCCCCCTCTTATATTTCTCAGTTTCATGCCACAGGAATGTGTATTGAAATGGGAACCATGTTAATTCTAGCATAATCAAAGCACAGCCCAGAACTACCACTTGGTTTGGTACTTCCTGGAAAGGTAGATCTTTAAAATATCCTGTCTCATTTTAACAGAAAAAGAAAATGGAAGCTTCAAGAATTAACAATTTAGAGAGCAATTAAAAGTAATAGATGATTACTTGATGTATCTCCTTACTGATACATTGCCATTCTGCCCATCTCCAAACCAATCTCTTTTTCAATTCAACTCTCATGGGAACCATTTTCTTGATTATTCAGTACCATGAGATGTTTGGGATATCATGGAATGTTCTATCTTCAGAAAAGCTAATAAATACTGTAAGTAAAATAAATGCATAAAAAACCTTTTTCAGTGCATCAGATAAATGGAGCCATCACTTACTTTCAAGTGCTGGATCCTCTACCAATCTAGCAACAGAGGGGAAAGAGAGTAAAAGGGGAGCAGGCTTCTTTGAACAGTGGCACTATATTTTTAACATGTTCTTCAAATTGTTTTAATAAGATCTCATTCTCTCTAACTGGCCAGCCAGACAGCACTGTGGAGAAATTTAGAGACTATTTCTCAGCACAGGTTTTAATAATTCAGATACTTTTTGGAAGTCCTAGAAATTTCTCTATAGAAGTCCTCTTGAAATGAGGAAACAAGCTGCCCTTTTACAATGAGTTGGTTTCTTATAGGAGAACACAGACCATCTCTACTGTACTATTAGAACCTGGTATCCGTTTCCGCTTTATCTTTCTCCAGTGCATCATTACAGATAGCAGTTACGCCTAAAATAGGAATACAGAACAAATGCCTTATTTTTCATACGTGTAGGACTACTATTGGCTTGGTTCTGATTGCCTTTGTCCTACATCAGTCTTGTGAAAAAGCTATAACTGCCAAAGAAGTGTAGCATTTTATTGAGAACAATTAGTTCTCTCCAAAGGGTATGTATAATTTTGAGTATGGAAGAAGCTTTGAAGAATTAGTACTGACGTGTCTAAGCCTCTTTTGCCATTGGAAAAAATATCATTGTTGTAGTAAAGAATGAGAACAGTTCACGATAGTTTGTTATTCATGAGCCCTTCAGAATGGTAAGATTTTTTACAAAGTGAAGAAAATTCGCTATTGTTAATTTGAAGTTTTTTTTCTATTGTTAATTTGAAGTTTCTACTGTTTATTACAGTAGTTATTAATATATAAACACTGCATTGTTCCTTTAGGCCTATCATTCTTTACAAGCAGAAAGAATAGGAGCTGACACAACAATATGGTGATAAATTTAACTCCTGTACTCTCTTTCATATAGACATAAGACTTATATTTAAAAATGCAATTCTTTTTTTTTACTTATAAGAGATGTTGAGTGCCACTAAATAAAATAAAATAAAATAAAATAAACCTGATAGGAACATATGAAATTGCGATACTGGATCATACCAGTGGAACATGTAGTCCAATAACCAATCTCTGACAATGGTCAGTAACAGATGCTTCAGCTGATTTATGTTTATAGGTAGAAAACATACTGGTTCCTTGCAGGAATTTCCTAGGATTTTCCTTTACAGGTGCCCTAAGGTTCAGAACCAATCAGAAATTAGGATGCTACACTGGTAGTTGCAGTCAAGCATTCTGGGAGACATCTTCTGAAAGAAATATCTCGGGTCTCATCTCTGAGCAGAAAGTTAGCAACTGAATAAATAGATGGAACAGGCTATAACTCTGACTTTGGACAGGTTTATGCTTAAAACACTGCAGTGGCAAGGTGGTACTCCCCTTCCCGGAGTGATGGTAGTTATGTTGACAGGAGAATTTTCCCATTGACTTAGGGCTGTCTACACCAGGGTTAGATCAGTTTAACTGTGGCTCAGGAGTATCGATTTTTCACACCATTGAGTAACATGGTAATACTGGCCTAATTTCTTGGTGTAGGCCTTGCCATTAACTATGCTAACAGTCAGACAGTTCAAAAGGATTGGCATGTGCACAACCAGACTGCATTCCACTGCCTCATGCTGGAGAGGAGTTAGGATGATGCAAACATAGCACCAATTATAGACGCCTGGGGCATGCTCACAGCTATCAGTCAGAACTCTCAGAGCTGGAAAAAGTAACATAACTTCTGTCACTGCCATTTCAGATAGGCAAGAAAAACAAAGAAATGCCATTCTCTTGCAGTGAAAGGGAACAATGGCCAGTGGCAGGCAACTACTGACTCAGAAAGGACTAGATGAGAGGCAAATGATGTTCAAGTGTAACAAAGTACCAAAGGAACAAGGTAACTGCTGAACGTAAAGGTGGAGAGGTGCACGTATACTTTTCACAAAACCATAAACAGCCATCAAGCCTGAGAGGTAAACAGAACACCTGCTACAGACCCCTGCAATGCTTAGTGTCTTGGAAAATAAGGATTAAAAGGGATAGCTGGTACAGTGAAATAATGCACCAGCCCTTCCAACTTGACAAGTGCCTCCCATTCCTTTACCCAGCGCTTCCAGAAACATGCTTACACTGAAAGCTGCCCCCGCTCCCTGCCAAGGGTAAAGGAGTTGCTAACATTGCCAGCAGTATTAACTTGGACTTGTGATGTGAAGCTATGGACTTTCCTCAGTACCAGGAGGCTAGTGGGGGCAAAGTGCAAGCTACACCCTCCCTAATGGTGCACCAAGAGCATCCAGTTAGCATGCAACTCCAGAGAGGGTTTTTGCCTGCTCCTGCCTCATGCAAGCACCAGACCATCTCTCCAGCTGCACGGAAAGCAACTCCTCCCTACTATAATGTTCATCACTCCGTTTCTGGGAGTCATAACTAAGCCTTAAGAGCAGAGAATGATAACATAGCTGTATTGGAGGCTACTCAAAGTAAAATCAGAGCAGACGCAGCCTGTTACAAAAGGGAGACAGGCACTGTTCTCTCTTGTGGAGACATAACTCTCTTTTTTTTTTTCTTTCTTGCCTCTTCCCTATTTGGGTTTAGTAACTTTTATAGCCTTCTTCCAAAATTCATGATTGTATGTCAGTCTATCATGTAGATTGGTCTCTCTGAGATCTGCTGATATCTGGTCCATAGACTTAGTCTTTGGTCTCCCCCTTGGTCATCTTCCAACCACAATCATTAAAAAAGCCATCCAATCAATTTAGTTCTCTGGTCTCTGCTGGATAGTCCCATGCCACCATAGCCTATCCCCCCTCAACTTGTCTTCATTTGGAGCAACCTGCATTCAGCCCTTTAAAATCTCATTTAATTTCCGATCATTGTCCAATCATTTGACTATCTCAACATCTTCATTTCTGTGGTGGAGAACATATTGATTTCTTGTCTAGTGACTGGGCAAGTCTCTGTTCCATACATTAGAATGGATAGAATTACAAATTTAGACACTCTACCTTTTAACTTTATTGGCATCTTTTTATCACAAAGAACTGGTGTCAGCTACCACCATTTGTACCAAGCAACTTTAATACAGTGCAAGGCATCAATCACATTTGTTGAATCTAAAATAAGAAATGATTTTAGATTGAAAGTTTATATGTTTTCCTTTATCTGTGAAAACATCATGAGCCCTGGAAACATTTATATCTGAAATGTTTATAATATTCTTGGCACTGAGAGATTCCAAGTTAGCAGCCTCAAAAATCACACCTTCCTCTTTCCAAAGGTAGATAGTTTCACATGGAGAGTTTCAGACAGAATGTTTTTGGTATCCTTTAACAGTGGACACTTATTCCTCTTTTGTGTACTATGGCTCATTCCTAAAAGCTTTCTTGGGTTTTTTTCATTACCATGTCTATAACAGTCCATGTCAATCCTCCTCCCTTCAGTCAGTTTCAAAGTTATCACCAGTGCATGCTAGTGAATATTATATATCAAGAAACAGAGACTGGAGATGAAATTCTGTATTTGGATGTGAAGTTTTCTGAAGTCTAAGATTTCAGCCATGTAGAGGGGCTGAAGGTCACAGATAATTGTTTCTCCAGTCAGAACTGTAACATAGTTACATAGTTCATAAAGTTATTCACAGGGCTGTAAAATAGATGGAAATGTAATTCAAGCATTATTGCGGCTCTTGTTAGATGCTGTCATGCCATGCCCCTGATCAGGTCTGCGGAACTGCTCTGAGAAGTATTTCAATAAAATGAGTTTTGAATGGGAACCGAATATATTTTTTGAGCTGTTTCATAAGGGACAAGCCTGCCAGGGGCCCATAAGGAACTGAGCATCTCTACAGCTTGATTTAATTTAAGCAAGCTCATGCTTTGTAGCACTCAGTTAGGCCATGGGGTTTTCACAAAATGATGAGCAGCTATTTCTAGTGAAAATACAGTTTGCCAATGGGGGACAAAATATTTTTAGCCTCATATCTCCAGGAACAAAATATATTCTACTAGTTTGCTTTCAGAGAAAAAAATCCTGCTAGTTTTCCAACAGCTTGCTCCAATTCTCACTGTAACACTCACCAAACAAACTGAAAACGGCAAACTCAATTAATTCACATGTAATCTGTGACAGAGCCCCACGTTAGGCCACCTATAACATATCCCTGTGGTACTGCTGTGTTTGTGTTTATGACGGGCTCCCTTCAAACAGCTCATCAGCAGGGCTTCTCTGTTGCTATGAAAAAAATATGGCCGATGAGGGGGAGCTACACCTTGAACCTTTACAAAATGAACACCAGGAAAACACAGATTGGTGCTCTGGCAGATCAGCCTGAGGTTTGCAACAAAGAATAGGCCAGCTGTGTACTTTCTACAGAGAAACTAGCCACTCTTTAGTATGTTTGAGTGCTGTGGATTTCAGTGCAAGTGGAAAAGGGTTGTAGCCAACTACAGAACTAATATTTGCATTAAGGTAGGAAAGAATGGTGATGTGCTAAGCAGAAACTACAACCCATTTGAGAGTGAGCATTTTAAAGTCAATCATGGTTTGCAAGTATAAATCTAGCCATGGATAATTTGAAGCTGTCCATTCCATAAAATCCCATTCTTACTTTCATAAATACAGTGTACAATAGAAGGTACTTCAGAAGGATTGAAATAATCCTGATTTCTAATTAGTAAAGCACACAAGGTGATCTTAAAAAGTAAAATGGATAAGATAGGCTAATATCAGATTGGGTCAAGTTGCGGCTTCACATACACTCTTAGGCCAGATTTGATTTTATTAATGATTTTCAGACATTTTCTTCTAATGTAAGTGAAAGCAGTACAGGACCATTTTAAAATAATTCAAACATAGGGTAGTAAGCAAGTCACAAACAACAGCCAAAGCTACTAGCCAATAACTATTTGGCCACAAAAGCTGGTGCTACCAGCTCACTTAGGTTATGTACACTGAAAAAAAAAGTGTGTTCTTAACTTGGCTTAGTTAACCTGCGAGTGAAGACTCAGGTTAGCAGTTTGAGTTCAACTCCAGGTTCCCCTAGCAAGGGAAATTTGCTTTCTTAGACTGAATTAGGTAATCTGAGTTAAGAACACACTAGTTTTTTGGGATGGTTAGACACAGCTAGATTGTAGGCAGATCTTGTTTCAATAGTTACAGAATAAGCTTCTTGCTATGATTAAACAGTTACATGTGATTCCATGCACATATCAGGTTAGGCTTGGTTTTGTAAGATGCAAGTGATATATGAATAAAATAGTATTCTCCAGTTAACATGAAGAGAAAACAGATCTAGGCAAATACAACAAAAATGTATTCACAAATATTCTTCGAAACAAAACCTCAATTCGCTTTACCAGCATCCACCATCCCTGTTGTTCACCAAAGATGTTTATGGATAATTAGAGTATTGTGGATAGTTCCCAGACAGAATGAAGGCACTTTTAACATCTCTTTATGGGTGCATTTGGAAGGTAATGAAATATAACACTGAACTGAAATGGAGGATGGCGGGAATAATGCATTAGAAATTGCCCAGTAAATTACCATATACAAAGCAGCAAATGTAACAGATATATAAATTCAAATAGTAAATCTGCAAATTCAAGTAGCAAATCCAACAAAAACTGACAGTATATGTTTCACTGCGTGGAAATTGCTTTTTGAGGATATCCCTAACTGGCTATCAAGTAAATTACATAAGGCTTGAAAGAACCCTTCGCCCTTCTCAACACACACAGCACTGAAATACTAAATATCCTCTAAATAATTCTGTTAAAAATTCCTTCTCACACCATTTTTTCAGAACAGTGTGTGTATTTATATATGCATGCATGCATGTGAACTTAGAATGTCTGATGTCACTTTATCAGTAATATTCATGTCTGATACGATCTGTGTTGGAGACTTGCAAAGAGATTTTACATGTTGCCTAGAGACTTTAAAAATATGATAAATGAAAGAAGTTGAAAGTTACAGATTAGTCAGTGGTATTAAAAATGAAAGCCATCCTAAGGGATAAGTTTTGGACTGAATGTTTTGCAGATTTATGTTTCTTTCCAAGCAAAAGAAAGATCCTGCAAATCCGTGACATTAAGGTGATTGGAATGTAGGCACTGACTTCCATTAGAATGACAATCAGAGATTCTTTTGTTGGAATACAAATTTAAATTTGCATTTGCTGCATGAAATGTTATTGAAAGCAAACCAGATGTTACTTTTGTATTCAAAACTATGAAGACTTAGTTAAGTAGCAGCACATGAGGAAAACAAAAAGAATAAAAAACAGATAAAGCCTCCACCACCTGACAAAATAAAAGAGCCTATATTAGGCTTTGTGCTAAGAGAAATGTGTAATGAAATTGTGAGTCATGGAAACATCTAGTTAGCTCACTGGGAGACTTGGAGACTATATTGATTATGTCCAGTAATTGTCTGTACTACAGATAGTAGAGCTGCACAGAACAGGAAACAGAGGCCACTATAGTATATGTGGGGTTGTGACGAGGGAGGCCGGGGCTCAACCCTCCCTGTGGAGGAGGGGAGCCACACCGCCTCGCTACAGGGGTATTCATATGTAAATGAGCACATGTAGTTTTATTGTTTTTCAGATATCAATTTTGTTCCCAGTGCCCCCCCACCCCAATTTGGTTCCGTTAAAGAATATGATTTTAAGAACCATTTATGTGTACCCAGATGAGGTGACGAGTTATCTGCTAAAAGTTTTAGCTTTTTCAGGTGATGGATTATGGGTAAATTCCGTCAATACAATAGGTATCTGAAAAGGGAATTATGTTCCACTTACATCTTCCAGTAGACTTCAGGCACTGCTAGAGGAACATAAGGGAGAATCTTAATTCTAGCCATGAATCGAGCTGCCAGCTTGCTTCAGATACAACTGACAGAGAAATCTTTAAGGACAGTTTGACTTTTTCAATTTTCTTTTATAATCTTTTTAAATACAGAGAAGTTCTGGGGCGGGGGTTGCATACACTTAATCTGTTTCCTTCCTGTGATATCTGGGACAGCTGTATTCTTTCAAATGCATTATGAATAATTTTATAAAAATATAGTATAAATAATTACATATTCCCCAAAATAGTTTATTGCACAACTAAATAGCAATTGAAGTTAACAGGTGTGTCTCTGACTTCCCCTTTGGCTTCAGTGAGAGTTTACAGTGCTCGATATCTAGGAAGATAAAGCTACATAAACTGGTGAGCTCTCATATTAAGCTAGGGAGGAACCAATGACATGTGTCTATTTCAGGGCCTTCTCTCAGAGCACAATATGCTATTTACACAGGAAACTCATCATAACACCAGAACAAAGCAATTACCGTGCCTAATATGGGCTGCAATCCCCAATTTCTTTTCCTTGCCTCTCTGAGGGGAGGAGGACACACCCTTCTCTTAAATATCCTGCCAGGTCATGTGATAGGCAGGCAGGCCTTGACCATCTTCTGCCCATTTAACCCTTTCACACATCCCAACTCTCATCAGAACAGGGAGTTCAACTTGCGGTTCTTTTGACATGATTCTTGCAAGAATTCTCCTTGATGCAATGAAATTTGTACTTTCCAAAGTGATGTCATTGATTTGTATGTGCTGACTGGGGTCAGAGGGCTATCAGCTCTAGAAGTATTTCTCAGCATACTCCAAGTAGAGAGGGTGTGTGACGAGGGGTGCTGGTGCTCAACCCTCCCTGTGGAGGAGGGGAGCCACACCGGCCTCGTTCTGTCCTCTCCGGGTTTTGTCCTTCGGGTCCGGGGCCACCGTCCGCGCGTTCGGTCCCGGTGGCGCGGACTGAGGCACCGCAAAGTCAATCGGGTCTAGCCTTCGCTGCAGGCGGACACCAAACCAATAGTTAGTCAATCGGCGCCCAGCCCTTGGTTCGGGCGGGGCACCAAACATAGTACAATTGGCTCCGGCCCTTTGGGGCGGGGCAGAGCAGAGCAGCAAGTAGTTCAGAGGGCTCAGGCCCTTTGGGGCAGGGCAGAGCAGCAAATAGTTCAGAGGGCTCTGGCCCTTTGGGGCAGGGCAGAGCAGTAACAAAGTCAATGGGGCTCTGGCCCTTTGGGGCAGGGCAGAGCAGCAAATAGTTCAGAGGGCTCTGGCCCTGTGGGGCGGGGCAGGGCAGAGCAGCAAACACACGGTAGCTTTGGGGTGAAGGGGGATACTGACACCCGGTTACTGGTGGCAGGGGGAACGCAGGCCCACCCACTCCTCTGCGTTCCAGCCCGGGGCCCTAGTAGTGGCTGTTGCCACTAGTGGCAGTCAGTGGGGATCCGGACCGAAACACACTGACAGAGTGATCAGTGGGGACCCTGACAGACACACACGATCATCGGCTCGGGGCCTTCTGCGGCCTGACTATAGTCAGCCGCCCCCGGGCTACTCTCCATTCCCCCTTCGCCTCCTACCTGGTCCAAACAGCGCGTACCACCTCATGGGCTCCTCACCTAGTCCAGCGCTAAGGTAATCTGGGTGCACCTCTGGGTAGCTGGGCCAGGTCTGGTCCGAAGGCTGCTCCAGGCCTAATTGGGCTAGCTGGGCAGCTTTTGTAGTCCAGCAGCTCAGGGTCGTGGTTGCTGCGGTTCGGACTCGGCAAGGCCTGACCCTGTCCCGGAGCCGCAGCCTCCCAGCACGAGGGTCGGCCGGCACGTCTGCTCTGGCAGGCAGCTGGGCTCAACTGAAGGCCGGTGCCCGGACTTTTATGACTTCCGGGTCCCGCCGCCCTGACCCCTTTGAGGGGCGGGGCTTCCGCCCGGAAGTTCCGCCCTGGGGAAATGGACGGGGCTGCAAACCCTCGCTGCGTGGAGGAGGGGAGCACACGCTGCTACAGGGTGCTAAGTAGCTATTTCTGGCACCATCTGAGCCAGATCTGTCCCATATAGTAAGCAAAACTAGCAGATTTCTAACATTTTTTCCACTAGCAGCAATATGCAGAAAGTTCAAGTTTTATGTTTTATGTTAATTTATGTTTCTAGGATGATTAGAAAATAAAACTCTGATCTTTCTGTCAGTAGAGAAAATAAGAGTGCCATACTCAGTCAGACAATGGTCCATCCAGCCCCAGTATCCTATCCGCCAGCAGTTGCCAATGCCAACAGTCCCCAGAGGGATGAACCTTAACAGTACCTCGATCAAGTAACTGTCAGGTATTTAAACACTGAATAAGAATTGCCTAGGGAGTGTAGAATCTCCATCATGGAAAGATATTAAGAATAGCGTAGATAATGTCCTATCAGGGATGGTCTAGCAGTATTTGCCGCCAGAGGCAGGGGAATGGACTCGATGAACTCTCGAGGTCCTTCGCAGTCCTAGAGTCTATGAATCTATGAATCTGTAAGTAATCCTCTCCTGCCATCCACTCCACACCCTCTGACGAACAGAGGCTAGGGACACCTAATTCCTTACCAATCCCTGGCTAAAGCCATTATCGGACCTTAACCTCCATGAATTTATCCAGTCTCTTTTTAAAACCCTGGTAAGGTCCTAGCCCTTCACACCTCTCAGGCAAGGAGTTTCCACAGGTTGACTTGTGCGCTCTGTGAAGAAGAATTTCCTTTTGTTTTAAACCTGCTACCCCATTAAATTTCATTTGCCCCTAGTTCCTTATATTATGGAACAAGTAAATAACATTTTTCTAGTCACTTTCTCCACGCACACTCGTGATTGTATATACTCTGTAATATCTCCCCTTTGTCCCTCTTTCCAAGGCTGAAAAGGTCCTAGTCTCTAATCTCTCCTCATATGGGACCTCATTCCAAACCCCTAATCATTTTAGTTGCCCTTCTATGACCTTTTCTAATGCATATATCTTTTCAGAGATGGAGGAAACCACATCTGTAACGCAAGTATCTCAAGATTGGGGTTTAACCAATGGATTTATATTAGGGCAATAAGATACTTTGTCTTATAATTATCTCTTTAAAATTAATCTGTTGGCGTTTCTGACTGCAAGCTGCACACTGCATGGACATCTTCAGAGAACTATCTACGAGTGACTCCAAAATCTCTTTCCTGAATTAGTTGTCAGCTATAATTCCCCCCATCATATGTATCTATAGTGTGGGGTTATGCTTATTTTTCCAATGTCCATTACTTTACATTTATCCACATTAAATTTCATTTGCCATTTTGTTGCCCAATCACTTAGTTTTGTGAGATCTTTTTGAAGTTCTTCACAGTCTGCTTTGGTCTTAACTCTCTTGAGCAGTTTAGTATTGTCTGCAGACTTTACTGCTTCACTGTTTGCCTCTTTTTCTGTCAACTTTTTAATATGCGTCCTCTACAGAATTCTGATTTTGCCTTGTTATATGATAAAATAATATTTTAACTCATATTAGGTCAAGCACGCTCATTGGGAACCAAATCCAAACAGACCACCTACTGTCCTCAAAATGCATTTAAAAGCCAAATCAGCCAGTATGTCAATAAGTAAATACAAAAGGAAATAACACTCAAAGGGGTGGATATAACTTCTAACATAAAACTGTACACACAAACATGAACAGCCAACTCCACCCCTCATATAACTCTTCTGAAGTCAGGGGAGGTTCATTCTGTTGAATTTGGCCAAAAGATGATAAAATGATAAAATGAAAAGATAAATAGCAAGTAGCTGAAGCTGCTAGGGGAAAGCAAGCATGGAACCATGAAACTCCTGTACAGTAACCCATTAAACTGTAGCTGTAAACTAAGCAACAGCAAGAGAGTTCATTCTACATACAATATCCATAGCTAGGAAGCTGTTATGACATTTCAGAGCAGTCTGCCTCCTGAAACGGCAGCAGTCATTTTCTGAAGCAGAGTAGATGCGGCACACTCAAGTGGAGACACACACATCTGTCTTATGGAGACAACTGTTGCTCTTTTCTTGTTTTGTTTCCTTTGATCTAAAGTAAAAACAATTAACGCTGGGAGCACACGGTTGCTCTCTGTGTAAGGAAACGCATAGCACTAGGTACTCGAAAGTTTTTCAGAGATCTTAAAATGCAGAGACTATTTTGTTTACCACAAAGTTTGATGCATTGGGTCCTAGACCTAGAGCCACATCAAGCACTGATGTGAGTAGATGCATTGCCTGAAACTTGGCCGCTGAACACATTATGCCTATCTAGGCAGGAGCAGATGTTATAATTCCAGGCAAGTTTGTTACAGCTTTAGGAAGGGGAAGAACAGCATAGCATGCTAGCTGCTTGCCAGTGCATCCCCTCAGGCCCATTCAGTGCCCTTGGCTTCGCTAGCAGCTTCCTCCTCCACCTTGAGGTCTGGGATTATACCCAACCATATTTTGAATTACTCCTGTGCAGGAGATGTAGGTCTCTGTCTCATACCTTTCCAAGGCTCCCTGCCCAGAGGCAGTCATACTATGGCACTTTGTTTTCAAACTGTTTGTTCATGTATAACTCCGTTGATTCAATAGTCTTGTGCTAACTGGTGGAAGGGCAGTGCTTGCTCCTCTGGTATTGCTTCTACGTCAGCTCTGCCAGATCTGTTTCAATCACCTGTGAATCTCCCCTGACCTTTATCCTCCTCCCAAAAATACGTCCAGCTTCAGAAAGACATAGTAGTTACTGCCTTACTGTGCTTCAGAGGGCAGATACTCACTTGCTTTCTTTGATTTCTATGGATCCACGAAAGCTGCTCCTGTGCTTGCTACAGTTACTACTGGCCCTCCCCTTAGTGCTTTCACTTCTGTTTTTTTGATGCACAGAGCAGTAAAAAGGATGTGCCAGAGCTCTGGGCTCCCTCAATTCCCCATGCAGCTACCCACTTGGTCACAATAAAAAAGGGAAACCGAAATCTGCTATCATTACATACTTTTATACTTGCCCATTCTATATTTTTCATGTGAGGGAGGAAATATACATTACTCTCCAGAAGCTTCTCTCACTGTCCTGATTGCAGTTTAAAACAAGGGGCACAATGCTTTCTATTTTGTTAGGCCTATTTAGGCATATGGACATTACAGGCTGTAGGATGACTCCTGACAGACACCCAGGAAAGCAGGGGATTAGGGAGTCGGGTGACTCAGGTCATATTCTGAGCCCTGCCACTGACTCAGTATGTGACCTTGGACAAGTCAGTTAATTGATCCATGCCCTAGTTTCCTGCTGTAAGATGGAAATAACTCTATTTATCCAACTTTGAGGACTACAAAAGAAAACAGTGACAGGTACGTGACTATTGAAATTTATATGACTGGTCACACAGGCAAACAAACATTCTAGAGGAAAATGCTGTCCCTCTTCTCGTGGTAGGGAATGCCAGGATAGCAGCAGAACCATGTGCTTTCAGTGTGCCAGGTGAAACACTATCTCAAGAGCCCAATCTGAGCGTGCCTTGAGCAGCATTGTAGAGCCCAAACTAGAGGAAGGTTTTCCTTTCCCCTCACCCTGCAAGTAATTTCTCTATGCACAGCCCATTTCTTCATTGGGAGAAAGTCTTGTTAAGGTACTGAACTCAGGCTCAGGCCCATGGCTTACTGCAGACTTCCTGTCTGACCTCGGGTAAGTCCATTAATAACTCTGTACTTCAGGTCCCCTCGGTGAAAGGGAGATAATAAAATGTCCTCTCTCCTACCTTTCATCTGGCTCTTCTACATAGTTCGTAAGCTCTTTGGGGCGGGGGCTGTCTCATATTTCGCGTATGTACTGCACCCCAGTACAAATGATCACCAATTTCTGTTGGGGCTTGTATGTGCTACTGTAATACAAATCATAGAGTCACAGAAATGTAAGGCTGGAAGGGACTTGAGAGGTCATCCAGTCCAGCTTCTGCGGTGGGGAAGGACCAAGTAAACCTAGTGATAGGATGTAACAGGGGACGCTCACCTCTTGAATGCCTCCTGCTGCTGAGTGCTGCTCTGCAGACCTGTCCCACTCCTGGCATGCCTTCTAAGTTGACCTCACTTGGTAGATCATCAGAGGCTCAGCCCTTCAACCAAGTCACAGTCAAAATGAACCCCTTCTGGAGTACCAAAGAATCCAGCAAAACTATGTCTGCCATCACCATACTCTTCAGCCCCAGCTCTGATCCCTTTTAAATTCAGCTCAAGCTTTCAAATAAGACCTGTCCTCTTCTCAGGGCTTAGGTTAGGCTTATCTCCACTTTCTTGGGATTTACACCACTTAACTGTTGACCAACAGGGGAATCCAGACCTTCCTCTACTCTGGGTTCCACCTCAGAAACCCCCATATAAACAGCAGCCACATAGCACTCATTTCAATTTGTTGCAGCTGTTTCTCTGGGCCTCTTCCTGTCTGGTCCTTTTAACTTCACCCCTTACTTTAGGGTTAAAGTTCTCAGGTCTTCTCTCTTCCAGCCTAAGCAAATACAGCTAGAAGCAAACTCTGGTTATCCCTCAAGCTCCTTTGGCCAGTGAGGAGCATACATCATTGTCCCTCTTTTCCCAACCATAAACTAACCTGCTAAGGCCCTGCAGCTCCTTTTAGCTGACCTTGCTGGGTTCTGATTGGTTCTACTTCTATGCAGCCTCTCTAGGCAGGCCTGAAGGACCCACCTTCACTGCTCTTTTCCTGGGGCAGGAAAGGTCATGAAGAGCTTGGTATACCGTATCACATAGGGATTTCACAAACTTCCTTGGAGGTCTATTTCAGAGTTTAACTACCCTTATAGTTGGAAAGTTTTTCCTAATATCTAACCTAAATCTCTCTTGGTGCAGATTAAGCCCATGAGTTTTGTCCTACAATTGATCACAACTCCCTTTACAATAGTCCTTAATATATTTGAAGACTCATCAAGTCCCCTCCTCAGCTTTTTTTTTCTTCAGACTAAATAGTTTTTAAAACCTTTTCTCATAGGTCAAGTTTTCTAAACCCTTTGCCACATCTTTCCTGAAACATGCTGTCCAGAACTGGACACAGTACTCCATCTCAGGCCTCAGCATCAAGTAGAATGGTACAATTACCTCTCAAATCTTACAAATGACACTCCTGTTAATACATCTGAAAAAATTATCCTATTTTGCAATTACATCACTTTGTTGATTCATATCAAGGTATGATTCACTATAATCCCCAGATCCTTTTCAACAGTATGACCACCCAGCCAGTTATTCCCCATTTTGTAGTTGTGCATTTGTTGTTTCCTCCCTAAGTGTAGTACTTTGCACTTGTCTTTATTGAATTGAGTTGATTTTAGACCAGTTCTCCAATTTGTTAAGGTCACTTTGATATCTCATTCTGTTCTCCAAAGTGTTTGCCACACTTTACAGCTTGGTGTCATCTGCACACTCTCCATTCCATTATCCAAATCAATAACGAAACTATTAAATAGTACTGGGTCCAAGAAGATCCCTGCAGGACCCCACTAAATACACCCTCCCAGTTGGGCAAACCATTGATAATTCTGCTTTGACACAGGCGTTGACTTTGTCATTTCTTGGGGGGTGCTCGACTCCTGTTCCACCCCCAGCCCCAGCCCCACTCCACTCCTTCCTGTCCCCATTCTGCCCTACCCCCGCCTCTTCCCACCTCCTCCCAAAAGCAGACCCTTCCCTTACATTGTCCTCCTCCCCCCTAGTGCCTCCTGCCCACTACTGAACAGCTGATCACGGTGGGCGAGAGGCAGTGGAGTTGACCAGAGTTCCCACAGAGTTGGCGTCTATGCTCTTTGAGTATGATCTTTCAACTAGCTGTGCACCCACTTTACAGCATTTTCATCTAGACATTTCTCATAGACTCATAGACTTTAAGGTCAGAAGAGACATTTATGATCATCTTGTCTGACCTCCTGTACAATGCAGGCCACAGAATCTCACCCACCCACTCCTGTAACAAACTCCTAACCTGTGTCTGAGTTATTGAAGTCCTCAAATCGTGGTTTAAAGACCTCAAGGTGCAGAGAATCCTCCAGCAAGTGACCCATGCCCCACGCTGCAGAGGAAGGCAAACCTCTTCTGCCAGTCTGCCCTGTCTGCCCTGGAGGAAATTCCTCCAGACTGCTTCTGCCAGTCTGCCCTGGAGGAAATTCCTTCCCGACCCCAAATATGGCAACCAGTTAAACCCTGAGCATGTGGGCAAGACTCACCAGCCAGCAC
>NC_133783.1:11237784-11250465 GCF_003597395.2 Chelonoidis abingdonii | reverse complement strand
GAATCCCCTTCTAAACTCAACCAGAGTTTCCACCTGCATCTCCAGTCCTCAGATCTTTTCTTCCATCAGCTCTATCAGGTGGCACTTCATGCAGACAAAACTCTTTTCAGGTACTCCCTCCAGGATCATGTACATGCCGCAGCTCCCACATCCAGTCATCCTCATTGTGTCTTTCACTGCTGCCTCTGTATCCATCATAGCTTTCCCACCTAAAACCTGTTAGTCCAGGAAATACAAACCAAACCACCACCACCACCTACAGCAAAACAAACCCCCAACGGGCACTAGAACACAGGCAGAACACCACCCACTCCCTTCACTAGCCTGTCTATTCCTCTGCCTAGCTCTCTTAGTCTCTCCCGCAAACTCCTCCTGCAAACTCCCACTGAAACTCCCCTGTTTACAGCTCTGTTTGCTGGCTCCTGTGCCGCTGCAGCTGTCTAATTTCCTTTGTTTGTTTATGAGAATGTCACATAGGATTGTGTCTGAACCCTAACTGAAATCAAGATATATCAAATCGATAGCCTCCCCATCCACTAGGCCAGTTCCCCATCACAGAAGAAAATTAGGTTGGCTGGCATGATTTGTTTTTGACAAATCCATGCTGGCTATTCCTTATAACTCTATAATCCTGTAAAAATGTGTTGCTTAATAATTTATTCCAGTATCTTTCCATGTATCAAAGTTAGGGTGACTAGTCTATAACTCCACCAGTCCTCTGTTTCCCCCATTAAAGTAGGTACTATGTTTGCCCTTCTCCTGTCTTCTGGGATCTGACCCATCCATGAGTTCTCATAGACAATTACTAATGATTCTAAAATCTAGTCAGCTAGTTCTTTAAAATCGATTTCATGAGGTAGGAGTAGTAATAAGTAGTAACAATGATAATGAGAATCTTGGGTTAGAATTTGAGCAGAACTTCAGCAAGAGGGAGTTAATATTCTTATGGGAATTAATATTCTTACTCATAAGGCTATTCTTCTTCTTTTTCTCACTGGCAGAAACTATAATATTTAGATAGTCCAGCTGTATTTGGTTATTTCCCACCCCCTCTGTATTATAATTGGAATAAACTATTTAAAATTAACTGTACAAAACAGTATCTTATACATAACCAATTTTTAGTCTAGTTAAGAAGGTGAGTATAGGAAATGATTTCCCAAAGTATCATTTGCAAACTGTAGTGATTTTTTTAATTGAAATTTACATGCATATGCCACTTAAATGCAGCTCACTCCTCATTAGCTTTTGATGAAAAACTCAATTATTGGCTTATAGTGTATTGATTGTGGTTATGCATTTATTAATTCATGCCATGAGTGTCTAGGTTCAGTGAATGTAATTAAGTCATATTAGTCCTTTTTGCTCTGTATTTTAATGTTCTCAAAATTTTGATACTTTTAAATCTGTACCAATGTAGACTTTTTCTACATGAAGATGAAGATTATTTCCTTTTCCATGTTTTCAACAAAGCTGAAATTAACATGACACTGTTTTTAAACAAGAATAGCTGCTCCAATTTACACAGCTTCTTGTTACGCTGATGGGCTTATTTAGTGCCAGCATCTTCAATGAATGTCAATTTGTGGCAGGGTGAGCGACCCTCTTCTCCTGTCTGCCTGCACAAATGGCTCTGACATCCTGGGTTTGGAACCACCACTGTGCACTTTGAGTTATATCAACCACCACCCTTCTGGAGTCCCAGTCATACAGTGCAGCAGTTCTGGTCACAGGGTCAGACAATCATCACCCCCTTTTGCTAGAGTGATGAGCTGTCTCCATGCAAAGCTCTCCATTTATCCTAGCTTCCTAACTGGCTGGCTTCCTCCTTCACCGCAAACATTTCCTTCTTGTGTTCTTTACAAACGGCAGCATGTTGACAGGCTAATTAAGTCACTACCTTCCTAAACTCAGTCTGGCCTAGTAATCAGGCAAACCCTTGATCAGCTAGGCTGTGTCTGAGGGAACCTGAATGGTGAGGATAGTGACCACAGTGCTGGCTCAACAACTCTATCTTAGCACTCTGTCACACAGCTAGGAGGAGCGTGTTTGGTAGTTAAGACTTGCCTGTGGAGCCCACATACACTTTTTTTTTCATGCTCCCCACAAGAACTGCACCTTTGAACAGGGCCAGAAATTTCAGACTTAGTATCCAGTAACATTTAGACCTGTAAAAAAAAGTTGGATCAGATTGTCAAAGGGTACTGAGCATCCACAGCTCTCACTGACTTTAGTGACAGCTGCAAATAGTCTGTGATTTTGTACACTAGGCCATGTTTTAGCCTGCAAATGCATTTTGGTATCCAAGTTAAGCAACCTACATTTCAACACTTAAGCCTGTATTTTTAAATATCTCTGGCATAAAGAACTATATTGCTATAAAACAAATACAGTACGATTTAGAATTCAGGGGATGTATTTTCATTCATGTTATCATAATGTTCAAGTAAGGCAAATTTTAGATCTAAATTCCCTTTGAGTTGTAACAGACATCTTCCACTGAGCTTTCAGTCAGACCCCATTTGTAGTTTTACTGCACAAAGCCACTGCATTTGATATGCTATTAAGTGTCCATCAATCTAAAAATGAATCACTAATCTTATAAATGGGGAAACTCCTGCTCACTCAGCTCTAGAGACACAAAGGTCCTGACAGCAGCAAAGCTCCTGGGCAGGATGCTGGGATCCCACACGGTTGATATAAACTGCCTTCATGCTCCCTATAGGCTCACTGCACCCTGTCACCTACAGATAGTTTATGGGTGGGGAAACCAGCCTGCCAACACACAGATTCACCAGCCTCTCTCCCTACCCTCGTAGAGTATGTATGCAAGAAACATAAGGGCTACTGAAGCTCTGAGCATACTGTAGCAGCCCCAGAGCCAGCTCTGATACCCACTGTTTAATCTGGGGGAAGCCCCCGGGGTCCATCCCTATTGCTAGCACTAAAATAGTACTAGGTATCATATATTGATTTCACCTAATGTTGTTAATAACGTATCCTTAGCAAAACATCTTGCTGTTGCACTGACTTGAGGAAGGATAGTACCTTGCTTAGCCAGAGACACAGGAGATCACAGAGGTCTTGTAAGAATAAATGCATTGAAGACTGATCCTAGGGCAGTGGTTCTCAAACTTTTTTTCCATGGACCACTTGAAAATTGCTGAGGGTCTTGGCGGACCACTTAATGGTCTTTCCAAATGCTGTCAGTACCATTAGCTAACTATTGTAAAGCTCTTTGGATAAAAGCTCTATATAAAAAAAAATTAACTTTTTTTGTTCTACATATAAAAGCACATGACTCATATTTTAATATCAGTAGCCTTACATTTCTAATGCTATGGATGTGCCCTCTCCCCTGCCACAGCAGCCCCCAAGCTGAGGCTAGGAAGAAAGACCATCTCTCCCCAGCAGCCACAGCCCTGCACATCCCAAATTCTCCCCACCCCCTCTTCTTACTCCACCTACCTCCTATTACTCCCAAGGCCACCACTTTACCTTATATGTGCATCTTCTCCAGGGTCCAGGCACCTAATTAGTGGAGCCACATCTGCACAGCTCCACGGATTAGGTAGGTGGCCCTTCATTCTCTTGTGTGCGGCCACCCAGCTGTGCACCTTAGAGGTAACTATCCACAGACCACCTGAATAGAGCTCGCAGACCACTGGTGGTCCATGGACCACAGTTTGAGAACCTCTGAACTAGGGTAATGGGGGACATATATATGTACCATCGATAGATGGAATTTTGTTACTGAGCAGTGAATGAAATAAGTTCAAGAGACGCAAAGAAATTTCACTTCACAGTGGCCTCTTCACTGTTGTACATTTCTCCAATATAGCTTCTCTTTGTGGTTTGTTGTTGTTTTAAATACTGTGAATGACTGTTTCTCCATGACAGTGAAGGAATGATAGCACTGATTACAGCTAGACCTACCATAGGCAAGCAGTGTTCATGAGTCTCACAAAGCTCTGCCTATACAGCTCATCCTATATCCAAATCTGAGCAATGACTGTCATCCAGCTTCGGCAGTAGCACACTACACAATGATTTTTATGATGTAAGCAAAATATTAACTGGGAAAACAGCTCAAAATTCTAATCTAAAATAGAATCAGAACTCAGCTTTCCAGTGGTGAAAGATTAATGCAGTAACCCACTGTGCTATCAGATTCATTCACCTATTTTCCATCACGGATCTGGGAAACCACCAAGCAATTGTAGTTTCTATATGTGAACTAGATCATATTTTTCTTCCACTTTATATGATCCAGACTTTTTTTTTAATCCATGTGGATCCATTGCCAGAAGGAAGACCTGTTTCTGACTACTGCCTTCAATAGATTTTCAAAAGTCTCCTACCTCCCTGGAGTCAAGATACGCAGAACATTAATCATTATTTATACTGGATGTGATAGGAATTTCCTTGACACAAATTTATTGGCAAGAATCATGCTTTCCACTAGCTCTGTCTACAAATTCATTTGCACAAGTGCATTGTGCTTAGAGCTGGTCCAGCTATTCAACACCTTTTTGTTTTCTTTTACCTTTAGCAGACTTTGATCTTTTGTCAATTTGTTTGTTATTTGAAACTGTTCAACAAATTCTTTGTCGCAACAGCTGTCAGCCAAATGGATGATTCAGCAACTATTTGCAGCTGCTGTGTTTTCTCCTATTTGCTACTAATTATTTGTCATTCCTGTTGTGTACCTGGTCTGCTCTGTTGAGTGTTTGTACAGTATCTAGCACAGTGGGATCCTGATTTGCAGCTGGGGCTCCTAAACACTAAGGCAATACAAATATATTATAGAAATCTGAAAAAAATTACGTTATTTTCCTCCTTTTTGTTAAAATGTGAAAATCTGAAAAAAAGTGCAAAGAGCTCTATTGCTGAATAAGAAAGTGCCATTTTTACACAATCACTTCTTTTTTTTTTTACAGTAATCACACTTCAAAGCATTTCTGCTATTTGTGATAAGGTCATACTTTTATTTATTACATTCTGTATCCATACTGTTCACTCTTCTCGAGAGATAGGTGATACTTTCCCCAGAATATCTTCCTATTAGTGTCTTATGGGGGAAAAAAAAGCCTCATTAGATTTCACTGTCCCTGAGTGGTTTCCAGTATTATTTGTTTCTCTTCTCCATTGTGGTCATGATCACCTGCCTCTCTTATCTTCTTCCCCGCCCTGTCCCCCTCAGTCTTTTCATTTTTCTTTCCTTGGCTTATCCACAACTAACTATACCCCACCATAATTCTCCAAAAATAATGGAATTAAAGTGACATTTGCCACCAACATATTATTCATTCTGTCTGTGTCATACCCCTTTCCTCCACCCTGTTTCTATTTAAGGCTGGTCTACACTGGGGGTGGGGGAAATCAATCTGAGATATGCAACTTCAGGTACGCTATTTGTGTAGCTGAAGTCAGTGCATCTTTGTTCGACTTACCTAGCTGTCCTCATGGCGGCAAGTCGACTGCCACAGCTCCCCCGTTGACTCTGCTTACTCCTCCTGCCGAGGTGGAGTACGGGCATCGATTCGGGGATCAATTTATCGCGTCTAGATGAGACACGCTAAATCGATCCCCGATAGATTGATTACTACCCGCCTATCCGGTGGGTAGTGTAGACATGGCCTTAGATTATAAGATCTTTGAAGCAGGGATTTCTGCTACTGAGTTTGTGTAGTGTCTAGCACAATGCACCCCCATTCTTGGTTAGTCCCTGAACACTGCCACAATAAAGATGATTAATAATAATCTCAACTCAAGATGTAGTGTCAATTGCCTCTCTGCAGTTGTACCTAGTGAGTACTCTGAGCACTGATTGGTGATTTCATATAACACATGCATTAACCACAACTACCATACAGTCTGGTTTCTTTGCATAAATGAAATTACTTGAATTCAGGTTAAACAAACATCTGTTAGCCATCCTCTGCATTTTTTTTTTCAGTCCTCCTCTCCATTTCTCCTCTGCTGCTGTGTCACATTTCAGCCTTTCAGCCAGGCAGCCTGTGAGGTTGTTTTGAGATTTAGTTTTTTTGAATGACAGTCACACACTGGGTTCTCTTAGTTGACCTCTAAAGGCAGCTTGGCGACACTTAATAGTGTCTGACAGACAGAACTGTTTCCTGTTTGCTTTAAGGTGTCAAAGAGACTAAGAGATGTTCTAATTTTTCACTTGCTTCCCATCAGGAGAGACTAAATAGAGCATGTACTAGTATTTCTTTTTCCTTTACACACAGGAGATCAAGTTAAGGAGGAAAAAGCACATTTATACGTCTTTTTTCTCAGTTCACACTACTTGTCATTGATTTGTAACCTGTATTTCAATAACCACTGTTTCAGTATCACAAAATAGGATGATATTTAGTAGAAAAAGACAGAAAAGCCTAGAGAAACACTAAAGCCTAGAGAAACACTGCTGATGACTGTAATACACACAAAAACATGTGACTTCCTTGACCATGTGATGCTATTCCAGTAAAAGGATTGCTGAGCAGAGATGGGGTCCACCTATTGAGAAAGGAGAGGAGTATCTTCAGATACAGACTGGCTAACCTAGTGAGGAGGGCTTTAAACTAGGTTTAACGGGGGCAGGAGACAAAAGCCCACAGGTAGGTCAGAATCATGGAGATCTGGGAGAAGTGTTGGAAACTAGTGGGAACATGGGTCAAATCAGTATCTTGTATGTCTGTATACTAATACAATAAGTATGGGGGATAAACAGGGAGAACTAGAAATACTAGTGAATAAACACAACTATGACACAGTTGGCCTCACAGAGACTTGGTGGGATAATACACATGACTGGAATATTGGCATAGAAGGTACCACTTGCTCAGGAAGGCCAGGCAGGGAAAGAAGGGAAAGGAGGGAGGAAGCATTGCTTTGTATATCAGAGACGTATATGCTTGGACTGAGATTGAGATGCAAATAGGAGACTTGTTGAAAGTCTCTGCATAAGCAGAAAAGTGGTAAAAAACACGGATGATGTCATATTAGGAGTCTACTCTAGGCAACCTGAGTAGGAAAAAGAGGTAGATGAGGCTTTTTTTAATTGGCTAACAAAACCATCCAAAGCACAGGACTTGGTGGTGATGGGGGACTTCAGCTACCCAGATATCTGTTGGGAAAACAATACAACAGGGCACAGGTTATCCAGCAAGTTCTTGGAATACACAGGAGACTATTTTTTTATTTCAGAAGGTGGAGAAAGCAACTATGGGAGAGACTGTTTTAGATTTGATTTTGACAGACAGGGAAGAACAGGTTGAGAATCTGAAAGTGGAAGCCAGCTTGGGTGAAAGTGATTATGAAATGATGAGTTCATGTTGATAAGGAATGGTAGGAGGGAAAACAGCACAATAAATGTAATGGATTTCAAGAAGTCAGCCTTTAGCAAATTCAGGGAGTTGCTAGGTAAGATCCAATGGGAAGCAAGTCTAAGGGGAAAACAGTTTGAGATAGTTGGCAGTTTTTCAGAGACATTATTAAAGGCATAAGAGAAAACTAACCCAGTCTGTAGGAAAGAAAGGAAGCATGACAAGAGACCACCCTGTCTTAACTAGGAGATCTTCAATAATCTGCAACTCAAAATAGAGTACTACAAAAACTGGAAACAAGGTCAAATTACAAAGGATGAATATAAACAAACTCAAGCATGTAGGGACAGAATTAGAAAGGCCAAGGCCCGGAATGAGATTAAACTAGCTAGAGCGATAAAGGGTAACAAGAAAACATTCTACAAATTAATTAGCTGCAAGAGGAAGATCCAGGACAGGGTAGGCCCATTACTCAATGGGGCTGTGGGAGACAATAACAGAAAATGTGGAAATGGCAGAAGTGTTAAATCACCATTTTGTTTCAGTTCTCACCAAGAAGTTAGTAGAGATTGGATGTCAAACATAGTGAACGCCAGTGAAAATAAGGTAGGCTCTGAGGCTAACATAGGGAAAAAACACATTAAAAATATTTAGACAACTTAGATGGCTTCAGGTCAGCAGGGTCTGTGAAATACATCCCAGAATACTCAAGGAGCTGACTGAAGAGACCTCTGAGCCAATAGCAATTATCTTCAAAAAATCATGGAAGATGGGAGAGATTCCAGAGGATTGGAAGAGGGCAAATACAGTGCCAATCTATAAAAACGGGGGTAAGGACAACCTGGGGAATTGCAGACCAGCCAACTTAACCTCAGTGCCTGGAAAGATAATGGAACAAATAATCAAGCAATCAGTTTGCAAACATCTAAAAGACAATAAGGTGATAACAGCCCACATGGATTTATCAAAAATCATGTCAAACCAATCTAACAGCTTTCTTTGACAGGGTGACAAGCCTTATGGTGGGGCGAAGCAGTAGATGTGATATATCTTGAATTTAATAAGGTTTTTGATACTGTCACACATGACCTTCTCATAAACACACTAGGAAAATATACTACTACTATAAAGTGGGTGCATAACTGGTTAGAAAACTGTTCCAAGAGAGTAGTCATCAGTGGTTCACAGTCAGGCTCAAAGGGCATAATGAGTGGGGTCCTGCAGGGATTGGTCCTGGGTTCGGTTCTTTTCAATATCTTTTAAATTATTCAGATACTGGCATAGAGAATACATTTATAAAGTTTCCAGATGATACAAACTGGGAGGGGTTGCAAGTGCTTTGGAGGATAAAATTATAATTCTAAATGATCTGGACAAACTGGAAAAATGGTCTGAAGTAAATAGGATGAAATTCCATAAGGAAAAATGCAGTGTACTCCACTTAGGAAGAAACAATTAATTGCACACATAAAAAATGGGAAATGATTGCCTAGGAAGGAGTACTGCAGAAAGGGATCTGGGGGTTATAGTGGATCACAAGCTAAATATGAGTCAACAGTGTAACACTGTTGCAAAAAAGAAAACATCTGCTAATACATCCCAGAAAGAAGTGCTGTAAACAAGAGATGAGAAGTAATTCTTCCACTCAGCTCCACACTGATAAGGCCTCAGTTCTGGGTCCCATATTTCAGAAAACATGTGGACAAATTGGAGAAAGTCCAAAGGAGAGCAACAAAAATGATTAAAGGTCTAGAAAATATTACTTATCAGGAAATATTGAAAAAACTGGGTTTGTTTAGTCTGGAGAAGAGAAGACTTGGGGGGGGGGAGTATGATAACAGTTTTCAAGTACATAAAGGGTTATTAGAAGGCAGAGGGGGGGAAATTGTTCTCATTAACCTCTGAGGATAGGAGAAGCAGCAGTGGGTTTAAATTGCAATAAAGCAGTTTAGGTTGGACAGTAGAAAAAAATTCCTGTCAGAGTAGTTAAGCACTGGAACAAAATGCCTAGGTGTGGAATCTGTGTCACTGGAGGTTTTTAAGAACAGCTTAGACAAACATCTGTCAGGAAAGGTCTAGTTATTATTTAGTCCTGCCTTGACGGCAGGAGCCTGGACTAGATGACTACTGAGGTCCCTTCCAGTCCTACACTTTTATTATTCTATATATAAATATTGGGCATATACCTAGCACCTTTTCATTAAGAAAAAGAATCTCAAAGTGCTATCTAAATAATAAACAAACCTTACAAAACCTCATGACTGGTTAAAATGAAATTCATTTTATAGATGGATAAGCCAAGTCCGAAAGAGTTTAAATGATTCCACACATTTCCACATACCAAAACAGTGTCAAAATTAGTAATAGAACCCGAATGACCTAGTTTCCAGTCTCACCGATCTAACCATGTGATCACAGTACCCCTAAGATTATATGGCAGAATCTACTTACCAATTCTGAAGTGCAGTTCAGGAGCCTTGCATCTGGTATGGATGAACTAAAACAGAAACATGGCCCTTGTGGGCTGATTTTTCTTTAACTCAGTGAATTTAATGATCATGACTAGTGCTCTGAGGGACCTAGAGACCAAAATCCTCTGCTTAACTATGGACAAAGTGAAATATGAGCAACATTAATTTGAACTTGCTCACACGCATCCCAAACTAGAGCTGACCTGGAGGAGAGGGACCAATGGAAGATACTCCTAGCCATAGACTGGCAGTGGGACTACTTGTTACTGCCAATGACTTAATGTGAAGTATAGGGCCTCAGAACCAGCTGCTTCTATAAAAAGATCAGAAAAAAAATGTGTGATTATCTGATCCTTTGACTACTAAGTGTTACTATTTTGTAGGCAGCTGGAACTATCTCTAGAAGAGGTCTTGACAAGATTTTAAAATGTAGTTCACATTCATTGGCTTCTTCCTAAGACTGCCCAGTTGTGGTGGTGCTGTAATGAAAATACTTGTGCAGAAGAAACTGGACTGAGACCACCAGCTCATTTCACATAGGACACCCAACAGCTATCAGATGATGATGCCTTTTACTTTAGGCTGGATTTAAACCAGCGCAGAAAGGCTTGCAGCGCATTATGAATAACTTGATCCATCCAGTCGCCTCTTAGCATTACTATAGAAACAGAAACGGTGTCCCACAAACTAGCAGATGTTTCATGTTATCAGTAATGGAAGAACTACTAGTTTTGAAGCACTAGAGACAAGTGAAATTAAACAGCTTTTAAAAAAAACAATCCACACAATAGAGTACTTGGCTAAATTCATTGTGAAAATAGCTTTATTGTTTCAGGTACATTCCACGGCTGCAACATAATTTCATATTATGTACTTTTCCCTATACTTTAATCACATTAATGATGGCACCTACGTAATCAAAATGCCAAGAAGCATTTAATAAAAGTGCAAGAGGGACCAGTAGAAAGAAATAGAGAGAGAGAGAGAGAGTTAATTTATCTCCTACCAAAAATATGCAGTGTACAAGTAGAAACATACACTAATGAGTGAAGCAACACAAAGCAAAACTGAAAATGATGTAATGAAAATAAATATTTTACATGACAATACGAGCATTTCCTAATGCTTGCAAATCCTAATGCTTGAACATCATTTCCAAATTTGACCATGAATTGAACCTTGAGACAATATCCAGGTTCTAACATCACATCATCTTTGTATTATACAGCCAAATCCTGGTCCCACTAAGTGTCACTGGCCATTATGGCATCAAACTCAATGAAACTCGCATTTGGTCCTGTGGCATCATATGAACACAGCTGTCCTTGTTTAACCTTGAGTATAGCAAAAGGTGTTTCCCTGGAAGTTAATTTGAGTCATCTGGTTTGTTTGTGAACTGTAAACTAACTATTCGTTATCCATATTCATAGTATGTGACTGGTCAGCTAAGTTATATAGAATAATTTCTGCTTCCTGTTTGGATGATTGAAACTTTTATTATTTGTTAATCTACAATTTAATAATCAGTAAAAAATTAATAATGATTATTCTAGTTTGTCCTCTGTTCATATGAATATGGCTATTGGTATGAAGAATAATTGTTCCACAAAGATTCCTAGGAAGAAAAACCCAACTGCGCTGATGGGCATGAAGCACGTACAAAATGGGCAACTCTAGTAGTTTGGAATTCACGCAGATGTTTAACCACACTGTTTCGGCAATCAGTTCAAATGAGAACACTGAGCACTGCTACCAGACAGGAGAGACCAATACATTTCAATTCTCAAAGGCAAAAAACCCCAAACCGTGTAAGAGTAGAATGGCAGCATCAGAAAGGTGAACTTTGTTAAATTTAATAATCACCACAGAAAGACATGTTAAGTTGTCCAGAGAAACAGGTGAAATTCACGGTTTCACAGCCTTAGTGCCTATTCCGACCACATACAAGAAGAGAAATAGAAGGTTATAAAATATGGTTAGTGATATTTAAAGATGAGCTTAAGCTGCAACATTCTGATCTTAGTGATGTTCTCTAATAGCCTTGTTACAGGAGCAAGAGGAGCAAATAACAAATAGCCTAGTTTTAAGGTAGAGCTTGATACATTTCTAAAAGGAATTATGTGATGTGGGTTCCTGTGGTAGCAGGGAAATGGATTTGATGACCCAAGAGGATCCTTCCAGTCGTATGTTCTATGTCAGGGGTAGGCAACCTATGGCATGTGTGCCAAAGGCGGCACGTGAGCTGATTTTCAGTGGCACTCACACTGCCTGAGTCCTGGCCACCGGTCCAGTGGGCTCTTCATTTTAATTTAATTTTAAATTAAGCTTCTTAAACATTTTAAAAACCTTATTTACTTTACATACAACAATAGTTTAGTTATATATTATAGAAAGATCTTCTAAAAATGTTAATATATTACTGCATGCAAAACCTTAAATTAGAATGAATAAATGCAGACTCAGCACAGCATTTCTGAAAGATTGCCGACCTCTGAGATAGACCATAACAGAGTGACTGTATAGAAGAATAAAAATGTCTCTCTCTAAAAGACTGGAGGTAAAATCTTAGCTGAAAATAATTTCTGGTACCTTCAAGGATTCTGCTGAATTTGTGGGATCCAGTTTGGCTTTATCTGCATCTAATCAGTGCCTACTTTCTTTGCTATTGCCCTCAGATGGGCTCAGCAGTTTGAAATACTTAGATGGTTTCTGATATTTAGATATAAAAGTTTCTTGCCCATCTTCACATAATTTAATGGTCAGAGTTTGCCCTTTGTAACTGAAGAACTTGAAAGGAAATTGCTGTCTGTATTTCAAACTTCCTTACCTCTATTATCTGTTTAAACTATTCCCCTTTTTTAATTGTCAAAGTTGAAATA
>NC_133783.1:11160198-11237619 GCF_003597395.2 Chelonoidis abingdonii | reverse complement strand
ATGGAGGCTGCAGGGCAGAAGGCTGAGTGTGTGCGGGGGGGGTCAGGGCAGAGGGCTGGGGTGCTCTGCTCATAGAGGTGCCCCCACCCCCCTGCCCTGAGCGGCTCAGGGCAGGGGGCTGGAAGGGATATGCCCTGTTCCAGCCCCTTCCCCAAGGCTCTGTCCCTACCTCTCTCTGCGTCCTCTAAGGAACTGCCTGCACGCTGTTGCTTTTCCCCCCTCCTCCACTAGGGCCATCAGCTGATTGGCACAGGGAAGGAGAGGGAGTGGGGCAGGAAAGCACCACGCTGGGAGAAGGAGCTGGGGAGAGGGAAGCCTGGCTGTAGCAGAGCCAAGCTTCTGCCTCCTGCCCCTGCACTGGAGAGTGGGGGGGGGGGCTGACTGTGGCTGGGGCCCAGGACTGTGGCAGGTGGTTGTGTGCTGCTCAAAATCGGCTCGCGGGCCATGTTTGGCATGAGTGCTGCAGGTTGCTGACCCCTGAATAGAGTGAATAAATGAAGACTCAGCACACCACTTCTGAAAGGTTGCTGACCCCTGTTCTACGTGTTTATGTTCCAAATCCCAATTTTTCCAATGCTTTTGTTCTTTTGGATTCTGTAGGTTTTGGTTTGCCTCATTACAAACATACACACTTCCTCAAAGTTGTCGAAAGCTGGGGGGTTTTGTGTGTGGGTGGGTCCCCTCTAGTGATAACCAAGCTTCAAAAATCAGAAGACTCTGTTCAATTTGCTTCTCAGTCCAGAATGTAATTAACTATCAAAATCTTATGGTTAAATCTGGATGCAAACATTGTGAGAATATGCAACATTTCTTCTAGTCTTTTATATGCCGGTGGAACTGGAAATACCAGGAAATAGCCTCTTTTGTTGGTGTATCTCACTTCAAACAGGACCTGGAAGTGGAGAAGCATCAGGAAAAATGATACTATATATGGAGAAAACAACAATCTTTGATGACAAAAACACATTAATGTTCAAATCTGGGGTAAACATTTATAGTTTGGTAGACAGCTGTTGGAATTGTTCCCTATGATAATTCAAATCCAGTAATGATTCATTGGAGAATTTGTCTAGTGAGACTTGGCTTACTTCAGGCTCATGTACTGCACTTATTTTCTAGTTACATAAATTTTGAGATTGCCACTATACCTCTGATAGTTACAGCAAGATAGAAAGATTTCTGTTTTCTTCTTTCAGAGTGTTCCAAATAAATTACATATGAAATTAGTGGAATATTTTAATTCAATCCGTCAAGAAAATATATCAAATTTAAAAAATCCTTTGACTGTATACACCTACTCTAAGATTATCTCAAAGTTCCATTTTGCAAGTCAGAATTTTTATATTTTGTATCATTTATAGACTGCCTGAACAATCTTATTTTTAAAAACAAATAGACACCCAATTTACAAATATATATACATGTGCATGAACTGGAAACAGCTCTTCAAAGAAGACCAGGTAGAGACTGAATTTTGCTCCAATATTATTTAACATCAAGTTTAGAAATACACTACAGCTGAAATTCAGGATTTCTAGTCAAACATCTGAAAATTTCCATCCTTATCAGCCTGTAGGATAATTGAAAAATGGCTGCAGTTTACTGGATCCCCAACCGTACTAACAAATTTAGGTCCTTATTGATGAAACCAGAAAGAAAAGAAATTATTTCTGTTTGACTTCTTTAGGTGTAGGATGAAAAAAAAAATCTATAAAGCTCTTTCTGCTCTTTGTTGTGAAAGAAACACTATAGCAGACTCAAATTCCATTTCAGATTATACTCCTTGAATTCAGAAACGAGAAAAGTACTTCTGCAGTTCCTCTCATACCAGCTTACATGAAAGGAAAATGTGACTTTGTGAAAATAGCATTTTCTCTCTTCTCTTCACAATGTTTGCAGATGATACTAAACTTCTCAAGATAGTTAAGACCAAAGCAGACTGCGAAGAACTTCAAAAAGATCTCACAAAACTAACTGATCGGGCAACAAAACGGCAAATGAAATTTAATGTGGATAAATGTAAAGTAATGCACATTGGAAAAAATAACCCCAAATGTACGTACAATATGATGGGGGCTAATTTAGCTACAACAAACCAGGAAAAAGATTTTGGAGTTATTGTGGATAGTTTTCTGAAGATGTCCACGCAGTGTGCAGAGGTGGTCAAAAAAGCAAACGATGTTACAAATCATTAAAAAGGGGATAGAGAATAAGAAGGAGACTATATTATTGCCCTTATATAAATTGATGGTACAGCCACATCTTGAATACTACGTACAAATGTGGTCTTCTCATCTCAAATAAGATATACTAGCACTAGATAAGCTTCAGAAAAGGGCAACTAAAATGATTAGGGGTTTGGAACGGGTCCCATATGAGGAGAGATTAAAGAGGCTAGGACTTTTAAGCTTGGAAAAGAAGAGACTAAGGGGGATATGATAGAGGCATATAAAATCATGAGTGATGTGGAGAAAGTAGATAAGGAAAAGTTATTTACTTATTCCCTTAATACAAGAACTAGGGGTCACCAAATGAAATTAATAGGCAGCAGGTTAAAACAAATAAAAGGAAGTTCTTCTTCACACAGCGCACAGTCAATTTGTGGAGCTCCTTACCTGAGGAGGTTGTGAAGGCTAGGACTATAACAGCATTTAAAAGAGAACTGGATAAATTCATGGAGGTTAAGTCTATTAATGGCTATTAGCCAGGATGGGGTAACGAATGGTGTCCCTAGCCTCTGTTTGTCAGAGGGTGGAGATGGATGGCAGGAAAGAGATCACTTGATCATTGCCTGTTAGGTTCACTCCCTCTAGGGACCTGGCATTGGCCACTGTCGTAGACAAGATACTGGGCTAGATGCACCTTTGGTCTGACCCAGTACGGCCATTCGTATGTTCTTATGTATTCAGTTTAAGCATTTGCTCATCTTACTTTTAGCACAGTTAATTTGTGCAACAGTATGTTTATGCAAGTATGACCTTCTACTTCTCTTCTGTCTCATTTTTGTTTGAGTGAGCACTAGGATACTTTGATCTTCCCATGCTATTTTAAGTTTTGTTTGTTTGAATGGCCTTCTATTTTGGAAAGCCTTGAAAAGATGCTGTCTCTGTCCATGACAGCTCAAAACGTTGTTAAACAGAAACATATCTACTTGCCTTGATGCTAAAACAAGTATAAAAGCTTTTATTTACTGAAAGGAATTGGACAAAATATTAAATAGACCCTTGCTACATCTCGCCACATTTATACAAAACAGCTCTCTGATCTTGCATTCAGATACACGCTGGCTGACCCTTCTGCCTGCATGAAGCCCCACTGATGTTAATGGAAATGTCTGCATGTGTTGGATCAGGGCCAGGAACACCATACAATTCACAATGGCGACATTTAATTATAGAGGTGCCCAGAAGGGATTGTTTTAGTCTTCATAATAGGGTAATGAAATTAAGTGCAGAACCCAAAGTTGCTGATAATACAGTAATTAACCCAGATTCTCCATGTAACTCACTAAAGTAGAATTTCAGATCAGATATGGTGCCATCAAGTAATTCAGTGATCTTATAAGTCACTTCTCTTAAACCATTCTGATATAGAAAAATACATGAAAGCTACAGATTGTACCCAGTATAATTAAACATTACAAACCAATTATCATGCTTTCCTCATTCCCCTCAATTCCGACTGGCTGAAATATGTGATCCCTCATATTTTATATGACACCCTGGAAAATCAGGCACTCGCTCAGCCATCAATGGGATTTCACAGAGGCAAGGAAAAAAAGCACTTTGGCTGATGACAGAGCGTACATATCCTGCCTCCGAGAGCACTCTTTAGTAAGATTATATTACATTACTCTCTATAAATAATAAGCTATACCCAATATATATTATATTATATAAAAAGACAAACAGCCATGCAATAAATTGAAGGGTAACTATTTTTAGGAAAGCATTCTATGATGTTGCTTTAAGTTAAAAAAAGAGTTACTTTGTGAAATAATGACATCAGTCTTCAAAATTATGTTAAAACCTCAGCCACTTTTCTAGTCCATTTCCTAAGGCTATACTTTAAACCAATCAAGTTGTTATCAGCTCAGTTACTGCTATACACATACATTGAAACATACCAGTGTACATTTAGACACACAAAAGAGGAAAAGAATGCTTACATTTTACTAGCTTTCACCTGGATTTCATATTGAGTTACCTTGAACTATTTCTGAATGTCTTTTTTTTTTACAGCGAATAGTTGATTTAATTAAATGGGAAATTAGGATTTTTAATTACTTTGATCCAACTATTATTACGGTAATATTGCTTTCACATTCCTTTTTTTGAAAGCATGCCAATGCTACTCTGCCATTCTATGAAATTGGCTAAACAGACACTTGGAGATTAAATTTTAACCCAAAGGTCAATTGAGTATCATATTTAAAAATTCAAAAAAAATATGATAATGTCTTCTTATTGACATAAAGTCATGGACAATACTTAGCACCGATAAACACTGAACTATATTCAACAGTGAAGATTTGTCCAATTGAAAAATAAAATAATTATAATAATAAAAAACAAGATTTTTGCACTGACCAACACATGGGGCAATGACATTGCCATACAAAATCACACCAAGTTATTCTAGTCCAGCATCCATTCTCTAAGAATTACCTGTACCACAAGCTTCAGAAAGATGCAAGAATCTCCATCCAGACAGGTAAGGAATGAACTATCCCCAGAGAAAGCTTTTTTCTTACCACACCTTGATTTATACCTTAAAGCAAGTGTGTTTACATCCCTTACCCAACCCTTCATTATGGTTATAAGTCTCTATTTTGAGTTGCTTATTGTTTTGCCTGACTTTAAACATCCAGGCTGAATTTTCCCAGACCAATTCCTCACTTTTTCAAGGCCATTTTGAATTCTAATCCTGTTCTCAAAAAGGCTTGCAACCCCTCCCATCTTGATGTCATCTGCAGATTTTATAAGCATACTTTCCACTCCATTATCCAAATAATTAATGAAAATATTTAATAGTACTAGACTCAGGACTGACCCCCTGCAGGACCCCACTAGATACCCCTTCCCAGTTTAACAGCAACCAGTTATAACTACTTTTTAAGTATAATTTTCAACCAGTTGTACACCCACCTTATAGTATAGTATTCATCAAGACCACATTTCCCTTGCTTGCTTATGAGAACATCATGTGGGATTGTGTCAGAAGCCTTACTAAAATCAAGATCAACGTCTACTTCTTCCCCATATCCGCTAGGCCAGCAACCTGCAAAGAAGAAAATTAGGTTGGTTTGGCATGATTTATTTTTGGCAAATCCATACTGGCTATTCCTTATAACCCTATAATCCTGTACCAATTGATTGTTTAATAATTTGTTCCAGTGTCTTTTTAGGTAATGAAGCTAGGTTGATTGGTCTATAATTCCCCAGGTCCTCTTTTCCCCCCTTTTAAAAGATAAGAACTTGTTTGCATTTCTTCAATCATCTGGGTCCTCACCCATCCTCCAGGAAGATGATTGCTTCAGTTAGTTCCCTCAATACCCTAGAATGAATTTCATCACACCCTGCTGACCTGAATACAGCTAATGTATCTAACTATCCTTTAGCCCATTTTTTTGTATTGATTTCCGTGCCCCTTGTTGTTAATAAATGTGCTGAATATCGGGTCATCATTAACCTTTTTCATGAAGACTGATGCAAAAATAGGCATTAAACACCTCAGCCTTCTTGATGCCATCAGTTATTAGCTATTCTTCCCCACTAAGTACAGGAACTAAACTTTCCTTTGTCTTTCTCTTTCTCCTAATGTATTTAAGCAATCCTTTCTTATTGCCTTTACATCCCTCCCCATGACCCATCTCGTAGTGAGTGGTGTTACAGTGAGACTGACAGGCTCAGTCTATGTTCCTCCTGGGACTCTGTAGTGGTATTACTGCTACCTTTGGAAAAGTACAACACACTTTCCCCAGCACAGAACAGAATAGTCCACTACTCCTGCTCAAGGCTCTTTAGAATAGAACCTTGTTCCTCCTCCTCCACCGCTTCTTGGGTCAGGCTAGCCCATGCACTACAATACAAAAGACCTCCCTCCTCTCTGCTGATTACTGCATGGCAATATCAGACTTTGTATGGGCCAGATCCAGCACATGTTAAATTCAGTAAGAATCTTCTCTGTGTAATAGGTGAACACCTATGAGCCTAAGTGTTGGTGTGGGGCTTGGATCCAAGACCTTACCTCTTTCAAATGGTAGACTATAGGATATATTCTTACAGACCCCTACCTTTAAGTCCTTATTCCGTTGTTATTCAGTCCTTACCTGAACTCCCATTGACATTAGTGGGAGTTCGCCTAAGTAGAAAATGAATAAAGACATAAGCATTTAACCTATAGCTAAAAATTGGGGAAGGATTAGAGGAAAAGGTTAGGGAAAAATAAAGTATGCTTTGGACAATAGTATCTTTGTATAGTGTTCCTCAGTCTGTGGCTGATATACTACCAATTTGTGTAGGATGGAAATATGGTACCTGTAGTGAAATTAGACATCAATTCTGTTGTCATTTTCAAATGAAAGAACATTTCCTTTTTATGTTTCCTTTAAATCTTTTTTGTTGTGATTTTTAAAATAAGAGGATCAAAATATAGAAAGGGGAAAAAAATGAAAGGAAAAAATCCCTTTGGTCCTGCCTTCTTTCTAATCTTTTCAAGTGAACAGAGTGTATTTCCTGAGACAAAGAAAACTGCAGTCCTTTTTTTTTTTTAATTCTTGCGGATAGTAGGTTTTTACGGGGGAGAGAAGGAAAAAAGAGCTAATTGACATAGCTGAGTTGGAAGGCTGCAATATTGTGCTGTATTTTTTTGACAAAACAAAATCTACCCGTCTAAAATCTGCCAGGAAATGTACTTAGCGGAGAGAGAACACAAGTCATTCTTTGGCTTCCCATTTGACTGCCTAGAAGTGAAAAAAAAGTTATTCTGTGAACTGTAGGCCACATCATACCATACAATATCTTCTGCATGATTAGCATCAATAAGCCTGCATTGCAGGGTTCCCTAGCAAGAGGGGATACCACCAACTAAGCCTTTGATACCTTTTTAAACCCCCTGAAAATGAGAGGATTGAAATTTTGAATATTAATTGAATTTGCATATTGAAATGCACAACTGGCTAGAAGTCTGCCTAGTAACAGAGGTCCAGATCATACTCTCAGGATCTGTTTACATGGGAAGGGAATCTGTAGCTGGGGAGGATGTGGGGCAGTAGATACCACACCGTTCATACACCAATACTATGTGGAATCAATAGCTGTGGGATATATTAAGTGTTACATGGTCTACACTGTGGGGAACTCCTTGAGGGAGGGGAAACTGAGGCCAGGCCTTTCCAGGAGAGTCACACTGCCAGATAGTTGGAGGATGGACACAAGTCCTTGGAATCCATTTGGAGGCCCAGGGACATCCCTAGCCTCCAGCAGAACTTGGAATTTTTGAGATTTCTTTGGACTGAACTCTGTGTTTCTTCTGCAGGGAAAGAGACAGTGAGACTCTGCATAAAGAAGTTATTTCCTCTTACCTTCCCTTGGAAAAAATCCTATCTCCCATAGATAGTCAAAATTTAAGGCCACTTTTGAAACTTTGTGTGACTCAGTCATCTAAGTACAGAGTTGTAAGACTAGATTAAGCAAACTAGATCAGTCAAAGTTGCACTGAAGTCAAGCAGGGGTAAACTCAGGCAGATCCTGTGGCAGGAGCTAGGCCAGATGGCTTGCACCTGATTTTCAGAGGTACTGAGCATTCATAGCTTCCATTAACTTCCATTGGAGACTGGATGTTCAGCATTTTCTGAAAAATTAGGCCCAGAGAGTCCCAAGTTAGTCCCAATATTTTGACCCTTATTCAGTGGTCATTTTCTTTAAACTAATTATCTCAGCATCAGCAAGACAAGTTTCAAAATTAGTGGAGCTAATTATTTGGCAAACAATTTTAATTTATTTACTTTCTGATGTGTGTGATAACCTTTGTACTAACTGCACATGAGAACATGACATTTTGCATTAAGTGAGGTTTCACTGTGTTTAGCGCAAATGCCTCCCAGCAGGAAATGAAATGGCTGGTTGTATATTTACCTGCAAAATGTCATTTATATAAATCAAATGTTATACACAAATGCCTAGAAATATTGTGTTTTGGTACCAAAAAGTTCATCAGGATATTTTGTATGTTCTCTACTGCAAGGCTTGATTTTCTCATCTGGACTAACATTTCTGGGAGAGTGATGGCACTTATTGCACTGTTTTAGGCTGAAGGGAGAGAAATCAATTGCCCACATCAGTGATCTTAAGTCTTTGTGCCAAAATTATTGCTGAATGCAAATTTCCTCAGGGCTAGAAGCCAATGAGTTTAGGAAAGCCAAGCTGGCAAGCATGCATTCAGATCTTTTTTTAAAAAAATGCATGAAAATGCTTGAGAACTAAAAATTAGCAGACAGAGCACAAGTGGAATACATTAAGAAAGTGAGAACAATCAAAAGTAGATGGGAAATAGAGAATTAGTATTTGTATTACAGTATTACTAAAGTACCAGCTGAGATCAGGACCTCATTATGTCAGGCACTATATAAACACAGAAGAAACAGTCCCTGCCTTGAAAAACTTAGTTTAAATACAGACAGACAAAGGGAAGGAGAAAGGAAGTATTATCCTTCACAAAGGTCCAGGTCCCCAAAGGCATTTAGGAACGTAACTCTTGTTTGAGGATTAAGAGCTAGATTTTTAAAGGCTGACCCTGTGCGTGATGATATGTATAGGCATATTTGAAAATTCCAGTATACGTAGCTGACCAGGCTGTGAGCACTCAGGCTGAGTGGGGGGAGCAAGAATTCAGCTTATCAGTTAAAGCTGAACCCAGGGTGATCAGAGGCCAGGAAACTAGCTGAGGGTCAGTAACAGAAGGACAAAGCCAATTACCAGAACTGGAGGGTTAACCAGAGTCCTGAGGCAGAGACAGGGACTGAAGCTGGAAGTCCAAAGTCAGAGCGAAGCAGGGATTGGAGCACAGCAGGAGCAGAGACTAGAAGCAAGCTGAAGCAGGGATTGGAATAAGGGCAAGCGCAGTTATTGAGATGATAGTCACTGAACAGCAAGCAAGCTGCTCTGGTGACCTGGCTTATAAGCAACGCTGCTAAACCGGGAGCCAATCAGGGGCTGGGGCCACTTGTCAGTTCCAAGGCAGTGCAGCTGGGATCATTGGTTGCCTTGTGGCCAAGTTAGTTAGGGAGCAGGCCAGCAGCTGGTTGGGTCCCTGACACTAAGTACCTATCTGCATCTTTAGGCACCTAAACACCATTAAAAATCTGGCCCCAAGTGACATGGTCACAAAATGTCAAGGTCAGACAGGAAATATGTGGCATAGCCAAGTACTAGACCCTGAGCTTTTGAGATTTAGTCCAGTACCTTACCCACAAGACCTTTATTTCTCCCCAAGACATGGAAAAAAAAACTTTATATGTTGTTGCTTTTTTAACTGTCCTGTATAGAAAATGTACTCTGGCCTGCACTGCCAGCAGATTGGCTCAATGATCTAATTTTTTTTTTTCCATCACAGATGTTTATGATTCACAGAGCCAGACACAGCATTTTGGGGCAGGCCTCCAAAACAATTTTTTGGTGCTCTTCCACAAACATAACCTGGTCCTGTCCTCCACTACTACACACCAAACACAGGGCCAGCTTGCAGATTTTGGTCAGAGTCAGCAAGATAATTCTTTGGGCTTCACTCTAAACTTGACACTTTTTATGTTAAAGAGGTGTGAGTGAAAAGCTAGGATTGATCTTTTGCTCTTACTTCCCTCTGTCTACAAGCTCCTGCCTGAGAGTAAATTGGAACCAAAAGATTTCTATCCCAATGTCTCTCTGCTGCTATGATGGAATTGGTTGTGTGGTGCCCTGGCCTTCTACGGGACTGAAATGGGTTTCAGCCCATGGTGGAAGCAATATCACAAGTACAGTTGATTATTTTGGAATTGCTGAAAGATTCACATTGGAAATCCAAATTCATACTCACACACCTGTAATCTTGGCTCTGACTTGGGTCTAAAAGCAATAGAACAGGTTCAGATCAAGGCCACCAAATAAAATCCTCTCTCCATCACCATTTCAAAAAAAGCGATGGTGGGGGGAAATGTTTGGGAGTGCAAAGGCAGGTTTATATTCTTAATTTCCATTCTCTTGGGGAATCTCAGAATCCTGATACGACAGAGTTTCAATCAGATTTCCACATCAGACAAATCCATTGTTACTTTATCCAGCTGACCTGTTGAGGTACTGTCTTCTCATGGTCATTTCAGTCATGGACATCCACTGTTCTCTCTGCTCCACTTGGTTTTGCAAATATCTAGTTTTCTGCAATGAGACTAGACTTGCTTTCCATTTCATCAACTAAATTGCCCCTTGGTGCTTTAAATGATGTATGTCTGCATTACTTGGCACACAGGGATGAAAACTATGTATAGTGACTCTATTTCCAATGAGAACGTTGGCCTCTCCAAGGGCTTTTTTCACTACCCTTGTGATTTAAATCAGGCACTTCTTTCCATGACATTTTGTTGCAGAATTGCTCCCATTCTTGTAGAATTGTGTTATATATGTTCTGTATCAGCAGAGTTAGTTATTTGTTTGGGATCTCATTGCATTCTGAATGCTGCAATAGCATTGTGAATACTTGCTACGAGCTTCTTAGCTTAGCCCCTGTATGATTTCATTCTCACATCACAAAATGCTCCCATCATTAAAATGAGCAATCAAATGTATCTGGAGCAATGAATAATAAAGATTTTTTTTTATCTCAAAATATAGCTTCTTTCATTCCACAAGTTCTCAAAGCACTTTACATATCTAACAAAACCCTACAGTACTTTAAACAATGATACCCAAATCCTGCAGTTTAACACAGGAGTGAAAAAGAGTACCTTACACAACTGAAACTGGAGATGGAATTTTCAAGGTAGGCAGAATGCAGTTTCCCAACCTGGATTTTTGCCAGGACATCAGGATTAACATATTTATTTATGCAGCAATCACATCAATGGAGGTAAAACCTTAATTTTGCATCTCGTACAAAATGTGGCACCAATTGAAGAACAGTGTCCCTTATACCAGGCTGGGGCATTAGTTCAGCACTAACTCAGAAGTTTGTCTGACCTATTATTTTCCTTCAGTATCCCATTGTTGCACTACCACCAGTACAGCTTCATTTGCACTAGCAAAGGAGGGAGCGCTACGGCACTGTTTCCCAAACAGTGGGTCATGGGAAAGGTATGGGGACTGAAGAGTGAGTCCACCTTCCACTCACCCCAGAGTAATGTCTCATGGGGTTGGGCCCATCTCCCTGCCCCAGGCATTGTGACATGACGTATGGGGTCACGTTGATGCTCAGGTTTGGCCCAGCAACCCTTCCTTAATGGAAGAAGATGTGATGCCCCTCGGTGATGTGCAGGAAGCTGAGCCATTCCTGAATGGTTCTGTGACCCTGTGCATCCAGTTGCAATGCCCAGAACAAGGAGATGGGCCCAGCTCCATGGGGCAGAAACCACTGCTCTGAGGTGAGTGCGGGGTGGGCTCATTCTCCATCCCTACCCTCCTGTGGCCTCCTCTCCCTATTGGGCTGTGATTATGGTTGTGGTGTCGGGGCAGAAGGCATTGCTATGGGTGGTCAGGGCCCCTTTGGTGGTGCAGGATGACAACACAGGCCTATGATTTTGAGCTCCTCACAAATTTGGAAGCTGGATGGGTCAAAAAAAAAGACAAGATGCAGTTGGGTGGGTTGTCTTAGTAAAAAGTTTTGGAACCGCTGTGCTACTGTACACTACCCACAGCTAACGTTTTAACTAGACTCGATCTGAACAGGATTGGATGACACAGTAGTTGAACCAAAGCCCGTAATCTAGAGATATGCATCTACCATTGCAAGCAACAGAAGGAAATTTTAATAAATGTGTTATAAAGATGTAACCCCTGTCAGGAGAGTGTCTTTGTTTCCCTCTACTGGCTTTGCACATAAGAAGCTCAAGGGTTTGCTACAGTTGCCACCTGAATGGCTGAATCCTTTAGTTCAAGCAACAGAGGCTCGTACTTCAGTTCCCAATGTTCACAACTCACTGTTAGCCCAAATAGAGTTAGTTAAGCAGACTAGCCAATGATTTTCAAACTGTGGGTCTGGACCCCAAAGTGGGTCACAGCCTCCTTTTAATGGGGTCGCCAGAGCTGGCTTAGACTCGCTGGGGCCTGGGGCTGAAGCCAAAGCCCAAGTCCTGCCACCCAGGGCTAAAACCTGAGCCCCAGTGCCCATGACCAAAGCCGAAGTCTGATGGCTTGAGCCCTGGACAGTGGGGCTCAGGTTACAGGCCCCCCTGCCTGAGGCTGAAGCCCTAGGCCTTCAGCTTTGGCCCCATTCCACTCGGAGTGGCAGGGCTTGGATGGGATCAGGCTTCAGTCCCCCCTGCTGGGGTTGTGTAGTAATGTTTGTTATCAGAAGGGGGTCACGGCACAATGAAATTTGAGAACCCCTGGACTTCCTTGAGGCCATGGAAAAGAGTGTCATCTACTGAATCACCAAAGGTAATTCCTGCAGCAACTAGGCAGCCTTCCATCCAAGTACATGCCCAGGTTGATCCCATTTGGCTTTGGAACCCATAACACAAGCTGGTGTAGTTACAGGCTGACTGATGAAGGTTCAGTTTCTAGTATGAGCACTTGGTCCTCTTTGTTCCATTTTTATCTTTAAAAATAAACATTTTTAAAAGACGGTTAAATCAATCCCTTTTAAAAACAAGTAAAGGATCACATACATTATGCAGTGTATTTACCTATGTAAATAACATGTAATTTTCACTGTCTAAATTTTTGTTTCATCTCCATTTCCTGCTGCAGTCTATATTTAAATTACATATTTCCCTTTATGTACTTTATCAGAATGTGTTTTGAGATGAATATGCATAACACTGTAAAGTGTTTGATTACTCCTGCAGTAACCTTGAAAATAGCACCCTGTGCCATTGAATAGAATAGTGCAGTGGTTGTATAACCTGAAGAAATAAAAAGGAGGAGTTTTGAACGCAATAAATAATCATTTCACTGATTTAACAAAAAACATTTGTGTTAGACCACGTTCTCTTTTGCTTCTTCTCTGCAAGGCATAGTGGGCTTTTTTCTCCCTCTCTTTTTGCCCCTCCAATAAGTGAATTTCGTGCTAATGAAAGATCCCAAAATTATAGACTTAGAGATTTAAGTCATCTAGCTATCAACAGAACAATTATAATACAGGCAATGGGCAGCCCAAGCTCCCCCCATGTTGCACAGCCCTCTAAGATGTGAGAGGATAATTCACTCTGCATTAGAGCTGCGGAACTGTGACCCTAAGAATCCCTCAGTGCCAACTGGCAAAATGTTCACTCTTCCATAGCAGCAAGTCCTACCAGGCCTGCCATACTCACTATACCTAGCACACCACTTTCACAGTATTTATCCATAAAAAAATGTCATTGAGATCTTGAATGAAAGCCAGGATCACACTGGTTGTACATACATGTCACAACAATATTTATAACTACCCTGTAAGAAGCTATGTATATATATTGGAAAATATGTTTTAAAGTCTATATCAAAGCAGGGTTGACAAATAGGTTTTTGCCAGACATAGGGATGTGTTTTGACCTACCTGCCTGCCTCAGTTCACATGTAAATTGAGCATAAGGAGAAGGCAAAAGAATACCATGTCATCCTTCACCAAGGAAGCAAACAGACAGCACTTTTTGCATTAATAAAAAAAATTCTCTAACCATATTGTTTGGAAATGCTAGAAGATTGCTTTAGGTGAGGTATACTACTTTAGACAAGGGTTTAGTCTGTTAAAGTTAGGTTTAGATTCTAAAGGAAGCATATTATGCTTTTTGTTTTATATATAACCATTTCTGTTTCCATTATTATCCTTACTCCTTGTCCCTTAAATCTTTAGCTTTGATATTAAACCTATGATTGCTTTCACTATGAATATATCTCAGTGCTGTGACGTTATACAGGAGCTGATCCTCAGCTGAATCAAACAAGTTAGCGTGTACACCATCCCCCGGTTATTTCTGCGAGTGTCCAGTGATTAAAGACTGAACACAGCAGGGAGCATTCCAAGGACTCATGGATTGGCATTTGCCTATTGTTAAGCTGCACAGAGAGAATGAGGTCTGAGGCGGTAGTGTTTGTTTTGCCAGAGACTGTTGAATTCAGGGAGTTGAGGTACAGCAGGCACAGACGAGACAGCTTCATGCCAAGGACAGGTAGGATTATGTGCCTCATAACTCTGGATAGCCCTAGGAAGCATCACGGTGTCAAATGGTTTCTCCATCCAATGAATATTTGAGAGATTTAAAAAAAAAATTCCCATCTTGAATCATGAACAAAGTCCAAATCACAAAAACTTCCATGAACCAAAAATATGGAAAAAATCAGTTTGGTTTTATCGAAGTGTTTTGTTTTAATAATTTCAAAATGTTTGATATCAATTTTGATCATTTTGTTTATTTTATATTTTTTTACTATCATTAGCTTAAATTTTGAAACAAAAATAATTTTGAACCAGAAAAGTTTTTTTTTTTTCAGAAACAAACTCTATTGCATGAAAAAATTCAGTTTTGACAAATTGGCATATTCCCCCCAAAATGTTTTTTCTAAAGAAACCCCGACCAGCTCTTGTCTCCATAGTATATGTCAATCCAGGGTCTATCTGTTGGGACAGCATACCAGTGTGCTCGGGGGAGATCAGGATCATGGCTGGAATTTGGAACAACTCAATCCATCTGCAACAACTGAATATGCTGAGTTGGAATGTGACCACATTTTATGAAAGCCAGAATGAAATGGAAATTGAAAGGCTAGTTTACTTTCCTATTCTCTTCCAAGGATGAACCCGATTCAGCTAGCTTCTAAAGTATCATTTAGAGCTTGATGCTGCACAACATGTGTGCACAGCACAAGTTAAAATGATGTGAGCAAGACATGATGTGCACAGAACCCCACCATGCATTACCAAAAGTACTGGTGTGGGGTTACAGAATCACTTCTGCCTAGCCACTACTGCAGTGGCTCCCATAGAGGCATAAATATAATAATAAATAATAAACAAATATCTCCAATAGTAGGGTTCTGAAGGGGTACAGCTATATTTTCTGAACCGATTCAAATCTTCAATAGGTTCAGACTGGTTTGGATCAGCATTCGATTGAGGTTTGGACCATTTATAGCCCAGCTGAACCATCACCCATCCCCTTATACGGGATTTGCCTTTCTCCTCACTGTATGCCAATAAGGTTGTTCGTATAAATACATATAAACTTTGAGCACACAGAAGAATAAGAATAACTTCATGTGCCCTCTATTGCTGCTGAAATTGGGTTTTTCCTCTCTGCTCCTGATGTTCATTGTCACTATGGTGGGAAATTGAAAAAATTAGTAGAATGAGATTACAAAATGGCAGCCTTGTTCCACACTTTAAATAGTATGCTTATTACCATAGGAGCTAGAGACCAACTGAGAATGGAGCCCTGTTCTGCAAGGCATGATTGTTTCCTGGAATCATTGCCTCTGGCATCATTTTATATAAAATAAAATTCTACAGAAAGACCCCCAAACATTGCCTAGATCGAAATCTACACTTCTGACTTTAGTGGTGCTCAGAATCTGTTCTTGAAGCCAACCCAATTTGCAGAGTTTGAATGCTGAGTTGCTTGGCTGAGAAAGGGATGGTGCTTACTGATGACTGCACTCACACAGTGGGGAACAGTATTGTTTTCCCCCTCCAGGCCTAAACTTTCAGTAGTGCACTATTACCTAAGGGTAAAAGCACAAGCAAAAGTTGAGTGTAATGAAAAATCAGACCATTGCTCTATGTGCACATCTAGATCTAAAAGGGCAGGTGCCAGCACTCAGAAAGAGTTCAAATTTGAACTGGACAAACTTTCTGCAGCTTATAAGGATCAGGAACAATTATTAAAGCTTCACTCTTATTTTGAATCTTCAATCAGGTTTTATTCTTAATGGTTCTGTTCTGCTTCTAAATAAATTTAATAAAGAAGAGGATCTAAAGCTTATATAGGAAGCTGCCACAGTAACAATTAGTTTTAAACTTTTCATCTTTTTCATCTTTTTTATTTTTTCACCAAGGTGCCCTAAATTGTTTGAGTTCTGAACAGCTTTGAACTAAATGACACAGATTTGCTGGCACTCTCATTATGTGAATATTGTTTGCATTTCTAATTGGGACTTGGGCATCATCTTGCTGAAAGATCATTGAAGGAACTTCTGTAAGGAAGAGAAAGCTGATTAACACATAAAAAACCAAAACAACAGCAGCAAAAAAAAGCCCTAAATACTAGGAATGCTGTCTCCAGTAGGAAAGCTGTTAAGCTGATCACTGTAACAGGGCATCAAGCTGAAGTAACAGTGAATAGAGTTAAATTAGCTGTACTGATTCTATTTGTCTGGATAATAAACATCTCCCAGATGAACTGATGTAATTATTATTTGACCCAACTTTGAGCACCTACATTTCCTCTCCTCAACTATGTACGTAAAATTAAATATATATTAGGAACACAAGGAGTCAGATGCTCCTTTGACCTGCATCTTGTGCAGTTATTTATAATAGTGCAAAATATCTGTAAATCACCACTGGTCTGATTTAGTAGCATTTTACACCCATTTTGCACTCATGTGAATGACAACATTGATATTCAGTATCAGAGGGGTAGCTGTGTTAGTCTGGATCTGTAAAAGCAGCAGAGAATCCTGTGGCACCTTACAGACTAACAGAAGTTTGGGAGCATGAGCTTTCGTGGGTGAATACCCACTTCGTCAGATGCATGTCAGATGCATGCATCTGACGAAGTGGGTATTCACCCACGAAAGCTCATGCTTTCAAACGTCTGTTAGTCTATAAGGTGCCACAGGTTTCTCTGCTGCTTTAACATTGATATTATGGACAGAAAGAGACCAGAAAAATCTATAGACATTCCCACTTTTGAGTCTTACCCAAAGGTATTTCCTGTTGCGCAGCACCAAATATTAAACTCATTTGAAATCATATTTACTTCTGAACATGCATTATTGTATGTATCTATCTGTTATTGTATTTTATGTACAGTACTGAGCATCTGTGTATAAGTATACCTCTCCTCAATTCTTCACTGCCTAGTTCTTTAATCTCTTAGCTTCCTACTTCCTTTCAACACAATACAGTATTATTTTGGAGCTATCCAGGGTCTAGAGTTTATCTGTCCCCACAGTATATGGGAAGATATGTAAGACCCAATATGCAATGGCAGGTTTTCTATCCTATGGGAAGCTGGATGAAGTCTTTGCAGTGGTCCCTCCACCCTCTGCATCATGGTTTTCTCTCTGCCCCAGCATTCAAGGGATGTTAGGGTTGGGAGGGAATGTTGCATGTGTTATCAGTCATTTAATGATGCATTTGAGTTGGGAGGGCACGTAAGGCAGTGCTTCTCCTAACTAAACAGAAACTTCAAGACTGCATGGCGATCAACTATTGAAAATTGCTCTGTAAGAGTTGGGTGTTGATAACATACAATCTGCTCGCAGTTCACCCCAGTAAATTTTGTCTATTGAGATCGTCTTTGGAAGGGAGGACCACGATAACAAAATGCCATGTACTGTTTGGTTTCATGTGTGGCCTTTGAAACCTTCTGCATTATTCTGAATTGGACAATGGCACAGAAAGAGAGCCTCAATTCCCTCACCCTCTATGTAGACAACTTTTGTTTACTGGTTCGCAGCTTGAGATATTTTTTCACGCTCCACACTCCAGGAACCTGTTTATCAACTGTCTATTTATTTATCTAACTTTCTAAGTTTTTATATGGTACCTGTCACCATAGTGTCTGAGCACCTGGGCGTCCCACTGGCATCCAAAAAAATAGAGAAATCAGCTAATACATTATTTTATCCAGTGTCTAGCCTGGATACTAGACTGAGAATCTCCAGAGTTTAGACAAGGAGAAAGGACAGCCATCTTTCTCCTCACACACATACACACACTTTCCCAGGCTGCACAGAAGCTATTCAGCTAATCCTCCATCCCAATCCCCACCTCCATCTACCTCATCATGTCTTCTCCTCCTCTGCAATGAAATCACACTGGTTCTGCTGACAAGTTTACAACCACACCCATAAGAGAGGGGGAGGGTTTATCCCTAAGACACAAGATTTCAGCAGATTTCTTAATGCATGAGGCTATTCTCCTAGCTGTTCTGTGGTTTCCCAGTATTTCATTGACGTGTGTCTTTCAAATCCCTTCTTCATATTGTTATTTTGTATATGGTTCTAATTTACATATAATATTGGAAATCAACAAATGATTTTAACCTTGTGCTGTATTTTAGATACAAAGACAGCCTGCTTTTAAGTCTCCAACTGAAAGGGGAAAAATGCATCAGCAGTAATGTTCAGAAAAGTGTGCACCCTTACTTACATAAGATGCCTAAAAGCAGTATCTGATAAAAACTGAATTTTAAGGGAACTGGACGAAAATAATTCCAATTTCACTTGACGGTGTGCCTTTTTAAAGTCAGTCCTAAGGCAACAGAGAGAAAGTGGATGCCTTCACCTCACAAAAGACCTATTGCTTTGATGAAAACAATATTCATATGGAGTATCCTTAAACCTGCCCTGGGGTTTTATAATCACTTTAACTGCAGAGAGTTTAAGAAACATGGCTCAATGCTTGTTTTGTATTATTTTCTCCACATCTTGCTCGAGAATCTCCACTAGTTTGTTGAACGCATTATTTGGATAATAGAAGAACAATATCCTAAAGCAAAGTAAGATTTTAACTATGTTCCCATATCCAACAGGAGCAAACATAATAGTCCAATTCAAACAAAACCTCTTAGAATGGCCACATCTGAACGGGGGGAGAAAAAAAAGCCTCAACAGACACGTTTCTAGTCTGTACTGCACTTCTCAGAATTTTTATAGTTTACATGACTGAGAAGAGACCAGCTGCTTGAAGTTATAATTCATACAGAAATATAATTATTTCTGTCATGCTTCCTGAAGCGAGTTGCTTGCAAATATCTTTGCATTGCATAAAGTCTCCATTCTTATTACCTAAAGCCAGCTCTCAGTGTCCACCAGTCCTGTGGACATTCTTTGCTCTGCCATGCAGCAGACCCACAACCTGGGTTCCATGCAAGCTTCAGTGAGAACAGCTCAGAAGGATGGAGTGAAAAAAACAGTTTTAAGATACCTTATTATCCTCCCCAAATATGACTGGGACAATCCCTGGTATAAATAAAAGCAGCCTGAAAGGAGTCCAGCACCCAGGGATTGCTGGCATGTAGGAATGCTCCAGACACTCCCCAAGTCTTCCCACAAGTGCTAAGAAATGTTTCTTTTCTCCACCCAGTCGCTTAAGTCGTTCCCTCTCTCTAAGAACTTTTGATCCCCTATCAAGAACATTATGAGAAGCTGCTTCTTCCCTCTCCCCCTCAATGTCAAGAAGTTCAACACTTAAGAAGCATAAACTATGCCTAAAAGCTGCTAGTAATTTCAAAAAGAGAGGTGTCTGAACTAGAGGAAGTGAGCATCTTAACAAACAACAACATTCAAACAATGAGACAAAAAGTATCAGCACAGATAGATAACTGGCAGGTGTTAATTCCAATCGTGCCACTTAACCAAATTGAAAAACAGACAAGTTGACAATCTAAAATGTTGCACCAGCTGTGTGTAGTAAGCAAAAAAGATTAAACTGGGAATGGGATATGAAATTCACCATACACATGGATTCATTCTGATGGGCATCCTCATTTAAGTTAGGACACTTTGAGCAACTTAGTCCGAAAGTCATACTTCCTGACAATATCTGCCTGCCCACTTGTAGTAATAGAAAAAACATCGCACCTGTTTGTCAAGGACTTATTAATGAGTCAGTAAGAAGGAAACCTGGTAAAAAGACTGACAGCAAGAAGATGCTGCAGACCTGCAAAGGCATTTGCACTTTGCCATATATATGCCTAGTCGACCTACATTTTCAAATGACCAGGGATTTTTGGAAGAATCTCAGAGATTTTTTCATGATTAATGTTCAAAGTTCTGAAAATCAAGCCCCTTTCAGATGATTCATATTCGCGATAGTACCTGGCCACAATACCTGATTATACCAACTTAATACACAGCCTCTCTTATATACATTTACTGACACAGTCTTATTGAATACAGGCTCATTCACTGATGCCTTTGCTTCCCTGGGAGATATTAATACAAGCTCAGACACATCGAATGATAAGAGACACTGCAATAGCATTGGCCTATTACAGATGTTAGCAAACAGTTACAATGTCTTTTTCAGCATTCAGCATAGCTTCTTTGGTGATGCTGAAGATAAGAAATAGAAGAGAAAGATTTGAGATATAAACTTGAAGTGCAGGGTGTGGAAATGAAGCGTATTGTACATTCATGGGAGAGGAGAGTCATCTTAAACTTCGAATTACTTTCCCAAACATAGGGAGAGAAAGCCAGTACCTTCATTCTTGCCAAAACATGCTGTGTCCTTTCCATACCCTGCAGAAGAGATGGAGTATTTCATAAAGGATAGCAGAGGAAGTTTCACAGTAACTAGCCATCTGGGGTCCAGTGCCTTGTGGCAAAACTCCCATTGACATCACGGGAACATTGCCCAGGGAAATAGAGATTTTCTTGTTGAGAACTTGTTCTGTTAAGGAAGTTTTATCTTTGTCATCCATAGCACAAGCAATTCAATGTTTATACTCAGTTTATTTCTTAACAGTTATTCAACACTCTCTTAAATGACCGTGTGGCCCTTTAGTACCATATGGATGAGAGTAGGACAAGATCAGATATTGTGATTGGACTTGGCCTCTGTGCAGTGGAAAATGAGGAAGGGATTCCTGTATCCTTCCCATTCACTTGTAGGCACAGATGAGATCCTCTACAAATAGTATCATCATTAATAATTGTCAAGTACTGTACTGACATTAACCAATTAATTAAAAAATCCCCTTTGGATGAAGTTAAGTATTATTCAAGTGGAAAAATCAAGACAGAGGTTAAATGGCAACAGTAAAGGTAGCTTGCTGATGGCAGAAAGAACATTAAAACTAAACACAACATTCTTGGCTCCTACTCCCATGCCCAGTTCATTAGTGGCTTCAATAATCATAAGCATTGACTGTGGCTGTTCAACATATTGGTGAAATTAAATGGCATTCCCTTGGATATTTTAAAAGCACAAGCAGCCAGTCTCACATTTTTTACCAAGGAAAAGCCTTGCTGATGATTAAGCATTAACCATACAGAAACCATTATTTACCAGCAATTAACAAGTAATTTGTTTAACACTTATAATAGCAGTAGTGATCTCTAAACAATGATTTGCTTTTTACTGCTGCAAATAATATTTGAGTAATCAAAGAGCTTTTAGTAATTTATAACAATTTATATTCACTTCTGGGCTGCCGCTGGAATGATTATTTACTTCTCATTTCCCAACAGTCTGAATTGATGCTGGTTATACTCGATATTCTCTATAAAGATGACTGCTCCTATTGATCTGAAAACTTTGTGCTTGTACATTATTTTGTTAAATGTGATTAGAACTTATACCCCTAACCCACCCAGCAATATCGTCAATCTATCCAACTACACACTCAGCCCAGAAGAAAAGTCTGTCCTATCTTGGGGACTCTCTTTCTGCCCTGCCACCTCCACCAACATGATACAGTTCTGCTGCGATCTGGAAGCCTACTTTTGCTGTCTCCAACTCAAAGAATACTTTCAGGACAACATTGAATAATGCACTGATACACAGGTACCCTCCCACCAACAGCACAAGAAGAAGAACTCCACAGGGACTCCTCCTGAGGGTCGAAATGACAGTCTGGAGCTATACATTCAATGCTTCCGTCGACGTGCAGAGGCAGAAATTGTGGAAAAACAACATCGCTTGCCTCATAACCTAAGTCATGCAGAATGCAATGCCATCCACAGCCTCAGAAACCACCCGACATGATCATCAAAAGGCTGATAAAGGGAGTGCTTGTTGGTGCGTCGAGAACAGTGCTGTACTACCAAAAGGAGGCCAGTCCAGACAACTCTCCAATACCCAAATTCGTTGCAAGCCACTTGCCCTAGAGTCCCACTGAGATCACTAGAGAATACTGCACCATTCTACTCAGGACACTCCTCTACACTAACAGCGCGTGGAACTAAAAGTCAACAGAACCTGTAGAGCCCGACCAGGTTATTCGTAGCTACTACCCAAGAGATCCACAACCCGGAGAAGTCCTGGACGCGGCCCATCATCTCGGGCATTGTCACTCTCACTGAAGGACTATTGGATATGTGGGAGACTCTCTACTCAGACCCTGTGATGCCACCAGCACGCCCAGCTATCTCTGTGACACCACTGACTCCTGAGGAAACTACAAAGCATTGGTGACCGTCCAAAAACACCATCCTAGACCACCATGGAATGTAGAGGCTCTCTACACAAAACATCCCACACACAGATGGATTACAAGCTGTCAGGAACAGGGTATCCTGGATGATGCCACAGCACAACTGGCTGCTGAGCTCTGTGCCGTCAACCTCACACACAGCTATTTCAATTTTGATGGACAATATATTAGCTCCAGATGGAGTGGCATCCGCTGATGGCACGCTCATGGCCTCCACAATGATCTAATATTTTTGATGGCCAACCCTTGGAACAAGCGCTGGGCCTCAGCGTCTCGTGCCGCTCCGCCGCCTTCTCTACCTACTCTACATTGATGACAAGATTCAGCATCTGAAGACGCCGATGGTGAAGGAGACTCTGGAAAAGTGGCCACCATGATTTCAAACAGCTCCAACAGCACCATCAACCTACAGGAACCTGGACCAATCTAAAGTGGAGTCCAAGCTTCCTAGACATCATGGCAAATTATGATTGGTCACATAACACCACCCGGACCGTACTGAAAACTAGGCCGACCGCTGGATACCTTCATGCCTCCAGCGTCCATCCTCGGCACATTCACACAAATCCTTGTCTACAGCCAAGCACTGAGGTACAACCACAGTCGCTGCTAACCCCTCAGACAGAGACCAGACACCTGGACAGAAATCTCCACAAAGCATTCTCAAACTACAATACCTGCTCGAGAAAAATAAGGAAACAGACACAGAGCGCAGGATGGTACTCAGAGCTCCTACTCACAGACAAAACTGTAAGAAAGAAACCCAACAGATTCCACTGGAGATCAGATACCAGCCCCAGCTAAAGACCCTCAACGCATCATCAGGATCTACACCCATCCTGGACAATGATCCCACTTTTACAGCCTTGGGTGGCAGGCTAGTCCGGTTCTGGCCCCAGACAGCCTGCCAGACCTAGAAACATGATTTTCGACCAGTACTGCACACCGTCCACTAAGTAATTCCGAGCTCAGAACAAGCCATGCGAAAATACCTCGATGCCAACTGCCCACTATCTACACCAGCGACACCATCACAGGACCTAACCAGATCAGCCACACATCACTGTTTCATTCACCTGCACATCCACATGTATAGTAGCTCCATCATATGCAGCAATACGCCCTCTTGCTATGTACATTGGCGAAAGCTGGACAGCTCGACGTGAAAGGAATAATGATACAATTCAGGATAATTAGATATGGCAAATACAAAAACCTGTAGGGAAACACGTTCAACCTCCTGGACACCAGCAGTCTTAAGGTGGCCATCCTGTAGCAAAAAAACTTTCAGGACCAGATTCCCAAAGAGAAACTTCTGAGCGTGTCCAGTTCATGCCAAATTTGTCCAACACATCAGCTCAGGATTAAACAGAAACTGTGAATGGCTTGCACTACAAAACCAGTTCTCTCTCCTTGGTTCTTCCCACCTCAACTGCATAGAACAGGGGGCTCATCCTCCTGATTGAACAACCTTGTTCCACGCTTGCGTTGCATATAACTACCTGCCCTGGAAATTCCCACTACTGCATCTGAGAAGTGGTATTCACCCATGAAGCTCGAGCTCCAAAATGACTATTAGTCTATAAGGTGCCACAGGATTCTTTGCTGCTTTTACAGTGCTTCTCTTGTGTTGTATCTTTGTGGAATGTTTAAACCCCTATGTCTATACAGGAAGTACTTCACTTGTTTTTTTTTTTGTATTGGATGTGTTTTCCATATGATGTCCTCATAAAGTTTTTGGTCTCTGACAGATTTATCTAATTACTTTGTTTGAATGACTTGTAGGTCAAAAGTAAAACTGAATGAAGAAATAAGATTAACTTTCAGGGCTTTGGTATGATGCTTCTAATACTGAGTACCTTAGAGCGGGAAATGGTGGTATCCTCAAATACAATACATTTCCCAAAAGACATTTATGGCTGGTGTGACAGAAGATAAAATAATTAATGCAAAACAGGAAGATTATCTGAACTATTTAATAAAAAGGAATTGAAGACAGGTTTGTTTTGCTGTAATTGGTGTAAAGAAAAGGCCACATTGTCATAACAGTGATGTAGGTGATGTCGTTAGATCCCAATGACTGTGAAAAAATGCATTCTGATAACTGGTGGGGGTGCGGGCTGGAGATACAAGAACAAGATGTTACATGTCTTTATTTCTCAGTCAATTTGGGAAGTTTCAAGTTAGAACTAATAATTATTCATCTGAATGAGCTGGTTTTGTTGTTTTTCAAACACAAAAGCAAAAGACTTTTCTTCCACATTTCTTGCCTTATCCAATGAGAAAGGATAAGCTCTTTCATGGTTTATTACTCTAGTCTGGCTGGTTCTGCAGGTTGACAGGGTTTATTTTCATCTTTAAAAGAAGTTTGCACACATTCACTTAATTCTAGACCTTCCTCTCAACTGAACAAAGGGCACATACTAGATCTCATTGAATTAATCTTCATTCTGGCCCATCTATAAATACTACCAGACCATGATGAAGAGTTTCTCTGGGTTCCATAAAGTATTGTAGGTGAAAGTACGGGTGGCTGAATCTTAGTCGATCTGCCAGTTTACTTTCTCTTGTCAGTAATGAAAGGACTGATCCTGTATACAATACTGAGTGTAGTGCAATCAATAGTGACCGCTTGATTTCCTACCAATTCAGAAACTTTATGTGCATATAACTTTATCCCTGTTCAGGAGAACATGTAACTGAGTCCAGTAGGACTTAAATCATTATTTTTGAAAGAAAAAACAACAATATGGATTTAGTTTCATAAATATGATTTTACGTCCTTATTTAAAGCCATTGGATATAGCTAGGAATCTTTCCACAGATATCAAAAGGCAAAATTCCTGGTTTAAATCACATTTAAATCAATGGGATATAATGATGTACTAAAATGATTTGCAGAATAGGAATGGACATAAGCACATGCCAAAGTGTTTTGCTGAATCTAGGCCAACGTGAATGAGAAACTATGGCAATGCACAATTTTGATGCATAGAAACTTTATTCTCATAGCAGGTAAGTTAGTTTTGGAGAGCCTCTTTTACTTTTAAGAGGACTCTCCCAGTTATTACTGTATATGTTTTGATTTAATAGCTGAAACTATGTCTTTTACAAGGCCTGTTTTAATTTATCTCACAGTGCCCAGAAATTTTAGTATTTGAACAGCTACTCCATAAATTGAGATTCATTGCCTTTTACAAGAGCTTCTGGTTAAATGAACAGACAATGGTATGCTGTACACATGCCTATTCCCATAATATGCCTTCATTTATGATGGCATCACCAATCAAAACATAATATTGTGCTGGCTGATAACACAGGTGGTGAATCAATGAGCAGAGCTAGATATGAAGGAGTCAAGTGGGTCCCTCACCAGTTAATACATTTCTCTCTATGTACCACCTCATGACTCTCCTGTATCTCCAGAAAGGTATTACTCTTTTCCTATCTTTTTTATTAATTATTAATTATTATTATTATTGCCTGCAGCTTATAGATGCTTTTGGGAACTCCTTTATCTCTTAAGTGAACTATTTACAGTCAGATGAGAGGAATCTGAAATGAAGAATTGTAATCATTTCCAGTTGTGTGACGGCATTAGCACTATATCATACCTTTCCCATGCATCCTGCTTTTAACAGCACTGGAGATTGTTGTCAGTATCCGATACAGTAGTTTGATCTTGCAAGAAGCTGAGCACCAAGGAGCTGATCCAGCCAAGCCATTAAATATGTGCTTAATTGTGACATTAATAATACTACTCATAAGTAGGTCAGAGGACCTGACCCAAAGTCCATTGAAGTCAACAGAAGCTCAACTTCAACAGAAAAGTATTTTGCTTGATCAGGACCAGAGTATTCAACATATGTCAAGATTAAGTTCATGTTACCTATATCTGGTTACAACTCAGAACTGAGCAAATGGCTTAACAAATGTTCTGCTAATATTTTCTCAAATTTAATTTAAATTCATAGCATCTGGGTTGTTCACCTTTGCAGCAGCTCCCTCAAAACCATGGCAATTCTTCATCTTAAAAAAAAATTGCTGAGAATGTCAGCAATTTTTTCTTCATCCCATTCTATATAGGGAGCAGCTGGTGCAGCTGCCAGTAGGAAGCACATGGGAATATAGCTCCTGAAGGAGCCTTGCTTACAGAGGTAAGGATGGGTTCCAGAGAGCAATGTATGCTTCCTTAAGGATCTGAGAAAACTTTGGAGCTTGGAGGGTCAAGCCTCCTGCCTGCTCTAGAGGGACTGTCTCTTGCTGTATCATTGTTCAGTGTCCAGCACAATGGAGTCTTGATCTTGGTTGGCACTTCTTTGAGCTACTGGAAAACATATAACTATTAATAAGATGTTCTAAGCCAGTTGTTAACAAAAATATACAGGTCAACATAAAATATTGCTTTTAAGCAAATAATCTAAAACTGATCTAAATCATCTCATACCTTTCATTGCTCAGTAGCACATCCTTGTCTTAGAGCGGTTTGATGGCATTGAATTATCAGACAGAAAACTACTTCTCTCTTCCATACCCCTAGCTCCCACAACTTCCTGCATTTATTGTTGCATGACCCTTTATAGCTTGACATTTCTTCTGAGAGGTGCACAACAGATGATTGCTTATTTAAAGAGCAAATGGGAGTTGATGAATTACTCTATATATTCTAAATTGTCCAATTTATGCTGGAACACTGGAGGAAAAAACTGTTATCCAACTCAGCACATTTGTTTGGCACATATATTGTAAAGAGGAATCATGCATTAAAAAAAAAACAAAGAAAAAAACAAAATACAGTTTTCTGTTCTTGCTGAAGAGAAAATTTGTTTTTAAAAATTCATTAATAGTCTTTGTGGGCAATGTGTTTATTCTGCTTTAAAAATACATTCCTGAACATGTTTTAGCACTGTGCAAAATGGATCTTCCTATAAAGCTCAGGTTTGAGATAATTTTCAATTTGCATAGAATGATATAAATTGGTTAAAGAACTAGCCAGCCATACCCATGACACACATTGGTATGTTACATTTTTCAGATAAGGTTTTTCAAGATATCTGAAAATTAGACCTGAGCCCTAAGTTAATCCACTCCCATGAAAGCAGTAACAAAGACCCAGTAAGATCATGTTGATTGGCTCCTGGACGTATTGTCATTTCCTATTGAGTCAAATTTCAGATAACACATTTGAATTTGGATGAATTTTGACATGTGTGATTTGCATAAATATGAAAATTTGGAAAAAATGTTTTTCATTCATCTAGCTACATAAGGTCTTAAAGGTCTCTGTTGTGAATAGGGCAGTGAGTGAGATTTCACAATAGAGCTGAGTTTGTAAGATAGAGTGGGGAGAGTCATTGTTATTGTTTGATTTGTGGCTAAAGCCTGATTGGAGTAATTAAATGCCTGGTATATGAGAGAGAGAGAAGGGATGGCGTCGTACCACTCCAAATGTATAATAAATAAAGTTACCTCCTGGCATTTAAACCTATCCAGTGTGTCTGAGCCATTCACCTGCTTATCCTGGGTCAAATCACAGAGGAAGATTTGTAGGTGGATCAAGTAACCAGACAAGGGCACAGTACAGTGATTTTATAAGGGCTACTTACTTTTGGTGACCAATGGCAACTTTGGAGAAATTCAATCTGGATTATATAGAACTGCAAGTTGTGTTCTGAATAATAAAGACAGTAATGTTTGCATCAGGCCTGTAGGTTGTGATTCCATTTTCTTTCCTGTTCACCTTGGTCTATAAAGAAAGTAATTACTGTGACCCTGGACTGATACTCTGAATTTCTTAGCGAGAATCCAAACTTCAGCTAAAATTCTGACAGTTCAGTGATATTACAAATAGCCTTGGGTTACACAACAGGCATAGGGAATCTGTTAGAGAGATTCTACACAAAGATACTAAAGGAGATTAATAGTGGAAATTATATATACAGATCAGGTTCACAAAAATGGAGTCTCATATTTCAGATAGTAGCAGCTAATTTTAGGCAATGTCCTGTTCTCATTACCAACATTGAACAGAAAGTCCTTCCTAGCAATGGGGTCATGAAGAAAACTCATGGAATCTGAAATATTGTGAACCTCTCTAGTTACTGTTGAGGAGTTTAAATTTAAACCTATATTTTTCCCCTGCATAATTCCATTTAATGGGCAACAATGCTATTCTCATCTCCAGGGAATGCTTCTGCTATTAACTGTACTAGAGAGAGGAGAACTTTCTAAAGCTAAGTTGGCACAAAGTAGGTTTCCTGTATACAGTAAATATCTATTGTCACCTCTCTCCTGAGAGGTAATAGATTTCAGAGCTTTGCTGATCAGTTTTCTGATCAAGAAGAAATCTGAGTCAGATATTTTCTTAGTGTAAGTTGTTTGATTTACCCTGTACACACCAGTCATTGAACTGAGTCAGTGAAACAGCATGTAGGCAATCTCATCTTTTAGAGCTCTCAGCCAAAACACTCATGTCTGATTCGCAGGTAGCAAAAATGCCCCCTCCCCAAGTTAACTTAGGGTAGAGACTAAGGCTAACAGCAGGTTAAGAAATTACTTGATTAGTCGATAGGTATACATGGAAGGATTTCTGATAGCACAGGGATCTTTAATTTAGCAGACAAAAGCGTACAAAATCCAATGATGGGAAGTTGAGGCTAAACATATGAAAATTAGAAATGTGGTGCAAATGTTCAACAATACGGGTGATTTACCTTTGGAACAACTTACTTAGGGATGTGGTAGCCTCTTTGACTTGAAGTCTTTACATCAAGAGTGGATGTCTTTCTAAAAATATGTTGTAGCTCAACCAGAAGTTCTGGGCTTGGGGCAGGAATTAGTGGGTGAAGTTGTATGGTCTGTGTAATACAGATCACAGTGGTCCCTTCTGGCCTTAAAAATCTATGAATCTACTTCAAAACATAAAACTGAATAGCTGTACCTACTAGTGGAATCTCCATCTGTGACTTACTTCCGTTTGTTTTTATCTTCTCAGGGATGGATCCTGCAAATCAGAATTATGTTTGATGAATGGGAAACCTAGGAACCCAAAAAAGTGAGCCAATTTACTTTCTAAGATAGGTACAAAGGAGCAGCAGACAATGCCAATGCATTGCTCTATAGCCAGGCCTTTCATTCCCATCTCCCCTGCAATCCATCTTGCATATAAACATTTGAGGACTCTGCTTTATAGACTGGATAGAATATGAATTAAATAAAGTTATTCAAGTCACGGAACACATCCTTAAAAGTCACATTTTTATCTAAGGCCTTTTGCTGTAGCAACTGAGCAGGAAATGTATTTGCTGTAAATGATTTCAGTCCTGTTAATGTCCATATATAAATAGAAAACTACATAAGTGTTCAGATTTCCACCTTGTATATCACATACGTAATAGTTACAAACAATTGACTTGAGTAAGTGTCTTCCTAGGCCCAGAGATCCATCCCCAGGCAAGTTCAGGTCCAAAGTCATTGTTCACCTTCTCTGATCCACAACTATTTGTAAGCAAAGCATCCAGAAATGTAATGTATGGGGAACTGTTAGTTAAATTGGAAAAGATGGGGATGAATATGAAAGTTGTAAGGTGGATAAGGAACTGGTTAAAGGGGAGACTCCAGCGGGTCGTACTGCGGGGTGAATTGTCAGGCTGAGGAGGTTATAGTGGAGTCCTCAAGGATCAGGTTTTGGGACCGATTATTTAACCTTTGTTACTGACTTGCCAAAAAGAGCGGGCATGTGCTAATAGTTTGCGGCAGATGGACACGAAGTGGGGTATTGCTAACGGAGAAGGACCGGGTGATTATAGTCAGGAAGTCTGGACCACCTTGTACTGGAGTATATAATGGATGAAAGTTATAGTGAACAGTGCAGGGTATTGACTTTAGGGATTCATATAGGATTTTGATATACGTTTGGGACGCATCAGTGGAAGCGACGGAGGAGGAGAGACCTTGGGGTATTGGTTGATAGCGGATGACTATGAGCGGCCATGTTGATAGGTGTTTAAAAAGACATGCCGGTTTTAGGTGCATCAGGCGAGGTATTTTCCAGCAAGGAGAGGAGGTGTTAGTTGCAGTTATATACAGCGTGGTGGACCCACCTGGATTTGTGTGCAGTTTGGCTGTCCATGTTTAAGCGGATGAATTCAACTGGACAGGTTCAGAGACGGGTACTAGGAATGTCCGAGGAATTGGAAAATCTGCTTATGAAGGAGACTCAAGAGACTTGGCTGTAGCCTGGCAAAGGGGTCCGGGGGGATATGGCTTTGTCTATAAATTATCAGGGGGGTTAACGTTTAGGGGGGAGAGGAATTATGTTAAATTAATACTATGGAGGCAAGAGGACAATGGGTCAAACTGGATATTAGGAGTTTAGACGTGAAATTGTGAGGTTCTAACATTAGGGAGTGATCTGGAACAGCATTCCGAGGGGGCACGTTAGTGGGGGCAGATTATGGCTTTAGACTAGCTTGATAGTATTGAGGGGATGTTTGATGGGATAGTTTAATTTGGGCACTTGATCTTGGATTATCGAGCAATAAGTTTGCTCAATGGTCTAGTAGGCGGATGTTGGATGGGATGGACCTGAGTTATGCAGAGAATTCTTTCTTGGTGCTAGCTGGTGGTCTGCCACATGACTCAGGGTTTAGCTGATCGCATATTGGGGTCGGAAGAATTTTCTTCAGGGCGGATTGGCCAGAGCCCTGGGTTTTTCGCTTCCTCCTGCAGCGTGGAGCATGGGGTCGCTTGCTGTAGGATTCTCTGGCAGCGTGAGGTCTTTCAGATAAATTTTGAGGATTTCAATAACTCAGTCATGGGTTCGGGGTTGTTATAAATGTGTATGGGTAGGGTTTTGTGGCCTGCCTTGTGCAGGAGGTCAGACTAGATGATCATATTGGTCCCTTCTGACCTATGAGTCTATGAGATGAATATGCAACGTTAGTTCATTATTTGTAGATTGGTGAGAAGATGCAAAGGTTTTGGAAACAAGACTATTAGTTTATCATGTATGTTTTAAATGAAAATTTTTAGCTGATTTCAGAGTTCTGTAGTTTGGGAAATGGTGGTAAAAGCAGTTGACACATGAACAATTATGAAATTCCAGGTACTTTATTTGATAGCAAAGAAATAAATTATGATCCAGTGGATAGATAATTGCACTCCAACCTTGAAAGCATGGATTACTGATCTGAAAAATTATATGAATTTGACTATAATTGCATAGCCCCTGAAAATGGAAAATAGCAAAAATTAGTTTCAGTGCTGGATTTCAATAACTTTTGAAAATTAATGATTAAGAAATGGTGTAATTTGGGGCTAATAGATTCTGGGTTATTAGCACTTGAGAGGTATTGGAACTCTTCTAAATTGAAAGTTATATACTTTAATCCTCTCTTGACTGATGCCTCCCCAAAATGCTGTAACACTCAGTAAATAGAAATACTGTGGTAAGTCATGCTAGTGTCCCTTGGCATTGCTGGAAGCGTGGCCATAGAAAAGGGGGCATGGCACTAACATTGGGATACTTATCAAAAGTGCACCTAACACATTCACAAACTCTTTGGTCTTCAAAATGGTATAAAATCCTGTGAAAATAAGACTCGAGTGTGAGCTGTCTTTAGATATTTCATGTAGTTTTTGCTTTCAGAGATGATCAGAAATACCCAGGGCAGGATTAACACCTTACACGCCCATAGGCACAGCATCTTCAGTGCCCTCCCCTCACCCTGCCTGCAGATGACCTTTGTGTTGCACACATTTTTAGAGAAGTAAGGCGCCCCTACAATGCCAGCACCCCAGGCATGTGCCTACTGTGCCTAGTTGGAAATCCAGCCCTGGAAATACCAAAAGAATAGGCTCTCTTCTGACATTTCACTATTTGCGCCGTTCTAGTGCTGGCCAAAACAAGGATGTGTAGTGGGGATTATGCAAAAAGCAAAGAAGAATAACTCAAAAATTAACCAAAACTCTGCAAAAAAGGGCTGGAGCCAAGAACTGAACCCAACCCCTCCCCCATCAAACAGCTTACCCACGAGACCATCCGTCCTCTGTCATTATTAAAAGGGCATTAGTCCAACTTTTCCAAGTATGAAGAAGGTACTGTGCTATGTACAAAAAATTACTCTCTAGGGCAGGAGTTCTCCAACTGGAGGTCAGGACCCCTCAGGGGGTCGCGAGGTCATTACATGGAGGATTGTGAGCTATCAACATCCACCCCAAACCCCACTTGCCTCCAGCATTTATAATGGTGTTAAATATATTTAAAAGTGTGTTTAATTTATTAGGGGGGTCACACTCAGAGGCTTGCAATGTAAAAGGAGTCACCAGTAAAAAAGTTTGAGACCCACTGCTCTAGGGAAACAAACCCTTAAATGTGGCCTTTTTTCATTCTTTGAGAAAAATCAAGAGACAATATACTTTCCAAACTGCTTTTTGCTGTTAACATTCTTTTGCATTTAAACATGTACCATATGCAATGAGTACCTCATTCACCTAATGAGAAACATTTAAATTAATGAGAACACTGTTTTTATTTGCATATTCAAATAAAATTGTCACAATAAATAGCTGATGGAGGAAGAGAGAGAGGAGTTATTCCAGTACGTGTCCACTGAGATTATGGTAATATCTTATAGCCAGCACTGAAAATAAAGAATAGAATCTTTGTGGAGAGAAACAAAATACTAATGACTAAGGCTATGTCTTCACTATAGCTGATGTTGGCATAAGTTGGGTCACTCAGGGGTGTGAATTCCCCCCCCCCCCCCCCGCCTCAGCAACATAGTTACAATGGCATAAATGCTCATGAGTGCAGTGCTGTATCTGCTGGAGACCATCTTCTGCTGACATATCTTTTGGAGGTGGTTTTTTTAATGCCAATGGGAGAGTTCCCTGCCATCAGCACAGAGCATCTTCACCAGAGTCATTCTACAGTTACCTGTACCGGGCTCTGGAGACAGCTTAGTTAAGCAAGAGGGCATGTAGCAGTGCTAGAGAAGCAAAGCAGAGAACAAGTACCATCATGCTGAAGAGTTTGCTGCCTAGCCATGGCAAAAGATACTGCTGCCAGAAACCTAGAGATTAGGAGGCTGAACCAGGAAATGGTTAATGCGAGATAGCAAAATATTTTTTTCCCCTGGATTACCCTCAATCAGTGATATGGGAATCCAAGTGACTTCATTCCTCATAAAACCAGAGCTCAAGGACAACAAGCATTAACAGTCAGCTACCACAGCACAGACCAAAAATGACCAACGGTGCTGAATCCCTAACCCGCCCTTTCTTCTTCAGTTATCTTTCTAAGACATTATAGAATCTGCCAGGAGAAAGCAAGTGTAGTATGATGAAGACACTCATGTCTCAGTTTAAATCTGTACTACGTGTAAATACATGCACTTCCCATACAAGAGGTAGGTAGGCCTTCTCCAAAAGGAGTGCAATCACAAATGTAATACACAGAACTGGAACTTCTGAAATGCTGTAAGGTACTGTGCATGAGGAGGAGGAGTCCTAATATAGGACATTGATTCAAGAAAAGGGTAACAAAGTAGTAGGGAGGGATCTGGGGAGGAGGATGGAAATGGCATAAATAAGAATGCAGACATTCAGCAGAGACTGATGCAAGACACCATAAAGTAGACTTTTCCTTTTTTTTTAATAATTAAAAAGTGTTGACAGCGTCTGATCCAAAACCCATTAAAAACACTGGGGAGCCCTCCCACCCACCTCTGACCCCAAGCCTTTAGTTGGGTAGTTTCTTGTAAGCAGCGTGGAAGAAGTGGATCTTAAGGAAGAATTTGAAGGAAGAGAAGTGATATATCCTTGCAGAAAAGCTCAAAAAGGGTGTTCTGTGCTTAGAGGGCTATAGGGAATGAAAACAGAGAAACTGGGAATTGAAGTCAACATCACTGGCAGATCAGAGAGAGAGAGAGTGTTTGTGAGATAAAGAGAAACACGCTGGGCAAGAAGTCCAACAGATCCTAAAAACTATGTTTAAAAACCAGGCATAATTTTAACTAATTTACAGCCTAATGGGGGTCCTGCCATAGTTTAACTGTTGCTCATTAAATCTAGGTAAATTGAGACAAGACAGATGGCTGCCAAGATCATGCAGAATGGCATTGCCAGAGCTGTATATATTTATATTAAAAGAAATGAACATACGTTCCATTTAATTGGTAGTGTTAATCACATTGTTGTTTAGCTTTTCCTGAGCTTTGCTCTTTTAAAAAATGAGATCAACACGTGGTTGGTATCTTGTTTCCAAGTTTGGGGGCTAAATTAGTACATTAAAGAAGTTTAGATTTAAGAATTAAAGGAACCAGCATATGAAATAAGATTATCATCACTTCTGCTTAGTATTAAAGTAGCCAGTTAAAAGTTAGCCTCATTTAGCTTCTCTGCAGAGTGGTACAGGGTCTGAATAAAACTTTCAGAAACTTTTTAATGACAATAATGAATTTTAAGCCAATATAATCAGATGACTTTTAAGAAAAATGTAATGTTCACCTATGTTGTAATCACACAAAACAGTTAAATAAATTTTAAAAATTAGGTTAATAAATTTAACCACATATCAAGTTTTTAAATGGCAAATTTTCTTCTCGTCATGTTAGAATAAATGATGATTAATCAATGACCCTTTACAACTTTCCAAGAGGGGTTTTTGTTGTAGAGAAAGAGGCTTAACATCTGGATAAAGACTTGGATGATTTTCACTTTAACTCTTGGAAAATGTTGAAAAAGCATCTCCTCTGTAAAACAAAGATTAGTTTAGCTGCATGCTGCATGCTGAGCAATAAATGTTTTTCTTGGTTCACTCAGCACAAAACCACTTCGGTGGTTGCCGCAGAGTCTCCAGGCTTAAGTACAGGTAGACAAAGATTCCCTTCCCCCTACCCTTGAATTCAGTGTGTGCTTCAACTCCCTGGTCTGCTTCAAGATTAAATCTTTGGGTCAGATTCTGGCTGTTGTTGCGCCCTCTTCTCATTGTTCCAGCAGCATAAAAGGGCTGGATTGGGCTACATGGAAATTCCCATACACAGGGGTGACATAGGGCTCCCTAGTAGACCCTACCCTATCTCAGCATGTAAGTAAATAGCTATTTTAAATTCTTCCATTGAGCTATTTGCTCAGAACGACAAACCAGGGTACTCATTCCTTACTTCCATACATGCCTTTCTATAACTCTGCACTAGAGACATATAAAGTTCAGAGGCTAGAATTCACTGTGTTCTAAAACTAAGTTTTACCAGTATATTCCTTAAAACTTAATGGGCAGAGATTTTAGCAGCTCTTTGAATGAGGTAGCTCAACACTAATTTATCATACAATTAAAAAAATATAGATCATGAATTGCCCCTCACCTTACCCCATCTTTGCCATTCTGTACATTTTGTTTCAACATTTTGTAATTGTTATATGGCAGTGGGGTTGGAGTTTGTCAAACAACAAATATTGAAATATGAAGAGATTCTAAATGAAGTAGGATATACAATGTAGTTTGCATTATATAGCATTAAAAGTGTAAAAAAACCCCACAATTTGCTCATTTAGGTTATAGGGAATTGTACAGAACATTGACTAATTGAACCAAATTAACAGACTCTATAAAGAACATTGAAATATGAAAAAAAGATACAGATACATAAACAATACAGTGAAGGCCTTTAATCAAAAGTGTTAACTCAAATGCTATAGGATCTCTAAATGAGTGATGCCAATTAATCTTTTTGAAGACCTTTCCTTTATTCTCTAGCTTCAGATTTTTGTAGCATGGTGCACATAGAAAAAAAAGTAACCTTAGCCAAATGACACCTTTTAATATGATATGAATTACAAATCTTCATCTCCAGCTTCCATTCCATTTTAATGAAAATTGGTCTTCAAAATAAGTTTTCTTCATTCCAAGACTAATAACTTTAACAAGATCCATATCTTGTACAACATAATGTCTCTTTATAGTCCTCTGTAGCTGTGCGAGTCGGTCTTCCTCAGTTTCCCCTCTTGGACTCTTCAAATAAATTGCATTTCAGGTGCCTTAAAAAAAATCAGAAAACACTCTTTCTTGGGGACTGGGTTAATTAATATAAGAAACTGTAAATAAATTTCAACCCTCCACAACAAAGTCCATTCATAAGCCCACAGAACACAAGGTTTCTATTCTTCTTTCCAGGCCTTCCTGCCTCGGATTTCTGCAGTCTTCCCCTGCTTGGACAGGGTCTCTCTGAGGTCTCCATCCCTGGAGATCTTTGCTATCCCTCCTGTGCTTGGTAAGAGTATCTCTGCCTGGAGAAATTTCCTACTCTCTATAGCCTCCTTCAGCTTCCTCAGCTTTCTCCCCTTTATTGTACCTTCCTGTTCCATTAATACTGGAATCTCCCAATTCCTCCCAGGTGGGGCTCATGCTGTAATCAAGGTCAGCTTGGTCTCAGGCTTTCCAGCCCATGAGGCAAACCACCACCTCATATTCCCCAAATTAGATGAATATACAGTTCTGATGAGAAAATGCTTTGTTTGCTTATTATGACTGTTATTTAATCCTAACTCTAAGTATCTTGGTTTCTAATAATTTGTGCATTAATTAGCATTAAATCCCAGTGCCCCTTCACCTCTCTCTGAACAGATGATGCTTTTCAGATTGAAAGGAATGATACGGTTCCCTCCACATGTGAGAAATGAAGAATGTAACATGTTAATTTGTATTAGAAGGCAGAGTGGAAATTAAAATTATTTTGATAAACAAAAACACTTTTTGCATTGGATCAACTGCAGTCATTTCTGCTATAAATCTGTCTTTAAGCAGTTAGAAATTTAGCTGTGAAGTGCTGTTTTGAAGAGCAGTGTTAGGCATTCCAACCCTGGTAGCATTCTCTCATCAAATGTGCTTTTAATCCAGTTGCAGATTTCTCTGTGGTAGGCCTGGGGAGACAAAAAGAACTTCTGAGGTTTCATGTTTATTTTAAAAAGTTACCTCAAAACACTGATTTCATAGGTGAAGGCTGGGATTGTCAAAGGAGCCTATGGGAGCTAGGTGCCCTGTTCTCATGAAATTACACCTTAGAAGAACCAATCCTTCAGACATATGCATGATTAGGGGGGTGGGGGTTTAGAGATCCTGTACTGTGCTTTTAGGAGCAGCAGCACAGAATATTAACGCTCTTAAGGGAGGGCTGGGAAAATCAGGACCCAAAGGGATTTAGTACTGCCCAGTGTGTCATTCCACTCAGGGACAACCTTAGGAGGTTGGTAATTCACACACACACACAAACTTATTGGAAACCCAGCAAGCACAAGAACAAGTTTATAAATCAGGGTGCATGCCTATGGACTGTCCAACCCATGGACAGTTTACTAATGTTATTGCCCATTACAGAATCCAAATTGGTAGCCAGATGGCAAGGGCTTTTTGAGGTGATTTGTTAAGTTGGCCAGATAGACTACGAGGTACTCTTGCCTGGGAGGCAAAGAGACCAGTCTATATCATGTGAACCTACTCAAGCCTGGAGGACCAAGAAGGAACTAAACTAATGACTTGCCAATCAGAGCTTAGGGTGACCAGACGTCCCAATAAAAATCAGGACTGTCCTGATTTTGAGGAGTTTGTCTCGCATCCTGACCAGAGTACGATCGGGACGCCATTTGTCCCGATATTTTGTTTCCTGGCCTTTGGCGGCAATTCAGCAGAGAGTCCTTCAGTCGCGGACAATCTTTGGTGGTATTTCAGTGGCGGGTGTTTCTGTCTTTGGCGGCAAGGCTTATTACCTGCTGCTGAAATACAGCCAAAGATGGTCTGCGACTGAAGGGCTCTCCCCCGAATTGTCACCGAACTCCCGGACAGGTGACTGTATAAAAAAAAAGGCCCTGTGTCGGTCTCGATATTTTCTCCTTAACATCTGGTCACCCTAGCAGAGATGGAATTGGGACCCCTGACACCCACCTACCAAGAACCAGCACAAGTTCAAATGAACACCAAAATCATACCCATTCAAAGAAAAGCCTTAAGTCTCACTGAGGATTTCTCCCATACATTCTCCTCTACATCCATCCAGACGCTACTGATAAATAACTACATCAAGATAGTGGGTTAAGTAGAACCTTCGACTCTTACTTCAGAAGATGTGGCAAACAGTGTGGGAGGAGTTTCAGACTATGCTAGATGAAGGGTTGTAAGAGAGTCCCAGAGTGACTGGTGAAGTCTCATTGTGCTTTCCCCAAAACCTGATGGTTTGAATCTTTTGCAGAGACTTCTGACAAGTAAACACAATCTCAAAGTTTGACTCCATCTGATGAATTATTGGAGTGTTTATGGCCTTCTAAGTATACCAGTAGCCTTAATGTAACAAAGGGATATTGGCTGATCCCTTGTCACCCACATCACAATAAAAAACAGTTTTCTCAACAGCTCTCCCTTCCACTTCAAAACCCATGACCTTCTGCTTACATAGAGTAATCACAACATTTTAGCAACTAATGGACAACTTGCTCAGATCTCATCAACATTATGACTCTACCTATGGACTTCTGCATATAAAGCACAGACTGGAACAGCCACCTGAAAGAAAAAATGGTGCTCCAGTCCTTGGCTGAAATGCGCCTCACAGCTAGTCCTGACTTAGAGAAGTCATCTTCCCAACTTAACATGTGGGAGGAGCCAACGGAAACAGTAAGGTGCAGGCCTTGTCTGCACATCCCATCCCGTGGATGAAGAAACAGGTAAGATGCTTCTTGGGGCTAGCCAACTATTACTGGAGATTTGTCCAGGGTTTTGCCTCCAATAAAAGCCCTAAGAAGATTCAATAGAGTGACAGGTGTGAAAGGACCTTTAAAACTTTTGAAATCTATATGTACAAGGAATCAGTCCTCTTCATTCCAGATTTTTCAAAAGAATTTGTTTTACAGACTAACGCCTCTGACAGAAGCCTGGGTGCTATCCTCTTTATAGAGGTAGATGGTGAAGAACCACCAGCTTTGTACCTAAGTAGAAAAATATTTTCATGAGAGAAAACCTATTCTGTTATCGAAAAGGAGGCTGTAGTGGTCAAATATTAGATATTACTTTCTAGGTAACCACGTCAGTTACGGACTATGCCCTCCTCAGCTGGCTAGACACAATGGAAGAAACACATCCCCGCATTACATGATGGTATTTAGCCCTACAACCTTACAGGTTTAGGGTACAGCATAGGGCTGGAGGAAAAAAACCCACAACACAGACTTTTTCATGTGAAGTGGGTGAGCTAAGACCAGAAAGAATGATCCCATCCTCCATCTTGAGCGACAGGGTATGTGATGGGACAAGTTCCAGACAGGAAGGGGTTAACAAGTTCCTATACACACAATCAGCTGACACCTGGCACACTTGTGAGGCCTGTTCCACCTGGAGAGGATTGAAGCACAGTGTGAAGTGGGTGAAATCAGAGGGAAGCAGAGCTAGAGAGCTGAGCTCCTAAAATCCACAGCATGGAGATGGCTGACTAGGAAAGGTGCTTTTCTGCCACCTGAACTTTCTAAATACTAGCGAGACCTTCATTACTTTGTTTCTTTTCTCTTTGAACCTAGGATATTCAGCTGAGTAAGATACTCAGCCCTTGCTCAGAGACTACTATTCCATAAGCCTTACAAGGGTACCGTGGTAAACTCGGACTATTGTCCTTTCCATTTTGACTGTGGATAAGCCCTGGGAAGAGGGGGGAACTGGCACCAAGACTAGTAGCCAGGGGGATACTGCTGACTCTCACATCATTGGCAGCCAAAAGAAGATTGGGAGTGAAATAAGCATACATCTAGATACAGACAACTCTAGAGGCACAACCCACAACGGAAAACTACTGTAGTGTAGACTGTAACAAATAATGAATGCAAGAGTCTTCTCAGAGAGCAGGCTATCTCCCTTTTGATAAGGGATGTGAAGATCTTTCTCTAGGATCTCACATAGAAATCCTATGTAGCACCTGGTTTGTCAAGGACACAAAAGATGATCTAGGATCTCCTTATCACCGCTTCTTTATTTTTCAGAAAATCTCAGGTTTAAATCTACACACAAGAGTTCTAGAAATACTCATTAAAACATTTCTTTTGTAAGCATTCAAAAGTCTTCCATTTACCTTCAAGGAAAATAAGTATAGTTTGGAAATGTTTTAGTTACTTCTAACCTGATGTTTCCAAGTAACTGTAAATGCTTTAGATGGTCTAAGCTCATTTTGTGCTGTTCATTTGCAAATGTTTTATACTTAAATCCTTTCATCTAATGTAATAACTTTCTGATGCCATTGTTATGAGAATAATGAGTCTTATGTATCAATGTGGAATCAAATGACCTTGCTATAACTGGTTACTAGCATAAGAAGTTATTTGAGTATAAACTATTTGTATTCATTGAAAATTAGTTATCTGGCAGGGCTTCAGGAACTTCCTTAGCAAACTCAAAGACAAGAACCACCTTTCCCAGAATTGTTAAGAAGAAACAATACCTTCTTTGGGACCATTTATGGTTAAAGACTATCTGTAAGAATCATTTAAGTTTAAAAATACTTTTAAAAGCCAGAATAGTTTGATATAGGAGTGTTTGGACTCATTTGAAACAGAATTCCAACTCCTATTAAACCCTAAAGGAACTAAATCTACAGCTCAGAAATTGAATTGACAAAAAAAAAAAGAGTTAAGACCATAACTTTAAAGATGCTCTGAGAATCTCCCACCACATAGTCAAAAGAAATATGATCATGAGGTTGAAGATTTACAACCTTACTGCATATGCATTATCAGACTGCATATTCATGAGTTGAAAAAGCTATTTAGATCACTCCATGAGGGCGCGGAGCCAAAGAAAAGGTGACGACTGCAGCTATTAGGCTCCTGAAAGACAGGGGTGTGATGATTTGAGGAACCTAAGTATGACTTATGAATTCTGGTTGATACTATGAAGTTATTTCTATCATGAATGACCCTCTACGTGTAGTCACCATTGCGTTAAACAGGTCCCTTCCAGGCCAGGGACAACAGTAGGCCATTAGAACTCAATGACCACCTATTCAAGGTGAAGCAACTCGGGAGTTTGGTTGAGCTGGGAGAAGATAGTTATTCCTATGTCTGAATGGAGTGGGGGTGGGGGTGGGGGGGAATGGAGAAAGAAAATTCCTCAGCCAGGAAAATGAGACAGAGATGATAGAGCAAGAGGTTATAAAATAATTCACTGTGGAAAGGCTCAGAGAAATATAACAGGTTTGGGCTGGAGAGAGGAAGTCAATAGAGCTATGCAAGTTCGCACCAGCTCAGGATTGGTCTCCCTTGTATTTAATTTTAAATGGATATTTATAAAGATGTTATTCATAAGACAAGCAGAGAACTGAATGCTATGCCCCATGCTGTACTCCAAATGAAACACATGCTGTACTCCAAATTGCCTGCCAGTGAGTTTGTGTCCGTACGTGTGTGTGTATACGCTTTAATTTAATTGATGTTTACATTCACTGAATGCCATTAAACCAAAGGAAATCATTTCACGTTGGTCTTCTCCAGCTTTCGGTGTCAAGTGTGTTTACTTTTAGTACAGTTTTTATCATTGAATTATTAAGGAATCAACATCTGTGAAATAAAAAAAACAGTCTGAAATAGAGATTGTATTCATCCCATATGCTTTGAGGATGTGGTGGGAAAATAACTGGCTGATCTGGGTCTTTTGGAGTAGCATATACATTCTTAACAAAAATTTTCATCCTATTTGCAAAGTTCCAAATAATGTATGTCCAATTTACAATGGTCTTCTCGAATTCACAAAGCAACACAAATATTACACTGAGCAAATGAATGCAGAGATCACAACCTAATCTTTAAAAAAAGATAATGAGATTAGAGTTAATGAACAAATACCTTTACATGCTAAAACTCTAATGTAGTAGAAAGAGCTATTATGAAATAAGGCCCCAATCCTGCAAAGAGTTATGCATGTTTTTAACTTCAAGTACATGAGCTGGCCCATCAACTTCAATAAGACTATTCAAATGCTTTAAGTTAGGCAAATGCTTTAAGTTAGGCACATGTTTGCTGGACTGGAGCCTTAATTAATGTCATTGGAGGCCCCTCAGCATTTTGCAGGATGGAACCACAGGGCATTAAGCATAATGACAGGCTAATGTGTCATATCAAAAATACCACATTTTTATTTAGATTGACATCAGCAAAAATCTTCCTTCACTTACCTATGATGCAATGTTCATACAAACACATATATAAAAGGGGAATTCAGATCTCAAAAAATTTCAAGAATATAGATGTTTTGGAATTTTAAAAAAAGTGTCATATATAATCAGTTTGAGCCCGCTGTCCTTGAGGCTGTCAGCTGTGAAGGCAACAAACACTGGAAGCAGAAATTGATGCCAAAAATCATGTACCTGAAAAACACAAATCACAAGTTGGCTGTAGACCTGGATGTTCCACCATAGATGAGATATGTTTGTCAAATCTTGGAGACACACACAGAGTTTAATATGTTTTGCATATTGATTGACTTTAAGAGAGCATTCGACTGTTAACAGAAAGGCTCTGTGGAAAGTATTCTAGTGGCATGGTTTTATCAGCAAGTTGATTAAAACACTGCAGAGTCTCTATGCTGTTGCTTGGCATGCCGTATGAGTCAGTGGTGAGTTGACAGAGTGGTTTGAAGTGACAACTGGAGTCAAACAGAGATGCATTCTCTGTGCAATATTTTTTGTTCTATACTTAGAAAACATCTTGTCCCATTTCCCTAATGTTACCAAAATGTCGGGTCCACCTAGCTGAGAGCCAATGGCAGCCAGACAGGGATAAGGAAAAGGTTGCTTTATTTTGGAGAAGAAAAAAGAGTTTTGTACCTTGGTACAAAAAACTTTACTTTATACAAAAACCAAGAATTATTTTATATATATTTATACACAGGCTTTGGTTGTGTTAGCATTTGATTGGTGGTTAGCAAACACTGCACTTCTGCAATCTGCTCAGCAAAAAACAGCTTAGGACCAGCTTCAACTGCCTCAAGACTGATAAGGGAAGACAGTTCAAAAGTTTAGGTTACTGTGTCCGTGAGATGTCCAATTTCCCCTAATGGTTGCCAGCTATTATAAAGCTACTATGTTAAGGGGTAGCTGCTGACTGTCACAGTCCCCCCTTCGGGCCTGATAATCCAAATTCTCAGGCCCGCTACGCAATTTGTGATTAAGCTGGAGGGAGAGATATTGCGTTTTTTTACGGACAGTAGAGCTTTTAGTAACAGCACTACATAAACATTTTGCACATTGTAACATTACTTAAATGACACATAGAAAGAAAAAAAAATAATTTATTTGATAATTTTATGGAAAAGGCTACTAAACCATGACCCAAGGATTGGGAGGAGGTTTTTAAAATTAAGAGTATGATTAAGAGATACAGTGTGGAAAACAATAGCTGCAGTTTTGATGGCCTGCAAATTTTTTAAATTAAACTAGAGCGATTAATATAAAAACAGCATTTTTTTTTAATGCGAGCACAGGCCCCCCCCTACTTCAGCATTTATGGCATTTAGCACACGCTTATTTTGCAGTGTTACTTTTGCTATGTTATTAATTTTTTGTTGTAATTTTTGGAACGCGTTTAAGGAAGCATTAACTGCTTTTTTAAGTTTTGCAGAAATGTTTACCACTGCCCTTTTTAGCTTTTCCACCCCCGGTTTAGGAATTAGTTTACGTATAAAGGAATGAAATTTTATTTGCCTGATTACTAGGGATTTTTTGGCACATTTAACCCGAGCCCCTTTTAAGGGTGTAAAGAGTTTGTGAGAATAAGTTTCCAGGTTGAGGATTTGGTGTGAGTTTAGTGTGGTGTTTACTTGAATGTTTGGTAATATTTTGGCCACACCACACAGGCCATGCCAACCTGGCGGGAGAGCTTTATAAGCATTACGGCCACAAATAAAATACAGACCGGGGCTTTGTAAATAAAGGGTGAGGGAGCTTTTTGCGACTTAGTGGTGCCAAGCTACTCTAATATTTTGATATTTGGAGTTGCCAAATACCCTGCCCCGGCACCGCCAATGGGATACATTTAAATGTCCCATTCCGTGGGTGTTGTTTAAGATATTTCCACAGTATATAACAGCAAACAAGTGTGATGTAAAGCTTACTAGCGCCCCCTGGCATTTAGAGATTTTACAAGGGATGAATGAGGTGATAAAATGCCAGAGGAGATGTTTATATAATATGCATGGGTTTTATTTATGGGACCCAAGGGAAGAAATGAAGGAAACTATTTTTTTTTATAATGTTTGCCTGTTAATTTTGCAATATAGGCCTTTTGAAACTGGCAGGGAGGTTTTTGGGTGTTTACATCAATTTTTAAGGGGCAAAAGTTAAGAGGGTCCCATCTGGGGTCGCCAGAAACTATTACCGAAATGTCGGGTCTGCCTAGCTGAGAGCCAATGACAGCCAGACAGGGATAAGGAAAAGGTTGCTTTATTCTGCAGAAGAAAGGAGAGTTCTGTACCTTGGCACAAAAAGACTTTACTCCATACAAAAACCAAGAATTTTTTATACACACTCATACACAGGCTTCGGTCGTGTTAGCATTTGATTGGTGGTTAGCAAACCCTGCACTTCTGCAATTTGCTCAGCAAAAACCAGCTTAGGACCAGTTTCAACTGCCTCAAGACTGATAAGGAAAGACAGTTCAAAAGTTTAGCCTACTGTGTGCGTGAGATGTCCAATTTCCCCTAATGGTTGCCAGCTATTATAAAGCTACTAGCTGTTAGGGGTTCGCTGCTGACTGTCACACTAATAATACTGAAGAAGCTGCATGATATCAGGGCAAATTATCGATTATAGACAATATTGTAATGAAAATGGCCACTTAAGAATATAACCATGAAGCAGCAACTATCTATATACAATAGACAGAATGGGGATTAAAAATGAATGAATGAAAAGACCAAACTAACAGTAACATTAAAAATTAAGAAACAGGTTCAACTAGTCATTAACAATGTAGAAACTGAACAAGTAGAGAGTTTTTGCTATTTGGGTTCCATCATACCATGACATCAGCTATGAAGGAGACTGATAAGTGGAGAACTACTGCCAGCAGAACATTTGTGTGCCTAAATAAAAACACTTAGAACCTTACTCTGGTAACCATGGCGATAAAATTAAATTATATATGATGCAGACTGTACCCATATTACTTGATGGTTGTGAAACATGGGCATTGACAAAGCATCTGAAGCAAAAACTCCAAACATTTGAACTAAGGTGCCTGCATAGTATCCTAGGCATTACAAGGCTAGACAGACCAAGAAATGACAACATCTTCAGAAGACAAAGTGCGGTGAGTGACTACAGCCAATAAAAGGTGCGAACAACAATGGTTTGACCATATTGCTAGAATGACCCCATTTGGATTGTCTAAAGTTGTTCTCTGTGGAAGAGTGGCAGGAGAGAGAGGCCATGGACATCCAAGGAGAAAGTGGTATAACAGGATACATAATACCATCCAGGCAGCACCCAACAGGCTCAAATGATGGCTCAAAATAGAAACGGATGGAATCGGCTCATATCCTCAGCCCTACCCAACCTTCATGTTGGAAAAAGGAAGACATGATACCAATTGTCAGTTTCCTGTTAAGTTAGTGGAACTGGGATTTGAGCTGTGTCACTTCCTAAATTCTATGCCATTCTTTTTAGGGAAGAATTCTGGGCTAAGATATTATTGCCATAATAAATGTTTCTTGCCATTTCAGAATTTATCTCTGCAGCATAAGACTACATTTCTTAGTCTTTGAAGGGAAGTGGGCTGAAGCAACATTTGAGACATTTCATACTGAACTGAATAAATCCCTTGGAAAATGTACTGTAGTGAGCAATCCTGTACTGGAGGGTGATGGGCTCGATGACTTAACAGGTCATCTCCATCTATAATTTTCCCGGCTTTGTTACTTGAACCACATATTTCCTGCTGTGGCAATTTCTCTTAATAGATCTGCCCACAATGGGCCTTTGACACCAAAAAAATGAAACAATTAATACTTTTATGACACATTTTCTGACTATGATAAACCACATAACCCCAACTTATAGTTTAATTGGATTTACTTCGCTGTTGCTTGGTTTTGTAACCCTCCTGACATTTGGCATACCAAAATGTAGTGATCTCACATGTGAGAATTCTAATTAGGTTTGATCTTACAACTTTTTTATTCAAGGATGATCTGTTTGTTACATTATAAATTATTCTTTTGTAATTGCTTGTTCTACATGTACTATTTAGAAACTGAAAGATATCTTTGTGGATGATTTATCTCCTAATAAAAATACACAGTGGACACCATTAAAAATCTAGGCATTTCCAACCTGCAAAATTAAATATACTATAAATTTTGTACTATCTTCATTTTGGAATTTCAGACAAATACCTGTCAAACTAAACAACACAAGTATCCATCTGTTAATGATGATCCTATATTGTCTTAAACAAAACAAACAAAACAAAGAACCCCCACACAACTGCATTCCACAGAATGCAGATGAATTTAATCCCTCACTAACAAGTAGCATTTTTTATTCATCCCTCAATACTTGAGCTGTCTAGAAAATGAGTTTTCCTTCTATACAGAACTTTTGTGTAAAAACCTCAAACTTTTCTGTGAAAGGCAGACATGTTAAGCGAATAAAATTGTGTAGCTGAAAACCCAACTAGTTTAAATGGAAACATTTCAACCACAATTTCTCAATCCTATTCAATTAATTTCAGTAGAGTTTACAAGACTGTTAATGAGAACAGAATTTATTCCTAAAATGGCATATAACACCAAATTTAAGGGATTAAGATGTCTTTAGATGAGAGTTTGAGACTCGCTTTAGTAATTATTTCAATATAACAATTAGTTTCGACAAGCCAATCTCAGAAAAATAAATTCATGATTTCTAGAAATTAACTATTTTCATGCCATAACCATGAAAGCATTGTTTGAATAGGCATGATCAAATAATATTTTCTAGTGATTAAGATGTTGCAACTTTTTCAAGTGCTAGTGACCTACAGTGCTAGTGACCTACTAGCACTAATATGCAAACCAAATACTGTGATGACCCATATTGGGCTCCCTTTGAATTCAGTATAACCCTTTGCAAGTTGCCTGTGATGCACAGAATGTGGGCCTATGCTGATTCTGATCAAATTGCTGTCAACGTGTCACAAACGTACTTCACAAGATGAGTGAAAAACCAAGGCTATATTCTAGGCATGAGGCAAACGTAAGAGAAAATGGAAAAGAAATGAAGGTTACAGAAAACTATTTATTTGAAGGAGAAATAAATATACAGGCTAAGACAGCCAGAATCATTGAAAACTGACACACTATATTTTAGAAAACCTAATTGTGCTTTCCAATGTAGAGGGTATAGAGGTTGAGAGATGAGGAAAGTTTGCTTGAATTAGTGAGTCTAAAGCAAATTGAAAACAATAGTCTTTTGATTGAATTATCAGAAAGTGAAAACCCACCACAAGAATCATTGCATTATAGCATCTCATGAACCTTCAAGGCCAATTTTTCAACAGGCCTCAATGGTGCCCATCTAATTTGAGAGGTAACCCATTTAGCATGTTTATGACAGGGTCCACTCAGCACTGGTGGTGTATCCTCCTGGTGATTAGCTCTTCTGGACATTGTACCCTCCTCTGATGGTGTCTTGTCTATGGCCCCTTTTGCTCTAGGAACTGCACCCTCTACTTTGTGACTTGGCTCTCCACCTAAGTTACTATCATGGTTTCCCCTTCCGGTGGAGGGAGGGGAGAGGGAGTATCTTTTCCCAAACAGGCTCAGGCAGTCTTCCTATACACTGTCCCACCAGTGCCACTTCCGAAGTGGCTTGCTGGAGAACCCAGGCCTGCCCTTTACTTCAGGTTCCAGATCAGGGACTCTCTAGTTAGTAGTCAAGGTTTGTTTCATACTACACCTTTCCCCTGAGCCCTTTCCTAACCTTCAGGCACTTCTTTTCTTTTCTGGGTCTGCCAGTTTCACCACTCTTTTCTCTCAGGCAGAAATGGCAGCCTATGTCTCTGCAGTCACAAAACACTCTTCCCAGAGAGTGACAACAGCTTTTCCCAGCAGCCCCTTCTGTTGCCAGCTTCCTGGCTTATATAGGCCCCGCCTGATTCTGCACAGGTGCGCTTCTTCTAATTAAGGCTTCTCTCACAGTCTTAATTCCCCCCAGCTCGCTGCCTAGTAGGGTAATTGGCCTCTCTGACCAGCATTAACCCTTTCAGGGGAAATGTGGGGAGGATACCCCATCACAATGCTAAGAAATAAAACTATAGATGTGCACACAAAATGGTACGTTCACACAAACATTCCAGGTAGCACAGCTGTATAGCATACTCAGATACAAGGTCTTAATGACCTAAGACGAAGAAAACACACACACACACACACCTGCAGTACATATGTTGATGCTCTATAACTTTTACTTGCTACCTAGTCATTACTAGATCAATTTCAGGTTTCTGCTACTGATTTACATAGACCATATTGAATAGGATCCTATTATCTGAGACTCTTCAGAGTACCTGAGATCATCTGATATACAACATTTAACAGATTAGCTGTAGATTTGAAGAAACAGAAAGCAATGCCTTCTCAAAAGCAGATGTAAGACTCTGGAACTTGCTAAAGGACTTCAGGAAGACACTTATCTTCACCATTCTCAGGGCACATTATAAGTCGGATCTTCACCATAGTACCAAGGAAGCAAAGTAAAGAAATCTTACAGTATGTTTAAACACGATTAGGTCAAGAACATATTAAAGAACTGATTGTCCTTACAAAAATGTCTTACTCCATATTTTGTAATCAATGTTTAGTTCTAGAACACTCAGGGCCGGCGCTTCCATTTAGGCAGCTTAGGCAATTGCCTAGGGCACCAGCATTACTGGGGGGGGCGGCATTTTGCCAGAGGGGGCAGCAGACAGATCCGGTTGACCTGCCACAGTCGTGTCTGCAGAGGATCCCTTGGTCCGTGGCTCTAGTGGAGCTGCTGCAGGCATGGCTGCGGACAGTCCGCTGGTCCCGCGGGGCTCCGGTGGACCTCCCACAGGCATGGCTGCGGCAGCTTCACTGGAGCCACGGACCAACGGACCCTCCGCAGACACGACTGCGGCAGCTCCACCGGAGCCACGGGAGCGGCGCGCGGGGCGGCGAAATGGCCGTGCACCCAGGGCGCGAGAAACCCTGGCGCCGGTCCTGAGAATACTACAGAGACAAGCCCTTTAAAATACTTATAATACAGGCAGAGGGAGAAAATGGAAGGAATCATAAATGTTGTGGATGCAATTACAGATGTCCTTGGAGTCTGACGTATTAGAAAATTAGGTTCCCTCTTAACGAAAATTCTCTTAATAAAATGTGCTAATCAGAGCTGCATTAATGTTATTGCAGGGACCTAGGCATATTTTTTTCAGAACTGTTATTTCTATGCCATTCAATTAAATTCCAATTTAATTTACAGCAGCATGGATTTGCTAAAAATTGTGGATTGATTGACTGGTAGATTCTTAAAGATCACATCATGTTGTAAACTGCATTGCTTTGTCTGGAGAGAAAAAAAACATAGTTATTTCTCCTGTGTGCCTAGAATACTGAAATCAGTAAAACCACACAAATGGCTGAGACTGTAACTTGTTCCTACTAGGGGCAGCTCTATGTTTTTTGCCGCCCCAAGCATGGCAATCAGGCAGTCTTTGGTGGCACACCTGCAGGCAGTCTGCGGGTCACGCAGGTTCGGCAGCATTTCTGTGGGTGATCTGACAGTCCTATGCCTTTGGCACCTGCCACCAAATTGCCGCCGAAGCCATAGGACCTGCAGACCTCCTGCAGAAATGCTGCCAAAGGCCACCTGACTCCCGCCCTCACAATGACCAGCATACTGCTCCCCATGACTTGCCGCCCCAGGAACGCGCTTGCTGCGCTGGTGCCTGGAGCTGCCCCTGGTTCCTACAGCTTTTTTGCACCATTGTGTGCTCTTGAAGCAAAAACATGGTAGGCAACGGCCCTAGTTCTGATTATATAATAATTCCATCTGCAACCATGAGATTATGCTGTGTCTGCATAGTACACTACATTTTCTAAGGATGTCAAGCAATTAAAAAACTGAATTATGATTAAACAATAGAATACCATTTATTTAAATTTTTGGGGATTTTTTAACATTTTCAAATATATTGATTTCAATTGCAACACAGAATACAAAATGTACAGTGCTTACTGTATATTTATTTTTATTACAAATATTTGCACTGTAAAAAAACAAAAGAAATAGTATTTTCCATTCCCCTATTACAACTACTGTAGTGCAATCCCTTTGTCATGAAAGTTGAACTTACAAATGTAGAATTATGTACCAAAAAAACTTTGTATTAAAAAAAAATGTAAAAAGCCTACAAGTCCACTCAGTCCTGCTTCTTGTTCAGCCAGTTTGTTTGAACTACAAGTTTGTTTACACTTGCAGGAGATAATCCTGCCCATTTCTTATTTACAATGTCACCTGAAAATGAGAACAGGCGTTTGCATGGCACTGTCATAGCCGGCGTCGCAAGGTATTTATGTGCCAGACACACTAATGATTCATATTTCCCTTCATGCTTCAACCACCATTCCAGAGGAAATGCTTCCATGCTGATGACAGATTCTGCCTGATAATTATTCAAAACAGTGTGGACCAATGTATGTTCATTTTCATCATCTGAGTCAGATGCCACCAGCAGGTTTTCTTTTTCGGTAGTTCGAGTTCTGTAGTTTCTGCATGAGAGATTGTTGCTCTTTTAAGACTTCTGAAAGCATGTTCCACACCTCATCCCTCTCAGATTTTGGAAGGCACTTCAGATTCTTAAATCTTGGGTTGAGTGCTGTAGCTATTTTTAGAAATCTCACATTGGTACCTTCTTTGCGTTTTGTGAAATCTACAGTGAAAAGTGTTCTTAAAATGAACAACATGCTGGGTCATCATCCGAGACTACTATAACATGAAATATATGGCAGATGTGGGTAAAAGAAAGCAGGAAGCATACAATTCTCCCCCAAGGAGTTCAGTCACAAATTTAATTAACAGATTATTTTTTTAACAAGTGTCATCAGCATGGAAGTGCATCCCCTGGAATGGTGATCGAAGCATGAAGGGGCATACAATGTTTAGCATATCTGGCATGTAAATACCTTGCAGTACTGGCTACAAAAGTGCCATGAGAATGCCTGTTCCCACTTTCAGGTGACATTGTGAACAAGAAGTGGGCAGCATTATCTCCCATAAATGTAAACAAATTTGTTTCTTTTAGTGGTTGGCTGAACAAGAGGTAGGATGGAGTGGACTTGTAGGCTCTAAAGTTTTACATTGTTTTGGTTTTGAGTGTAGTTATGTAACATAAAAAAATCTACATTTGTAAGTTGCACTTTCAGGATAAACAGATTGCACTACAGTACTTGTATAAGATGAATTGAAAAATACTATTTCTTTTGTTTATCATTTTAACAGTGCAAATATTTGTAATAAAAATAATATAAAGTAAGCACTGTACACTGGTATTCTGCATTGTAATTGAAATCAATATAGTTGAAAATGTAGAAAAATACCCAAAAATATTTAATAAAGTTCATTCGTGATTAATTTTGGGGGGTTAATCATGTGTTAACTATGATTAATCAACAGCCGTAATCGTTTCCCATAACTATGTTCTATTGCAGCAAAACAAATGTTCCTTCCAATATTGTAGAACTGAGAGAACAGATTTAATTCAAAATAAAAATAAAAAAGAACAAAAAGTAAAGCAGAGTAGATAATAGTTTAAAAAACTGTGTTGTGTTAGTTTTGGGAAAAGCTCTGACCTCTAATGGTTAAATCACATGGCAGTTGTGGAAACCCTCATTAAATTTCTTGAACAAACTGGAAGTGTAATTTTCAAAAATATAAATGCAAATAAATTAATATAGTATGAAAAATGTAATAATGGTTGTAAAGCAGAACTGTACTGTATGAGTATAAATCAATACTACATGAGAAAATAAATTATCTCTAAGCTGCTTCTAACCAATATTTATTATTACATGGCGTCTCCCATTCCAAATATCATGTAAAAATGTACGCTGCGACAAATGTTTGTCACAACACAGAATAAAGCTCTTCTAGTCTGGTTAAATAATTCCGAATCAGCTGTTTATTTTGAAGGGTAAAGATTTTCGTACAGATCATTTGTGGAATGGGAAATGCATATGAAAACTCAACTTTTGTTCTCATTTAATGTTGTTGTCTATGCTGATAGACTGTAACTATTGCCATACATAACATGTTGCATGTTTGTGTGCCACTTAGGTTCTCCCAATGAATTATGTTATGACAGGAGTCACCAGGTGTCCCTGTTAAACACAGACAGGGACTTATGCATCCTGCAGATGAATGCATGGCTGCACTGATGGTATCAATGGGAGGAGCTTTGGCTTCATTGGCCATGGGATCTGTTCTGGGAAGGAGGACCGCTGGAAGATATGGGGTCCACCTGACCAAGAAGGGGAAGAACATCTTTGGACACTGACTTGCCAATCTAGTGAGGGGGGCTTTAAACTAGGCTCAAAGAGGGCAAGTGACAATATAGTAACTATGAGGAATGTGGGTCCATCTCTCTGTATTGTTGCCTCTGCAGACAGATACCGATTTGGATGTCATGATTTAAGTACATCATTTTTATCATTTTAGTAAAAGATCCAGCCAATGGAGCACAATGGTGCTTATGCAATGTAATAAGCAAATCCCATAAATGGGTGATGGAAAAGACAGGCTTATGCAAGAACACTTGACTAACGCACGAAACAATTCTAGTGGAGCATTTTTTATTTAAATACAACAGTTCTTGCCCTTAAAATGATTTCTTTGCTCAACATCAAAAATGTTTGCATGGGTAGCAAGTTTATAAGAAATTAAATCAAGTGTGTGTATTTTATAAAGAGGATGTAAGGGTATACATTGCTTGTAACATTTACACCACTCTATTTGTTTTTATTTCCTTATTTAGATCCAATGTGCTTGTCTCTTGCATGAAGATACATGCTAAGGTATTTCTTTTGCCGTATTACTAGATAGGGCCCCAAACTACAATATTTCCACATGCAGTATCATGTATAATATATTGCACTGTCCCTCTTTCTTTTGAGAGATGTAATATTGCAAAGCAAATTCACAAGTAAGAGATAATAAACCTTTAGCCCATGCCTTCCCAAATCTACAGATTGATGGAAAATTGACTCATCTGAGGGTATGAAATTACTTCTTTCCCCCTCATTTTGGTCATTACGTTATGACTTCCTGTTTCATGAATGATGTCACCATTTAGTTTAGCAATCTCTTTCAAAGAAAACAGCACCATCTGTTAATGTTACAAATATGAATGCTTCCTCCACTGTGCACATATATTGAATTACTATTGAAACATTTTCGTCATTTCATATAGGAAATTATGCAGGTAAAGTTGATCAGATCATACAACAATTCACTGTTGATTTTTACAATCCAGCAATCCATTTATGCTATCCCACTATTTTTAATGTGGTCTATCGCTCTCACAACCATTAGATACACGCTGTCTTATGCACAGGGACTTAGTACTCATTCAAATAAGATTCAGATAAATGTATAAGTTGACAGTAATGTAAAATACTTAACTTTTTTGAAATTCATTTGTGTACTGTGAATACTGAGTGGAGAATGAAACTCCATAGACTTTGTTTGACTCAGCTTTTGAGGTTGGGAGAAATGCCTGAGACTTGGTTTTTCAGTTTTGCCTAAGAGCTGACTGAGATGATATCTGACCATTAGCAAATATCTTCAAAAATTCATGGAAAACAGGAGAGATTCCAGAAGATTTTATAAGGGCAAATATAGATTTGAAAAGGGGGATAAGGACAACCCAGGGAATTAAAGGCTAGTCAGCTTAATTTCTGTACCAAGAAAGATAATGGAGCAAATAATTAAGCAATCAATTTGCAAACATCTAAAAGATAATAAGGTGATAAGTAACAGTCAGCCTGGATTTGTCAAGAACAAGACTTGTCAAACCAACCTGATAGCTTTCTTTGACAAGGTAACAAAGCTTATGGTGGGAAGCAGTAGACGTGGTATATCTTGACATTAGTAAATTTTTTTGTACGGTCTCGCATGACGTTCTCATAAACAAACTAGGGAAATGCAGCCTAGATGGAGCTACTATAAGGTGGATGCATAACTGGTTGGAAAACCATTCCCAGAGAGTAGTAATCAGTGGTTCACAGTCATGCCGGAAGAGCATAATGAGTGGCGACCCACAGGGATTGGTTCTGGATCCGGTTCTGCTTAATATCTTCATCCATGATTTAGATAATGGCATAGAGAGCACATTTCTAAAGTTTGCAGACAATACCAAGCTGGGAGGGGTTGCAAATGCTTTGGAGGACAGGATTATCATTCAAAATGATCTGGACAAACTGAAGAAATGGTCTGAAGTAAATAGGATGAAATTTAATAAGAACAAATGCAAAGTACTCCACTTAGGAATCAGTTGCTCACATACAAAATGGGAAAGGACTGCCTAGGAAGGAGTATTGCGGAAAGGGATCTGGCATCACAGTGGACCACAAGCTAAATATGAGTCAACAGTGTAACACTGTTGCAGAAAAAAAGCAAACATCATTCTGGGATATATTAGCAGTAGTGTTGTAAGCAAGACACAAGAAGTAATTTTTCTGCTCTATTCCCCACTAATTAGGTCTGAACTGGAGTATTGTGTCCAGTTCTGGGCACCACTTTTCAGGAAAGATGTGGACAAACTGGAGAAAGTACAGAGAAGAGCAACAAAAATGATTAAAAACTAGAAAACATGACCTATGAAGGAAGATTGAAAAAATTGAGTTTGTTTAATCTGGAGACATGATAACAGTTTTCAAGTACATAAAAGGTTATTACAAGAAGGAAGGAGAAAAACTGTTCTCCTTCATCACTGAGGTAGGACAAGAAGCAATGGGCTTAAATTGCAGCAAGGGAGGTTTAGACTGGACATAAGGAAAAATTTTCTACCTCTCAGGGTGGTGAAGCACTGGAATAAATTGTCTCGGGAGGCTGTAGAATCTCCATCACTGGAGGTTTTTAAGGGCAGGTTAGACAAACACTTGCCAGCGATTATCTAGATAATAGTTAGTTCTGCCATAAGTACAGGGGACTGGACTAGATGATCTCTCAAGGTCCCTTCCAGTTCTATGATATTCCCTTGAATATCTGCTGTGGAAGAGGGCAGGATATTTGCCTCTATTTCTTCATAGGCCTAACTACACTGAAAGTGATGTGAAGGAGGGATCTCATCTGAGAGTAATAGAAAGGTGCGACTCTCTGTATATATAATGAGGTGGATACTTTTGTTACTGCTGCTGCCGTCTGTCAGTGAATACTGAGATGTGGGCCTGGTTTATATAACCACGATTCTCAATCAGCACATCATTTTGTGTGACGCTGCTTATACAAAATGCACCTTCCATGTGAGAATAATTAAGGGAGAAGCGCATGGGAAGGATGTTTTTGCTCCACAATGCTCCCTGGATGACACTTTCCCAGGAAATGCCTGAAGGCTTTTTATTTTTCCTGATCTGTGACACTCCTCCAAAACTAGCCTGACCTCTAGGCACTTAGCTGGAAAATCAGGTGCATACGTGAATTGTTACTGGGCCTCGCTGATACTGCTTTGGGTGATGGTTGCCCAATTACCTTTTCCAACAGCTAAAAATGGTCATAAATTTGTTTTTTTCATTTGTTTTCCCCTCCTGCTCTTCTTTAGTAACATCACACCTGCCTTCCCCTTTTCAAATCCCAACCCACAAAGAACAGTCGTATTAATGATAGAAGCACTTCCACTGTGGGTAAGCTTGATGGATGGTATTCTTCTAGAATTCACTACACTTTTGCTTTCTATGAACATCCTTGTGGAGGAAGACAAGCAAAGAGATGGTGGCATTTGGTCCAGGTGTACCTGATCATACAATTGAAAATAAGTCTCCTCTTTTTCAGAACATGAAGGTCCCAGTGTACTGGCTGAAATTTTGTAAGTTTAGCCAGTTTTTGCAGACCAAAAGGTTTTCACTCAACATTTAAACTTGTGATGATGATCTAACCAAGAATGCTAGATCCCTATGGATTTTTCAACCACTAGTACTCAGAGAATTAACAGTTATCTTTAATATCCCAATGTATTTTGACTTGGCGGATTGGGTATAAAATATCTGTAGCGAAGTTTAAGAAAAAAACCTTTGCCAAGTAGACAATAACTCAGGGATAGGCAATTAGCAATGGAGAAATTAAATCAGCATGTTGGCCATTTTGCTTATCAGTTTAATGTTGCAGTACTATAGCCATTGTTGTTGATCCAGTGGTATCTTTTCATGGGCCCACTGTTTTACTGTACTGTGTAAATATTTAAACCACATAAATGTTTAATTAAAATGTTAACTTTTAATAAGTTTTGGAAACTCATGGTAAATATTGATGATTTGCTTGATAGAATTAGACTCTCTGCTGCTGACAAAGATAATTGGAAAAGCAATATCATGTGCTTTGCTATTATCCACCTTGGCACGGCTAATTTCTTCTCATATCTCTTTCTTTTAAGATTTTTTCATTGCACTTCGATCAAAAATTGTCTATGCATTTTAAATGTCTCCTGGGTGACAGCACAGTGCCTCTGGGCCAGAGGTATTCCTGATCTTTGAGAGTATATCTATGTTTAAATCTAGTCCGGAACTTGGAAATAATTCCATGATTAGCTACTCTGACTATTTGTTCAAGAGCTAAAGTAGTATTTTAAGGCCAGATTCTTAGCTAGCATAAATTGGCATAGGTCTACTGATTTAACTAGCAGAGGCTCTGCCTCCTAGTTTACTATTAACTTGCCTTTTTCCTAGGCATATTTTATATACAAATTATATATATATAGACATTATAAAAATATTGTATAGTAAACCTGTCATAGTAATGGGGCTAGCTGCATCGCTGTGCTCTTTCTGGTCTCTCCGAGTGCACCTCTCATGTATTAGGCCTCTTGTCCTTAAATCTCTCAACATGGAATCTCATGAGTCTTCTGCTCTTACACTGGGACATGGCTCCACCACACCGCCTATCCCAAATGCTATTAACTTGCACATCCCACTGGGTTTCAGACATCTGGGAACTTCAGGTGATCTTGGCCAACAGCCTTCTTAAAACAAAGTGTCTTTATTTAGCAGATGAGATAAAGCATGAGAAAAAACAAGATTTTAAAACAACCACAAACAGCCTGCATGAATAGTTAGTCTCATCTAATCTTCCACTTCACTGCAAGTTTAGTTAGACAGGCTTTCCCCTTATGTTTTAGGAAAAGATAAGAACCAGCATACATTCCCCTAGCCAACCCAGATCCTTCATTGAGGATATGTCTTCACTGCAGAGTTTTCTCAGGTGACTACCACCAGGGTGAGAGCAACGAGGTTAGCCTATCCTAAGAGTGAGGAGCCACACTGCAAAGCCCTACCCACGTTAGTGTGTCCTCCCTGATGCTGCATTCATCTGTGTGTGTTGCTAGGACTTCTGGGGGCATATCTCACGGTTATTTGTACAGCAGTAAGATAAACTGCTCCATGATTATTTCCCAGTGAATTATGGGAAAAGTTGTCTGTCTTTCTGGGCACATGGGCAGGGTGGGGTGGGGGAGGAGAATGTCAGAAGACATTGGACGACTATCAGCATTCAAGTAATTTAGTCTGCTCCCTCATTGCAAAGTGGATGGGTTACCAGCCTGAGTGAAATCAGCTCCTGGCTACTAACTTGGCTTGAAACCACCACCACATCCAGTGAGAGGTTTCTGTTTGTGGATGGGAGGGAAGCTAGAGGCAATACCCAAGAAAGACCCGAGGTAAACACTGCAGTGATGACAAACCTTGAAAGGCTCTTGCTGTATCCCACCCTATTCTGACCCTTTTGGTACTCCTCAGTAACTGGGGTACAACCATTAAGGCTATTTATTTTGGCATTGTCTCTCAAGGATCATTAAGCATAAGTTGTTCAATTACTATTAGAAAGGACCATTTTTCCCTTTTGCTACCCAGACAGACACCAAGGGTGAAACGTGCAATCCCACATTTGTCATAGTGCCAGGGCTAGATAGTGATTCATTTTGGCACTTCTGTACTTGTGCTATTTTTACCACAAGTGAGCGCCTCGTCTGCAGAATTAAAGTTACTCCATCTGCCAAGAAATAAGTTATGCTGGCTGAAAGTAATGTGTGTGTTTGAAGTAACTCTCCCAAAGGACTAAAATCTTGGTAGTAATTTTAGACAGCTTTCATTTACCCACACATATAATTACCTGTGAATTATTTGAAGTTCATTTTGAATGTCTTTTAGGTGCAACAGAGTTTGTTGTATTTATCCATGACTTGGCCTGTCAGCATATTTCTGGATTGGGTGGGATTCATAGTCATTCTACTCATGTTCCAAGAATTTCTCTCGTCTCCTGGCTCAACTATTTGGATGTCCATGGTTTAGGTAACTCTTTGAGGGTCAGAAAAGATGTTGAGAGAAAAAAAATTGCTTCCCTGGAAATAGAAGTTAAATCACCACGCTACAACTAGATAGTGCTGCACTGTCCACACTAATCCCAAGAGTTAGTAGAAGTCTTAGAAAAACAAAACAACCACCTCGCTTCATGAGATTGCCAGCCCAATTTCTACAATAGATAAATGCCTCAGATAAACTTCTGAACTCTTTGGAGAGGGAGAACTTACTTTAATTCAATAGCTGTACCTTTTAAGGTACACCCAGCACTAACCAATTTATCTATAACCATTGAGTAAAGGGTGACAAAAATCAATGATAGCCAATTACAGCTCCTCTGGCACACAGAGAAACTGCCTAATTGAAAACTTTGTTCAAACGGGACCTTTTAAAGCAAGATGGACAAACTTGTGCATGGTAGGATTAATCTAGATAGAGACGAGAGAGCGACAGACAGACAGTACAAGTACACACATAAAGGCTTGGAAAAGGGTAAATTTGACTGACATAATAGTATTAAGAAGTTTTTAATTTGTTAGGAAATGCAGTGCATGCTGGGCAAGTTGCTTAGCCATGACAAAGCAGTTGAAGAATATCCGTTACTGAAGGAATGATGATTTATCAGCTGGCCAGTAATTGAGTATGAAGAGAATTTGATTAGCCAATCAATAATTTACTGCCGATGCTGTCCATAAAACATTTCATTTTTGGTTCCTAAATGAATTTTGAAATTGCTCATGTTAAATAAATATGTTCTATGCAGTGTTGTGTAAAATTAGTAACAAACTGAACTCTGTTTTAGGGGGAAGTGCTAAGTTATTATACAAATAGATGAAGCAAATGGCCCATATGGGATGTGAACTATTTGCCTGCAAAATAAGGCTTAGAAAGTTATACATAGGGAAGCTCAGAATTACTGCAGAATCTTATGGCATTAATAATAAAAACCTTTGCGAGTACATTTTAAATGCACCTTGAATTCAACTAGAAAGAAAAGTGACTACAACATGTTAGCAGTGAAAGAAATTTGCAAAGTCATGATGTCTATTCTAGAAAAATTTGAAAAGATTTTTAAAGAGAAATTTAGGTGTCTCCCGTTTCAGTGTGCTGCCTTCTATAAATCACCTGTTCAGATATAACTTTCCCCTACGCATTGTGTAGGGAATCTGGGCACCTAACTTGCGGCTGAAACTTCAGCTACATATAGAGGTTGCCTAAAAGTTAGGCATTCCAATGCTTAGCACTGCAAAACCTAAATCTGCCTTGTAAAGCTAGCCCTAAACTTATCTTCAGTTTCTTACAAACTACCTTTTGGCATGAAAATACTTAGGCTTCTCGGAACATTTTTTGGGGACTTGAGCTAGTCTATGATTGAATGCTAGCAAATGTAAGTGAAGAGAAACATACATTCTTGTACCAGCAGCTCCCGATGTAATGAGAGTGCAGGATATTAAATAAAGTAGGCCTAAACAAAGCAAAATAGAGAAGTTTGTTCTCTTTGATTAATACTACCCAATTCATGTTCAGCAACATAGATCATTGATTTACATATTATTTTGAACACTGTTCTATGTGCAAAGTTTAGTCCAAAGGAGTTCAGCAAAGTAGATTAATGTCAGAAGAGAATTGAGAACCATGTTTTCTGAAGTAACATGTTCTCTCTCACTCAATATTTAGGATGAAAACATCAAATTAAAAGCCTTTCCTCACACACAAAAAAGACAAACAGCTTATCTGCTTTACTGAAAGAATATGGCAGGTAGGATGTATTAGCATTGAAAAGATGGCTAATGCGATGCTTTCCGGAATATTCTACATAATACCTGTCAAAGGCATATATGACATGATTATATGGTATCTTCAGACAGCTTCGTTAAGAACAGACTCAGTAAGAAGCAGACAGAAAAGAGGATATTTCCAGAGTTAGGCTTACAGTTTCTCTTTCCATTTCAAACACATTTCAGATGGAGACCTGTGTGGTGTGCAGGGTACCATGTTTACTGTGATTTGAATCAGCCATAGAATTTATCATTTATCCCAGGTAGAGCAGATATCCTAATTGTGATGTAGGAAGACATTTTCCTTTGCTTGTGTAGCCATTTCAGCTACCATCTTGTCTCTTTCCTCCATCGCTCCATCTACTCTGGCTTTTTAGCTATATTAAAAAACATGCTCCTGTATGGTTTTTGAAGGCTAGTTTTAACACAGATTTGTCACATCCCCTGTAGCCCTACCAAACCATTTTAGAAACTCATCAGGTGATAAATTAGTTTAAATTGGGCTTAAGCATGTTTTTATCAACACAACTGAAAGGGCCCAAATAATACTGCCTGATTCCCTGAAAGTCAGGGGATTGGTTTAAAGAGGTTATCACAAAAGATGTACAAAGGGATGAAGTGTCCTCTCAGAAATAAAAATAAATAAATACATTTAAAAAAAGAACAAACATGAGTGTAGCGAACTTTCGAGAGAGGAGTTCCCATCCTAGAAGTGCAGAGTCTACCTTTTTGGGGAGGAGGGGAGATTTTTCTTTTAGTTTCTGTTCTAAATGTGTTTTCAGTCTAATGGTCTCTCTCTCTTTTTTTTAATTAATTTTATTAGGCCAGGTCTACCACTTACTGGTAATCTTACTTACTTAGTTTAGATTGCTCAGGCGTATGACCAAGTGACCCTTCCAGTGACATAAATTTCACCAACCTAAGTACTGATGTGGACACCGCTGTGTTGACAGGAGAGCTTCTCTCACTGACATAGTTACCTCTTCTTACAGAGGTGGATTGTTTATGCCGAAGAGAGAGCTCTCTTCCATTGGCATAGAGCATCTTCACCAGACACACTACAGCAACGCAGCTGTGCCAATATAGCTCCGTTAGAGTAGACTAGCCCCTAGATATTCTACTTTTATTCTCATTTTTTGCTTTTTTCATGGTGTGACGGAGTGTAGCAACCCCACACTGGCCTGCTGCAAGCGGACCAATCATTGTGAGCCCAGGCGGCCACACCCCTTTTCCCCTGCTGTGCATGCTCCAGATGGAGAAGCCAGATAAAAGGATGCAACCTAGCTCAGCTGGGGAAGGTGACAGAGGAAGAAGGACGTACACTGACGGTTCCTATGATGCTCCTAATGGTAGAGACTTGCCGATGTCAGAGACTGCTGGAGAAACCAATCCACCATCTGCTGAGGAGGCTGATACCTGCTCTATGTCCCAGCCTAGAGGGACATAAGGCCCATAGACTGTTTGTTTCACCCCACCCAGGGACCAGAGACTGACTGATGTTTTGCCCTACCCAAAGGGCTAATTCCTTCAGTCATATTGCTTGCCCCAGCCAGGAGGCTGCAGGGCTCCAGACTGCTTGTTTGTTTTGCCTGCCCAGGTACCCACAGATTATTCGTCTAAGTGACCACATCAGGGGGCTGGGACCCACTCGACTGGAACCACCTGCTTAATAGGGAATCCCGACGATGGTGTGACAGAGTGTACCAACCCTGCACTGGGCCCCCAACTTGACACACAGGGCCCTGTCACACATGGCATTACTCCTAATGCAGGCAGCACTTTTTGAACCCCCTCCACATAGCCTGGGTTGGAGCAGGAGGCTTAACACATCTCAGTGGCCTGTGAAGAGGCGTTTATAGTACACGGTATTGATCCAATACCCATTGACATCAAAGACATTGTTTGTTTCCACAACAGATACAAGCATTGGCAAGGAACAGAACATGTCACCTCCCATGCCTCAAACAGGAACCATAGCGAGATGCCAACTTAGGACAGTACTCTTAGAAGTCAATGGAGGGACACCTATTGACTTCAATGGATACTGAATCAGGGACTAGGACTACATTTCTATGCAAACAGGATTGATGACTGATGCACTCTAAGTCTGATCCAAAACTCATTTTAGTCAATGGAACCCTTTCCATTAACTTCAATGGGCTTTTTGCCATTGTCCTTTGGGAACTCATCCCCCTAAGTTCTCAGAAAAAAATAGAAGGCTAGATCAGGTGGCTGACACACAAGTGCTCTCACTCTAGAAATCCATCCCTGGAATAAAGGGAGGAGATGGCAAAGCTTCAGGAGCTGCAAATTCTCCAAATATTGTTGTCAACAGGTGGAACCTGAACAACAACAGGTGATATCCCCATTAAGTTACCCACTGTCCAAACTAAAAGAGCATTTGAGACCTCTGAAATGTTTTATGGAGTTATCTGCTCTCAAAATACAACTTTAAAATATAGTGTGATAAAACTTTCACTGGCTAGTTTGGACTATTGCTCTGCACCCAAGATTAGATTTTTAGATTTATTTGCAAAAGTTGCCCAAATACTATAGTTGACAAACCTGCTCTTCATCACAGTTAAAAGGTGGATGTATACTCAAACTATTATATACATATAAAAACTTACCCCAGCAACATCGTTCCATCTATATATCAATAAGTATGTAGAAAAAATTCTCCCCCTCTCCACCACACAAGAGGAAGCTTACTTCTTGTGTGTAAACTGAAAGCAATGCTACATTTCCTAAAGCAGGGATTTAAAAAGAAAAAAATCAGGACATCAGATAATGGCTCATAGTCAAGGGCAGGAAAAACATTAATCATCACATCCTTAACTCCAACAGCATATAAACTTTCAAGGATGATCAGTCAATGGGCAGAACTTATGTATTACTTGGAAATCAGATTTGAAAATAGTACATCCTGAACTTCTGGCCAGGAAATGAGGTGTACAGATGTTAGAGAGTCATTTGCAAGGAGCCCAACTGTGCAACTTTTATTCACATGAGGTAGTACTCACTCACATGAATAAACACATTGACCTCACTGCAATCACGGGAATGAGTAAATAATATTCAGTGTGAGCAATGGTTGTAGAAATGGCTGTAATGGTCTTTCTAAACAGGGAAACTGAAGAAAGGATCGTTTTGTTTCATGGTTAAACTGAAAATATGGTCACAGGGAAGTATCTGGTGGGGTTCATCCCTCTCTCTGGATATTGCTAACCCATCCCCCTTCCAGGATGTCTCACTCATGGTTCTTGGAATTGCCATTAGCCCCACTGCTATTTCTAGTGAGCTCTATGCAAAGCCAGTGTGAACTGATGTGAATGTACATAAAATCACTGAGCTTTAACTATTAATTAACAGCAAAACTGACTATGGGAAAAATGGATTCATTTGAACTCATCTTTAGGGCTTGTGAGCTTATGAGACTCTATTATGACACAAAAAAATTACAAATCTGGTTTAAATAAGACTGGAAGGTTTTGAACAGCTCTAGTCATTTCCCACCAGTAAATAAATTAGTAGAAAGCTAAGATATCCAAGAGCTACGCAAACTCATCACAGATTCACACATGTGCAATGAAACAAGTGATGCCTTCTAGGAAACAAACTGCGTACTGAAAAATAAAGAAAATCCCAAAGCTCTCAACACCACTGCCTAGAATCAGCACTTGATTATCTTTTATATGCATTGATGTCTTTAGGGGGCGATTTTCAATTACACAAATAGGAGCTAAATGCCCATCTCCCCTGGGAGTTGGACACCCAACTGTCCCTTGTGTCAGTGATAATTGTCCCTGTAAGGCTCACCTTTTGCGAGCACCCCCTGGCCAGGCACGTGTGCTTGTAGTCTCTCTGTGTTTATGGTGGCTCTTAGGTGACTCAGTCCTCCAGCTGAGACACACACAGTCAGTCTGTGTAATAAAAATAAAGTAAATTCCTTCTAGGGTATGTCCTATCTCAAAGCCCTCAGTAATGTCTCTTGATATGCAGCCCTAGCTCTGGTAGGGTTGCCAACTTTCTATTTGCACAAAACCAAACACTCTTGCCCCGCCCCCTGCCCCACCTCTGAATCCCTGCCCATGCCCTGCCCCTTCTCTGAGGCCACCCCCCCGCTTACTCCATCCCTGTCTCCCCACCCTCATTCACTTGCTCATTTTCACTGGGCTGGCTCAAGGGTTTGGGAGAGGTTGAGGGCTCTGGCTGGGGTTGCAGGCTCTTGGGTGGGGCTAGAAATGAGGGATTCAGTGTGTGGGAGAGGGGTCCAGGCTGGGGCAGGGCGGGGTTGGGGCACAGGGAGGGAGTGAAGGCTCTGGCTGGGGGTGTGGGCTCTGGGATGGAGCTGGCAATGAGAGGTTTGGGGTGCAGGAGGGTGCTCTGGGCTGAGATCAAGGAGTTTGGAGGGTGGGAGGGGGATCAGGGCTGCAGCAGGGGGTTGGAATCCAAGAGGGGGGTTTGAGTGCAGGCGTTGGGCAGTGCTTACTTCAAGCAGCTCCCAGAAGCAGCAGCATGTCCCCTACTCTAGCTCTTATGTGGAGGTATGGCCAGGCAGCTCTGCACGCTGCCCAGTCCACGGGCACCATTCACACAGCCCCCGTTGGCAGGGAACCATGGCCAATGGGACCTGCAGGGCAGCACCTGGGCCAGGGGCAGTGTGAGAGACAGTGTGGTGGACATACCAGCTGCTTCCTGGGAGCCGCACAGAGCGAAGGCTGGAAGGGAGCCTGCCAGCCCCGCTTCACAGTGCCGCCAACCAGTCAATGTCCCAGCGAGTTGTGCTGATCAGAGCCATCAGGATCCCTTTTTTACCAGGTTTTCCACTGGAAACCAGACACCTGGTCACCCTAATCTCTGGGCTTTCTCCTCAATCAGTTCAACAGGGCCTATCTATAGTGGACCACAAGCTAAATACGAGTCAGAGTGATGCTGTTGCAAAAAAAGCAAACATGATTCTGGGATGTATGAACAGATGTGTTGTAAGCAAGACATGACAAGTCATTTTTCCGCTCTACTCCGCACTGGTTAGGCCTCAACTGTAGTATTGCGTCCAATTCTGGGCACCGCATTTCGAGGAAGATGTGGAGAAATTGAAGAGGGTCCAGAGAAGAGCAACAAGAATGATTAAAGGTCTAGAGAACATGACCAATGAAGGAAGGCTGAAAAAATTGGGTTTGTTTAGTCTGGAAAAGAGAAGACTGAGAGGGGACAAGATAGCAGTTTTCAGGTATCCAAAGGGGTGTCATAAGGAAGAGGAAGAAAACTTGTTCATCTTAGCTTCTAAGAATAGATCAAGAAGCAATGAGCTTAAACTACAGCAAGGGAGGTTTAGGTTGGACATTAGGAAAAAATTCCTCTCTGTCAGGGAGGTTAAACACTGGAATAAACTGCCTAGGGAGGTTGTGGAATCTCCATCTCTGGAGATATTTAAGAGTAGGTTAGATAAATGTCTATCAGATATGGTCCAGACAGTATTTGGTCCTGCCGGCAGGGGACCGGACTCAGTGACCTCTCGAGGTCCCTTCCAGTCCTAGAATCTATGAATCGCAGTACCTTGGTTTGAACTGTCTTGCCCCTTTCTAGGCTCTCTCAAATTGTCCCTATTCTTCAAGCAGTCCTGGTCCTGGTGTGGGGCACATGCCCCAGGGTGCTCTCCCTCTTTGCCTCTCTGGGCCATTTTGGCCCCAGTTCTTCAGCTGGGCCACTAAAATAGTCCAGTTCCCCTTCTGGGATGTGTCAAAGTCCAGGCCACTTTCTCAGTGGCTAGTGGGGTAGACTCGGGCCCAGCCTCTACTCCAGGTCCCAGCTCAGGGACCCAATAGATAGCAGCCATTTGCTATTTCTCTTTAAATAAACTGCATTGCTCATACAATACCTGAGGCCACTTTCCAATGGCTCCAGCACCTTCTTCACCCTTACCTCAGGGCCTTGTCTTGATGGAGTCCCAACAGCCAGCCCAGCACACCATCCACTCTCCTCCAGTTCTATCTAGTAACTGAACTCCCTCTGGCCCTGCAGCTCTTCTTATACTAGCCTGCTAGCTTGGCCCTGATTGGCTGTGTCCCACATAGCCACTCTAGTAGGCTTGGAGGACCCTCTCCACTGCCCTTTTTGGGATGAGGTGTAGCAGGGTGCCTCATAGGGTCTGGTATACCCTATCATAGTCACCCTATATTTTTGTGAGCACTGCTTCTCTTTTTTCTTAATAATGAGCAAATATATTTTCCATTGGACTCACTGAATATGACAGGGTTTGAACAACACTGATTGAAGTTCCATTTAACTTAGAAACTATCAAAAATGTTAAACTCTTACAGATCCTCAGTGGATTTCCCAGCTATGCAAAATTAAATACCAAGTAACTGTTATAGAAAGTTTGCTTGTTTTAAAATTCACTTGACTTGCACGTTTTTCTGGCTAATCAAAACAACTAAATTGCCTAATTTATTATATCTTTAAATTTCATTTACACCTTTCCATTTCAAGAACTTTGGGGAAAAAATTATTGCCTGGTAACAGAAAAATGGTCAACTCTCCTGAATTAATTGGAAGTTTGATTGATTGAGGTTTATTCTTTCAGGGGGAAATCCTGCAGCTCAAGTAAAGAACCAAAGAAAGCCCTAAAAGAATCATGACCAGAGGTGTTCTGCTGGACAGGAGATGTAGGAGATGGAGAGCCTGTAAAGGTGGTACCTTTGTGCCCTAGAGAGCCCAACTCCGGCAGGCTCAATGCACCTTAGTGCACAGAGCACATAATGTATGGGGGTGGAGGGTGGGGTCTCATTGGGCCATTGGATTACTTAGCAAAAACCCACAACCCATCCAAGCATATAAGGGACACAGGGCCTATGGAGTGACAACAGCCCTGAGGCTGCATAGTGGCACTCCATGACTTATGGGTAACAATTCTATATTCCATTGCACCTCCTCAGTCCATAGAACATTTATTCATGTAGCTGTAATCTCAGAAATGGTTGATGTTTTCTCAGATAGTAGTCCACTGTCTGGAGAAACCTCAGGATGACTAGGCACTGGAGAGTTGACAGTGGGACCCAGAGGTCTAGGACTTTTCACTTCACAGTAGAAGGCACAGGCCCATGAACTGGTGAACAGTTTTGTGCATTAACAATTTTGCAAAGCAAAAATAAGGATTTCTGCCTACTTCATTATTTGGGAATTGATTCATAGAGTATAAGGAGCCTTTTGCCCACAACTTTCCATTGTGACTTAGTAGTTCTTTACTGGCTCTGAAGGAAGAAACTAGTAAAATGATATAATGAAGCATAGAATATGTTGGATGATATGCCAAGGCAGAAAGTGAAATTGATGTATTGTGCTTTAGAATAAGAACCACAGCTGCCAACTTTCACACTGTAAATGAGCACCCCAACTTTCACAATAAGCCAAAAATCAAGTTAATACCATTTCAAAACAGTACGAAAAAACAATACCAAAAAAAGACAGTCCTTAAGAACCCCAACACTCTATGTGACTAGATCCCCCTGGTATGCAGTGTGGGACTGTGGTGGGCCCGCAGTGCCCCTGACTCTCTCCCCCACTTTGCCCCTGATTGCCCCTTGCTCCTGCTTACCGGGAGCTGATTAAAAGGGAAAAAAAAAGAAAAAGAAAAAAAATGAAGCAACAAGCTAAAAGCCAAAGACTAGCCAACAAGCAACTCACAACCCAATTTAGTCAAAAATAAAGCCCAATTTCTGCTTTTTTTTCATGTGTTTGGCATGTCTGATAAGAACATGCATGTGGATAATTTGACCTCAGCTGTGGTTCAGGACAAGTTTTGCATGTAGTACGAGTTTGAAACTGCTCTCGCTTATTTGTATTCAAATAAAATATATTAAATATTTCTTATCAGAAAAGGAAATTTTGAGCTACTTTGGAGTTTGGATAAGCATGAAATTCAGGACTGAGCTCAAATATTGTGCCACAACTGACTGACTGATTGAACTCATATTAGTCGTAGAGAGTGAAAAGGACCATAAACAGGGCATGAGATGTGACAGCTGCCATATTGGCAGACATAGCAGGGATTGGACTAACAACCTCCAGAGCTGAAAGCATGATATTCTATAGCTTCAGCTAAAGGAAAAGGCTCTTAAAGTGAGAGTGGTAATACATTGACATCCTCTGTGTGGATCAGGGACTGAGGGGGACATGTAACCAGTTGGTTATATATACATAGGGCATAAAATGCAAGATATGATTGAAAATAAGGCTTGTTACATTTGGAAAGGCGAAAGGCTACAAGGGGATTTGATTGAGATTTTCAAAACTGTATAATGAAAACTGATAATTCTTTTCTTTTTACCCTGCCCATTAATATGAGAAGGGGAGATATTAAGGTGTTAAAACAAAAAAAAATCAGGAAATACTATGTAATATAGAATATAGACAATGCATAGAATTGTCTCACAAAACATCTTCAAATCATAATATATCTGGATCTGATAATATATCTGTAACTTTATCTATACCTGATAAAAAGGGTCTGAATAAGTTTATAGCCCTCCCAATGCATTCCTTGAAGCACCATTCATATTCTTTCCATAGCTCCAATTACTTCAGCAACTAAAAATGTAATCTAATGATACAAAAACAAATAAAACAACAATTGTCTTTTTAAAATCCAGACAGCAATAAATTAATATAGAGTCAGTGACATTTAAGATCTGAAGCTTTCCCATATGTGAAATACTAGCAGTGGCAACAGTGTATTATAGGTGAAAGACAGGAAGAAAAAAGTAGCTTAGAAGAAACAACAACAGCAACAGTATAATTTGTGCTACTGGCTCTTTCAAACTGAATGCCATTCCAGTCTGCTGTAAGTGTCCTGTGATATATTCTGCAGATTTAGCAGCCACAACAAATGTCTATCTATTGTACATTTCTAGAGCACCCATCATCATAGTTTCTTGGCCTCAGCATGTGCATATATGACATGCACGTTTGATTATGCACTTGTTAACTAACCAGATTTTGTTGGCATTTACCTACAGTGTTTATAGAGAGAGATTACACTGATCTAAATGCCTATTCTACGCACTTCAGGTTAATAATCCACAGAAACCACCTTGTTTATTGCACAAAGAAAACCCCACTGTGATTCTAGCAAGTCTTGAAAAGGAGGGTTGTAACAGGACTGAAGAGTAACAAAAGCCACAATTGCAGCACAGCATCAACATCCAAAGAAAAGTCCTCATGCTTCAACCACAAAGAAAAGGAAATATGGCTTGAGCATTCAGAGCATGGGAGGCTCCCATCAACAGATACCTTACTGACATCACTGTTATCTAATGAAAGTCAGCTTGCCACTGTAACAGAGGGAAAGCACTTACAGGATAATGAGAGAACCTTGTCGTAGAGTGCCAGCAGGGTTGCTCTGAGAAAACACTGCTTTGCAAGGAAGATAGTGTTACTGATATCCCCTTCATACTTGTTCTTTTAAACATATCACCCACTATTTCCTAAATACTAAACCTCTTTAAAGAATGTTACATGAGCTTTCCTTAGAAGTAAAGTCACTGATGCGCCACTATGCTGCCAGGGCAGAAATTCACTACAGAGGAATCCACTTATAATGAATTAAGGTCTTTGTTTACAGTGAAATCCCAATGAACTTTCATCTGCTTATAACAAACTTCACTCCACTTATGGGTCTCTTGTCTCACATTTAAATTGAAAGCTCTTTGGGCAGGAACCATCTTTTTTAGTTCTGTGTTTGTACAGCGCCTAGCACACAGTTAGGGCTCCAAGGTACTACATTATTACAAATAGATAATAATAATAATAAGAGGGCTTACACATACTCTTGCCCACAGTGGAGAAGGTCTCTGTACTGATCCTGAATAGGGTGGCATGGAAAGGACCCTAAGAAATGTCTTTCTGCTTATATGGCAAAGTGCCCCAAAATTCCCACAGAAGGAACAGAGAGTAGCTATTGTAGTCTATGGATTAAACAGAATCCACAAAGGGGCTGGAGGATAGATTATTTTCCTCCTCACAAATCCTGCCATTTTGCCTTTTCTCTAGGGAGTTAACTGGGGTCTGAATTTCTCCTCACACTCTGGCTATATCCTGTGTACATGTAGTATGTAAATTACTGAGGTTTGCACTAAGGGTGTTTTTGTTTTAGTTTTCATTTGTGGCACATGCTGTAACTTGTGACCCAAGTTCCTTCGTGCCCTTAGCTAATATGTGTGCCAGGCTGTGTGATGTCACTGGGATAGTTGTTGTAACCCAGTCTGGTCAACTATAGAGTTTTATTTATTCTGCAATTCTTCTGAAGTAAGCCGTATTCTTTTATTTCCTGGAGATTTCCAGGTGGCAACACCAGGCAGAAATCCAGAGATTATATACACTAATGTCACAACTATAACCCATACTCATCTATACTTTTGGTGAAAAGGTCACTCCTCAAATAAGGCTTGGTTTCCTGACTCATTGGGCATATGTGAAGTTTGGGTTCAGTTCACAGAATCATAGAATATTAGGGTTGGAAGGGATCTCAGGAAGTCATCTAGTCCAACCCCCTGCTCAAAGCATGACCAATCCCCAGCTAAATCATCTCAGCCAGGGCTTTAACTCTGACCTTAAAAACCTTAAAAACCTCTAACAAAGGTGATTCCACTACCTCCCTAAGTAACCCGTTCCAGTGCTTCACCACGCTCCTAGTGAAAAAGTTTTTCTTAATATCCAACCTAAACCTCCCCCACTGCAACTTGCGACCATTACTCCTTGTTCTGTCATCTGCTACCACTGAGAACAGTCTAGATCCATCCTCTTTGGAACTCCCTTTTAGGTAGTCGAAAGCAGCTATCAAATCCCCCCTCAGTCTTTTCTTCTGCAGACTAAACAATCCCAGTTCCCTCAGCCTCTCCTTATAAACCATGTGCTTCAGCCCCCTAATCATTTTTGTTGCCTTCCTGTCATAAACAGATAGTTAAGGGTTAATGTCTCTTTAACCTGTAAAGGGTTAACAAGCTCAGTGAACCTGGCTGACACCTGACCAAAGGACCAATCGGGAGACAAGATACTTTGAAATCTTGGTGGAGGGAATTCTTTATTTTTGTTTTGTGCTGTTTGTTCTGCTCGCTGTTCTCTCCTGGGATTAAGAGAAGCCAGACGTGCAATCAGATTTCTCCAATCTTACTGAAACAGTCTCAGGTTCAAGATAGTAAGTAATAGATATAAATCTAATCCGCTTTCTGTTTGTTTTCTTTATTTGCAAATGTGTACTTTGCTGGAAGGATATTTCACCTCTGTTTGCTGTAACTTATACTTAGGTTGGGAGGGAGAGTCTCTCTGGTCTAGGTAAAGCTGAGACCCTGTAAACATTTTTCCATCTTGATTTTACAGAGATAATTTTTACTTTTTTCTTTCTTTAATTAAAAGCTTTTCTTTTTAAGAACCTGATTGATTTTGTCCTTGTGTAAGACCCAAGGGGACTGGGTCTGAACTCACCAGGGATTGGTAGGGGAAAGGAGAGAGGGGGAGGAAAAGCTTAATTCCTCTCTGTTTTAGGATCCAAGGAGTTTGGATCAGTGTACTTCTCAGGAAAAATCTGGGAGGGGGAAGGGAGAGGGAAAGGTTATTTCCTCTCTGTTTTAGAATCCAAGGAGTTTGGATCAGGATATATCTCAGGGTTCCCCAGGGAACGTTTTTTGGGGACAGAAAGTGTACCAAACACTATATTTTGGTTGGTGGCAGCATTATCAGATCTAAGCTAGGAATTAAGCTTAGAAGGGACATGCAGGTCCCCTCTTTCTGGACGCTAAAGTTCAAAGTGGGAAAGAGACCCTGACACCTCTGCTGGACTCTTTAAATTTTTCCATATCCTTCTTGTAGTGTGGGGCCCAAAACTGGACACAGTACTCCAGATGAGGCCTCAACAATGTTGAATAGAGGGGAATGATCACGTCCCTCGATCTGCTGGCAATGCCCCTACTTATGCAGTCCAAAACGCCATTAGCCTTCTTGGCAACAATGGCACACTGCCAACTCATATCCAGCTTCTCATCCACTGTAACCCCTAGATCCTTTTCTACAGAACTGCTGCCTAGCCATTCTGTCCTTAGTCTGTAGCAGTGCATGGGAGTCTTCTGTCCTAAGTGCAGGACTCTGCACTTGTCCTTGTTGAACCTCATCCGATTTCTTTTGCCCCAATCCTCTTATTTGTCTAGGTCACTCTGTATCCTATCCTTACTCTCCAGCATATCTACCACTCTTCCTGTTTCATCTGCAAACTTGCTGAGGGTGCAGTCCACACCATCCTCCAGATCATTAATGATCATTAAGTTTCTGTGCTGACAATGCCTGTCTCGGCCCTCTGCAACAAAAGCAGAAAAGGATTAAACCTTAGAAGCAGAGCTTTGAAACACTCAGTGGTTTCAGTTCTCAAGGGTTTGCAGAAATGTTGTTTGCATTGCAGTTCAGATGCATTCACATCCCCTGAATCTGAATGAGCCTGAAAAAACTCGAAGTGAAACTCTACTGAAACCATGAAATTTCACCTGCTTTGGGGTCACCATTCAAAGGTGCAATCCAGGACCCCTTTCTTGTGTCTAGCTCACTATCTCTCTCTGGTTTTCTTATTTCAAGTCCTCCCTTGATCTAGACTGGATTTTGTTACCTCTCTTTTATCTTTATTTTACTCCTCTGTCTCAGTGTTTCTCCTTTATCTCTTCCACTCCATAGTCCCTAGTCTCACTGTCCTCAGAGGTATGCACTGATTTGTCTTTTAAGCTTTTGTGGTTTATTTCTATGTATGTTAACAGTTTTTCACAGTCATTTTAATGCCTCAGGAAGCTATTTATGGGGCCAATATAAAATGAGACCTAGGACTTTGTATAATATTTCTGCGCCTGGATGGTGGGAATGCCATGAGAACCTAGGATCTCATGCTAGGCTGCCCCTGTAAGTGACTCAGCACTTATTTTAATCAGCACCACTTATCAGTAATTATGGAAAGAATAGGTGAAATGCCAATTGTGAAAATCAGTGGGAAACACTATCCCTTCAGGATATTGACACTGTGTTTTAGGAGGTAAGTGACTGTGGCAATTCCACAGCTGTTCTAAAGAAGCAGAGAAGAATAGATACAATACGGCAAAAAGTCAATTTGCCTAATCAAAGTGGAAGTGAAAACGGTCCTAAGGAGACAATATCTAAAAAGTGTCAAAGCAGCATATTCAAACAAGCCATTTTAAATTGCCCCATTCAAAAACCATTCATTTACCCATCTTCAAAAGATAAATGAAAGTATACCCTTAAAAAGATCGCTGAACTTATTTAGAAAGAAACATATGTTTGGAAAGCTGAACAAATATTGGATAAACAATTAAAGGAACACAAAAGGAAATGAACGCACTCTAAGCATTACATAGAGCTACGGGATATGTGGAGAAATTCTTCCATGAAATTCAATTAGAAATGTAAATGCATTTAAGCATTTCTGTGAAAGGGAAAATAAATGAACTCTCCTGCATTTCAAGAGTAGGAACACCACCACTGGTTTCATAAAGACAAAAACTGACATATGTAATTTCAAGACAGTGATACATATTACCCTAAATGCAAGTGCATAAAATGTCCGCCAAGCTAACAGTCTCATCCGTCTAGTATGAATCTAAGGTCATCTCAAATTACCAAGCAACACAACAAAATCCCCAGGAGAAGACACAAAAGGGACTGTCTACACTTAAAAGGGTTTGTCAGTACAGATATTCTTGTAGAGCAATTGAACTCATAGTGATTAAGTCTACTGCAACTCTTCATGCCTGGAAAGTTGTGGTCTTGCGGAAGAATTGAATCAGTGAGTTTAAGCAGTTTAATAATATTTCACACATGTGGTATCACTTATTTTAACATTAACAGAGCACTTTTTAGCCCAAAGTGATGGATCACTTTCACTTCCTTGATAGGGAACCACTTGTGGGGTGAAACAAACCAGCTGTAACGTTGTGGCTTCAGGCCAGAAAACGAAGAATACTGCATCCAGTTCAAAGTACAGGGGGAATTTAAGCAAGAATAATCTGATTATCTACTGAAGTTTGCACTTCCAGGAGCACAGTGCACTCTCAGAGGTATGTGCATCACTTTCTGTATTATCAGCCTGATTCTGTGGACCACCTGCATTTCCATGAAGGTCTCACATCTGAATACCAATCTGGTCCAGCAGAGCTTTGCTGATAGAGCAGAGATGTGTAGTGACTAAACTGCTACAGGTGCCAGCACCATTAGGAGCCACAAATACCAAAGGAATCAGACACAAGCCTATACCATTTACCAGACTCAGCAAGGGATAATGAGTTCAAGTAAGTCCGATAGTTGCACTGATACCACATGCAAAATTCCATGGTCAAGGTTTTATCTATACTCCAGACTGAACATAAGGCCGTTTCCTGCTGGCTTAGGGAATCACAAGCTGGAACCACAGAGAAATCATGAGTCTTTGATATGGCAGGGCAGAGCTATTTTTCTGTCTGTGTTCTTATACTAGTGCCCAACATTGGCTATTTTTAACTTTTTTTTCAGCCCCGATGCTTCCAGGATTTCTGTTTTTCTCCATTTAGCCTGATATCATTTGGGTTCAACCGTCTTAAGCAAACAAAGGCCCATGTGAACACCACAAATTCACAACTGTTAATAGCAATACAAATGATCATTGTTCAAACGTTATATAAAAGGTGAAAGGCTAGAATATTAGACACTGAACAAAGGAATACATTAATTGAATAACTACATCAGAAACAGAAAAAAAATAAGTGACATAAAAATGACTTTACCATTAAATTTTCACATGCATGAAAGGTGCATAATCTACTGTAATTCTCTGCATTTATATGGAAATTAAAGTAGCCTAGTAACTGAATGTATTATTGCTTTCTGCTTTAATATACTGACCCCTGGCTCTCTGCTGCTGTGAGTTTTAGTCCCAGATGAACCTTCAGACTCAAGATAAGATTACAGTAATGGAACTCTCCCCTTCTCCCCCCTCCCCCAGTATCACACTCTTTTTTAATAGTTTACGGAGACCCTGGTGTGATTGGTGACTGATTTAAACAAAGAGATGAAAACATCACGCAAACACATAGTAACAACCTGGTGTTCTTCACCAAACAGGTGTCTATAATGTATATGTAGGTGGTGGTGGATGCGGGATAGGATTATGGTACTTGCAAATTTAGGAGAGATCCTTATTTATTGTTAAGGTGGGATTCAGCACACAGATTGTTGCTGAAGTGGAGATTCATGGGCAGCGCATTCATCCCCAACCAGACTGACATTCACCTCTGAACAATCATTTTCCTATAGTCTTCTGAAACAGAATTCTTTCCTGTGCCTGCCAAGAGATGGATCTAGCCCTGATTCTTCTGAGTATAATCCAGCTACTTCCATAGACAAATAAGCATTTCTTTTTGTTGCAATCAAACTGCTTCTGAAATAGTCACAGGTTAGCTAGAAATTTAGGCTCTTAAATCCATATTTAGGTTTCTAAATAAAAGTGGCCTGCTTTTTAAGGTGCTAGGCACTTGGAAATTCCATGGAGTTTAATGGAATTTTGGGTGGTTTAGCCCGTTTGAAAATCAGGCTGCTTTAGGTGTCCAGGTTCAAAATTTCTAGCCTTATAGAAAACAACAATGATATCAAGAACTTTAATCCCATCATCCTTCAGGCAAGATCTCAGACATGGAAGCTTTCTGAACTCGAACACAACATGCATCCCTGCTGCCATGGCTATTAAAATTTGATTGTACCAATGACTGTGATGAATGATCAGTGAAAGAAAAAGAATACTAACTTTCATAAGGGCATAATCCAAAACCCATGGGACTCAATGGATGCTTTTCCATAGACTTTACTGGGCTTTGGATCAGGCCCTAAGTGCACTTGGTAGAAATAGGAAATAATGCTGAATATAAGATGAGTCATAGGTGCTTAAGAACAGAGCACCTTGGGGACTGTGTCTCCAAGACCTTGAGTCATGGCTCTGACCCTAATACAGTGAAATGAGTAAAGCAAGTGTAGGATGCCATACCCTGATAATTAAGACTGTACAAAAATTGTAGGAAGAGCCCTAGCAGAGAGAAATCAACCAAATACCTGACTGTAATTTTTCCTCTTGGGTCTACACATGGACATCAAAAGTAACTACTATGTGTACATATGATAGCAGAAAATTAATTTTAAATCTAGTCCTAGCCTATACTATAGCAAGGCCTAACTAAAGTGTTCTAAAAAAATAAGTTTTAAATATCCTAGAAATTCCCCAATCTTGCCAGCTCCTCCCATCTCTATTTAATCTTCCTGTAAGAGTTAATTACCCAGGGAACATAAGAACATAAGAATGGCCGTACTGGGTCAGACCAAAGGTCCATCTAGCCCAGTATCTATCTACCGACAGTGGCCAATACCAGGTGCCCCAGAAGGAGTGAACCTAACAGGCAATGATCAAGTGATCTCTCTCCTGCCATCCATCTCCA
>NC_133783.1:11133286-11158755 GCF_003597395.2 Chelonoidis abingdonii | reverse complement strand
TCAGGTTTGGGAATCTCCCTAACATCCTCTGCCTTGAAGACTGAAGCAAAGAATCCATTTAGTTTCTCTGCAATTACTTTATCATCTTTAAGCACTCCTTTTGTATCTTGATCATTAAGGGGCCCCACTGATTGTTTAGCAGGCTTCCTGCTTCAGATGTACTTAAAAAACATTTTGTTATTACTTTTGGAGTTTTTGGCTAGTGACGTGGTCAAATGTTCCCTTTATCCAACAAGGGAACAGAGAAAATACTATTCTATAATGTGACACCACGTGAGCAAGGTGACCAGCCACACAACGAGAACATATAATGTAATTAATAATTTGCGAAAAAACCCTAGGTTGAAATATGCTTGTATAGCACCAGCCCAGAAAAGCATGCGAGTTGTTATAATGTCTTGCCTCTTTAAATGGTTGGGCACCATATACTCAGTGCAGAGCCTCACTTCGGTTTGTCCTTGTTTGATATCAGAACAAGAAAGCCATGCCAGCAAATGAAGGTGTTTAAACCGCTCCTGCTGTGTTTGTGTCCTTCTCAGCTGAGTCCACGTATAACAGTAGACCCTCTGCATTTAAAGTTAACCAGGTATTTAAGTTCTTTCCTGGATCAGAGCCATGGAGTCCATGAAGCACAGTTACAAATAATGAATCAATTTGGAAAACACAGTTTGTTCAAAAGCAGTTTGGAAAAAAAAGAGGGAGGGAAAATTTTGGCTGAACTGATCACTATGAATAATTTTCTCAGCTTTAGTAGCAGACATTCAGAATTTCACCAAATTTACTTTTTTCCTCCTGTTCCTGATGTTTAGAAGTCTCTAGTAGATCTCTTTGAATGAATAAGGCAAAAAGGCCAGTCATAGATGCACACTGGCAGTTTGGTGAACTTTACATCTGTTCTTGGACATTCATCTTGCAAGTCTGACAAGTGGGAAACACGCTGAACAAAGATAATTCTAATCTTCCCTCCATAAGCGACATAAAAGGCACTCTAGAAGGAACTGATGTGTGGATTATTAAATTCTTCAATTCATATCAAACCCTTTATTTAATTTTTGTAAGAGTCTATGTCCCTTATAAGCTAAGTAGCAATCTTTTGTTATTACCTTTTACTTGCAGCCACGTTATATTGCAAGTAGACATCTCTCACACAAAACAGTGGTTTATGGATTGTAAATTAATAGCATGACATGACACCTGAGGTAACATTAGCTGCAGTGCACAGCCTATTCCTGCATAGCAAAGACCATCTCTACAGCATATTGATGGAAGTTTATTCTTTTCCACCTTTACTTGGTACTGTGAAATTAGTGGATGTTAGTGAAGTCTCTTCCCTTCTCTTGTATGTCGCTGTGGTATTTAAACACTTTGGTCTTTATTTGTTGGTGCTTGTTAGGGGTAAAGCTTAATTATACATTAATAGTTAAACTTCAATATTCACATATATATTTTCAGACAGCTTAATCTATTCAGAGGGTTTTAATTTGCGAAATTTGCTCCATCTCTAGGCATCAGGGGATTTCTTTTACCTCCAATATTGCTGAAGTTTTATCTTTACCCTCCAGTAAAGTTCAAGTCTAAACAGATCTTGCCTTGTCCTCTCTTGGATAATACAATTTGCTAGACTTGACCAAGAGACCCTGAACTGAAGCATGACTGCTCAGGTTTGCCCATACATTTCATGATCTGGGGTCAGAGTGATGAGAAGATTTCATCAATAAGCAGCATAATATTTTCAAATCAATATAAGACAAGAAAATTTCATGCTTTTTTCAAGAATGCAGAGGAATACATTTTTTTTCAGCAGAGCTCAAAATTGAAGCATAGAAAATGAAAATTATGAGGGAAAAACTGTGTTTTTTCATCTTTTCCATAAGCTGAACAATGAAATATCTTTAAAGTAATAAATTATTAAACAAGTCAACAGCTGATTATAAAAAAGCGCCTGGTGCTATACATTCACTTTGCTGCATATCCCATCAACTACATCACAGTGCTAATACTACAAAATATATGGCAGTGTTTGCTTGGTACAGCAAAAAGCAGGACTGAAGAGTCATAATGCGACCTGGAATCTCAGCAAATTCCTCTTAGTTTTAAAGGAGGCAAAAGTCAGATGCCCTTGTTGCTCTTCTGAGCACAGAATTTATCAGCTGTACACAGTAATGCATGCAGATATTTAGGAGCTGAACTGGATTTTTCTTTCTACATAGCTAATATCATATCAATTGATTACAACGGCATCTTTTCTGAAAGGTCCACAACTAAGCCTAATAAGAAAGTAATGAATTAATATAAAGTCATGTGCATTTGCTCCATTTGATTAAATTCATTAGCTACATAGCCACTGAAGCACAGAACTCTCACTGCTCTGAAGAATGTCTTACCCATCTCTGTGTGGTATTGTTGTACATATGAAGTACAGGTGGCACCAGCTAGCCACTCCTATTAACTTTGATGAGAGTTACACTTGCTTACCTCAGGCCAAATTTGGTCCTCTTCTCATCTGCCCGTTCTTTATCATCAAAGATCCACCAGAGCAAGGAACCTCATCATTAATTACTCCACTTCAGGGTGAAAAATAAGCTTCCACTACCAAACTCACCAGCTGAAAGAATGAGCATGCCAGCACTTTCTGAACACTACCATAGACAATCTATTGGTGATCTTCCAGAAAACACCATCCTAGCCACTATGGATGTAGAAGCCCTCTACGCCAACATTCCACACAAAGATGGACTACAAGCCATCAAAAATAGTATCCCCGATAATGCCTTGGAACACCTGGTGGCTGAGCTTTGTGACTTTGTCCTCACTCAAAATTATTTCAGATTTGGGGACAATTTATACTTTCAGTTCAGCGGCACTGCTATGGATACCCGCATGGCTCCACAGTATGCCAGCATTTTTATGGCTGACTTAGAACAACTTCCTCAGCTCTCGTGCCCTAGCTCCCCATCTCTACTTGTGCTACATTGATGATAGCTTCATCATGTGGACCCATGGGAAGGAGGCCCTTGAAGAATTCCACCATTTCAACAATTTCCACCCCACGATCAACCTCAGCCTGGACCAGTCCACACAAGTGATCCACTTCCTGGACACTACGGTGCAAATAATCAATGGTCACATAAACACCACCCTGTACTGGAAAGCTACTGACCGCTATACTTACCTACATGCCTAGAGCTTTCATCCAGACCACATCACACGATCTATTGTCTACAGCCAAGCCCGAAGATACAACCACATTTGCTCCAATCCCTTAGACAGAGACAAACACCTACAGGATCTCTATCAAGCATTCTTAAAACTACCCACCTGGTGAAGTGAAAAAACAGATTGTCAGAGTCGAAAGGATACCCAGAAGTCACCTACTACAGGACAGGCCCAACAAAGAAAGTAACAGACCGCCACTAGCTACCACCTACAGCCCCTAACTAAAACCTCTCCACTGCATCATCAAGGATCTACAACCTATTTTGAAGGATGATCCCTCGCTCTCCCAGACCTTGGGAGATAGACCAGTCCTTGCTTACACACAGCTTCCCAACCTGAAACAAATACTCACCAGCCCCTACACACTACACAACAGAAACAGTAACCCAGGAACCAACCCCTGCAACAAACCATGTTTACAACTCTGTCCACATGTCTATTCAAGGGACACCATCATAGGACCTAACCACATCAGCCACACCATCAGGGGCTCATTCACCTGCATGTCTACCAATGTGATATATGCCATCATGTGCCAGCAATGCCCCTCTACCATGTACATTGGACAAACTGGACAGTCTCTACACAAACAAATAAATGGACACAAACCAGACATGAAGAATTATAACATTCAAAAACCAGCAGAAGAGCATTTCAATCTCCCTGGACACTCACTAGCAGACTTAAAAGTGGCAATTCTTCAATTAAAAAAAACCTTCAAAACAGACTTCTGTGTGAAACTGCAGAACTGGAATTAATTTATAAACTTGACACCATCAAATTAGGCCTGAATAAAGACTGGGAGTGGCTAGTTACTACAAAAATAATTTTCCTTCTGCTGATACTCACACCTTCTTGTCAACTGTTAAGAATGGGCCACATCTACCATGACTGAATTGGCCTCGTTAGCACTACAAAAGTAATTTTCCCACTGTTGATATTCACCCCTTCTTGCCAACTGTTGGAAATGGGCAACATCCACCATGACTGAATTAGCCTCATTGGCACTGACCCCCTTGCTTGGTAAGGTAACTTCCATCTTTTCATGTGCTGTGTATTTATACCTGCTGTGGCAAATTGTCCATATTGTTATGCTGGGTCTCACGCTTTCTCTTCTTTGGGGAAGGTTCAGGGGGCCATTGCTTGCCTCTGAACCGGTATTTTAATTACCCCAGTAGTGTCCTTGAGGAGGGGAGTGGAGAGGGAGGGACCTCGGCCCGCCCTCTTCTCCAGGTCCCAACCCAGGGGCCTCGAGGTTTGTGGTGAACCACTTGAACTAGCGGTTCCTTCCCCTGGGTTACTTCCCTCTCCTGCCCTTCAGCTTGTGAAGGGGCTTCTTGCCCTCCTTCTACACAAGCCAGGTGCCCCTTACTAGGGTTTCTTTTGGATTTCTCAGCCCACCGCAGCACTCCTCCAAACTTTCCTTGTGTTTGTGTTTGGTGTTTTCTCTTCTCTTCTCTTCTCCAACCAAACCTTCCTGCTCAACTCCCACACTGTCTGATTGAAGAGGGGGTTTTATACGTGTCACAACGTCTGTGCAGATCGGACTATAGAGCTTCAGCATTCTGGTGATTACTTGAACCTTCCCCCAAGCTGTATACCCAGCTTGGATCTAATTCTCGCTGCCACCAACTAGAGTATTGGGGTTCCTAGTTACCCCGAGTCACCCCACCATTTCCTGAGGGACCCCCAAGACCAGAACCCTGGGTCTCCCTCTGTCCTCTCCCAGCTTCCCCCTTCCATGGCGTTTAGCCGCGTCGAGACTAGACTTCACTCTGAGTTAGACAGAGAGTTATTTACTCCCCCGAGGCTACATCAAAGCTAAATCACAGCTAACACCACCAGGAGATTCACCACTCCCTGATCTCGTAGCAGATAACTAGAGAAAAACCTCAAAACACAAGAAAGGAGTTGATTCTTTTCTCTCTTTCCCGGAAGCCTGCTCTTTCCCTGGGGAAACAATAGGAAAATAGCCACAGCCTGGCTTTTCCTTCCCTGGCCCTCACTAGAAAGAAACCCCACCAGTTTTCAAAAGAACTTTATATAAAAAAAGAAAGAAAATACAAAACAATTAATCTATGCATTAAGAACTCAATGACAGGCTCTTGCTTATAAGAAATAGAATAAAACAGTTCTGATTTAAAAGATGCCGTCCGATTAAACCAGTCCAGCAATCTCAACATACATTTAAATACAACACAAAGCTCTCATAGAGCCGAATTACTTTGCTTTCCTTTTTACTCGCATTTAGAGAGAATTTTTGAGATAGATGGAGTTAGAAGAAAACTGTTACCCATAGCGAGGAAACAACAAGACCCCGAGTATACAAATTCCCGCCCCTGACTTTAAACAATCCAGTTCTCTGATTGGTCCTCTGGTCAGGTGTTTGGTTCTCTTTGTTCCCCCTTTACAGGAAAAAGAAAATTAACCCTTACCTTACCTATCTACTTATGACAACATGACTGACTGCTGGTGCTCTAATTGGCTACAGTTGCTCTAATTGGCTTCAGGTGCTCTAGTTAATCTATAGCAAACCTTCCTCCCCTTGCAGGGAATAAGGCTCTCTCCTAACACTCTCCTGCTGCCCTCTGGCCATGCTGTATCACGCCACCTACTGTATTTTCCACTCTATACATCTGATGAAGTGGGTTTTAGCCCATGAAAGCTTATGTCCAAATATATTTGTTAGTCTCTTAAGGTGCCACAAGTACTCCTTGTTGTTTTCGCTGATACAGATTATAACACGGCTACCCCTCTGAAACCTTGTTGTTTTTTATTTAAAAAATGGTTATAGCAAAAATTAACAAAATTTGCTGACAACGCCTGCCAAGGGATGGGGATGTCACCCAGTTGCTGAACGATGACATGACTGCATTCTTGAAGTTGCTGGTTGCTTAACCCATACTTAGTGACTTCAGTTAAATACTTTTGTGGTTTTTAAAAGCTTTTACTTGCTGCCTGTGTATCTTTATATGATGATGCAGATGTTCCAGGGAACAGTGCTTAGCTTCTGATGATGTCATAGTGCTAAGCACCGGAGAGGGAGGCAGACATACGGGCATCACCAGCGAGTGGGAGAGATAGCCTCTTAACTACCATGACTGGAAGCAGAAAGGAAGGCAATTGCAAAAATTAACATGGCACCAGCTGCCTGGTGGACACTGCAAGCTGAATTGCCAGGAGACCTTCCTGCCTCCTAAAACTAGGTCACTGAAGTTTGGAAGATATAAGCAAGGACAAAAAGGCATTTTTGCATCCATCCCTTGAGAGATTAAAAGGACCAGAGCTCTTGACCTCACAGAACATTGGAACCTTCACCCAAGGGGGTTGGTGCCTCAGGGAATATAGGCGAGACACCTGGTTAGGCAAAGATTGTAACTTGCATCAATTAAGTTTTAGTCTTAGAAGCATATTTTACTTGTGCTTGTTTGTAACCATTTCTGTCTTAATGCCTTATCTTGGTGTCACTTAAACCTGTGACCTCTTGTTTAATAAACTTGTTTTACTTATACTATAGGCCAATCACTTTGACTGAAATAAAACCCCTGTTAAATTAATGAGCTGATGTTTACTGTCTCTTTAAAGGAGCAGCAAACTTAACTTCTATGAGTAGTCCAGGAAAGGGCTGGACTACAGGGCAGACAGGTTTGGGGAAATTTTGTATTGGGCAGGGGTTTGGGATCATCCTGCAAAAAGTAACTGGGCAGTGGAAGCCTGGGTATGAATTGTTTGGTGTCAGGCTCTAAGCCACAGCAGCATAGCGTTTAACGTGCCCAGAGTTGTAGGGCAGAGTCACCGGTCTAACTTGAACCGTAAGTATCACGGTGTTTTATCTTAAACAATATTACCATTTCCCCTAATGGTGGTGGTAGTAATCAGGGAAAGATGGTGGATATCCACAGCTCTGAAAATTAAGACTGAGAGCATCTTCTAATGAACTTCTGCCTTTCACCCCCATAGTATGTTCCAGAGACACACATTTTCTCCTCAGTAATTGTGCCTGTAAGGTAAACTCATTAGCAAGGAATGTGCACATAAATCCAACCTGCATGTTTTTTTCCCTGTGCTTATAATAACTCTTAGTTCATCAGATGAAGCTCAGGTGTCATTCTTGATGTCATTTACACAGGGGTGAATATGGATTGTAATTGCAAAGAATAATCAGCACTTTTGAGAGGGTCTAGGAAATCCATTATTTGTACATGCCAAAAAAGTCTGGGAAGACTTCATAGAGAAAGGACTAACTCATCATATGATGTACCTTTGCAAAACAACAAGGAAGGGACATGAACAATTAAAACATATTTCTTGGTAATATTCCAGCCCTTTGCTGTGTATTAATTAGCAACGATTGTCTTTGTGAGTTTTGAGACATGTTTGCTTTGGTGGCTTTACAGCCTGCAATCAGAGATTACGCCAGGCCTTTCAAAGCTGGTTGTCTATTGACATAAATATAATACTTCTTTCAGCTTGACAATGTAAAGCTGAACATTTTTCCTTCATTTAAGCTGTGCCGTTTTCAGTTAAAACAGAAATAAATAAAGAAAAAAAGAATCAAAGAGAATTATCCATTCAGTAACATTCACTATTTATGTTTAACAGGTTTTTACTTCAGTAAAGTTGTTTCATTTTTTGTGTTTTGTTTCATTTTCCTGACTATTATTTTTCAACCAAATGGAAAGGACAAAACAAACAAACAAACAAATAAATAAATACAACGCATCTGCTGAAAAAAGAAACTTTTGGGGTATTTTTGTTTTTAGCCAGCTGCAAGTATCACAGCTGGAAGCTTCAGAAAGGAAAGGAGAGAACAAATGATTTGTAAAAGAACTCAGTGAAAATCTTCCATATGCATATATTCAAAAGGCTGTGACTTCTATAAACGTAGTTTTGATGTCTTCTGATCAAGCTCTTCCATATAATTGCATTTGTCATAAATCATTTGATAAATCAACTTATTACTAAATTCATTTATTAGGAGAGAAAACCGATCATTGGATTTTTTAAGCTATTCACCTCTGTCTACATTTGAGAGAGACAATGTAGGTGGGGCAATATCTTGGAGCAACTCCTGCTGGTGAAAGGTACAAGCTTCTGAGCTACACAGGGCTCTTTCTTCAGGTCTGGGGAAGGAAGCAGCTGCACTCACCTTATCTGTCTCATATCCTGAGACCAACATGGCTACAACATCATCTCTCTACATTTGTAATGAATTTTATTATATTCAGTTTTCATATCAAATATGACATACTATTTGGTGTGGACAGACAGATTCTACCCTATCACTGTTAGAGTTCCTCCTTTTTCAGTCATGCTGAGAAGAAGAATACAATGGGCAAATTATGATATCATTATTCTTAAGTCATTAGCAGTTCCAGTGAAGTTACCAGAGGTATTAGTCAGTGTGATCGAGAGTGTGAAAATCTGGCCGTAAATGTTGGTTTTCTCTGGCAGACAACAAAGTCTAGTGATCATTGTTGTGGTTGTTGCCATTTGATTAATTATGGAGGTGTTGGTCATAATTCCCTAGTTACATTCTGAAACAAGCGTACATAAGTACAGATTTCTGCATTTTTCTCTCTGTCTGTACATGGCTTTTCCTTATGAAATCTCACAGAAGATTAGGGGGGTTTTAATGCTTTTTGGATGTTTTACATAAATTTGTGTAATAAATTTGTAATAGTAAGTGTTTTCAATTATCCTCTGGCTGAAATTTGACAGGGTTTCTCATGGTAGTTATTTTTGCTTTTGATCCACATGCAAATCTTGGAAACAATATTGTCTCACTGCATAAGAATTAGGAAAGCCCTCAATCTTGAGTAGATTACGTACAATGGGTCATTTTAAAAGGCAAATATTTAGGATAAATATAAAAACACGCCTTCCATAGACAAGTATACTGCAGTCAAATTACACATAGACAATTTGCTGGATAAGGAGCAAATGGCATGCTATTAATGAGAGGGGTCAATGGGCAAACCTATTGGGCAAATATCCGTCCCCAAAATGCAGAGCCAAAAATTAAGGCCAGAAGGGAACATGATAATCATCTAGTCTGACCTCCTGCTTAACACAGGCCACAGAATCTCAGCAAGTTATTACTTCATCAAGCCCATAACTTCTAGTTGAGCTACAGCCCATGTAGGGATAACCAAAATGTATTACAAATTTCCAACGGCATCAACCTTTTTGTAGGAGTAATTTTAGCTGGCCAAGGATGTTTCTCATATATTACCCAAGGATTCTAACTATTGTATTCTTGTCATCGTTTTAGATGAATGATGATATTGGGCTCCAAGATAAGCAATAAAAAAAAATGTTTCCCTTTTTGAGGTGATTTTTTTTGCTTTATTCTGCACTACCTGAAAAAAAAATGCATGCAGTTAAGAGCTTAAACAAGAAGTTAATTGCTCCCTAAAATATTCACAATGTTTCAGCAGGAATCAATCTACTTTGGGAGGCTTTTCAGAATTTTGGATGTTAATGGCATCTGGTATTTCCTAAGAGAACAGAGAGGTGGAACACCAGACATAATGGTTATCATTTCATTTTTAGCAAGCATTTTTTTTATAATTATAGCTCTCTGTAGTGATTAGAAAGCAATGCAAAAACCATGGTTGAACTGATCTGTCTTCCTACCTGAAAATTTTTGTGCTGATGAGTGTATTGCCTTAAAAATTCCATTTTTAAAAATTGTTAACATTAATACTGGCCTGTATTGAAGTCCTTAATGCTGTGTTACATGGATAGAACTAACTTCATCTGGTTTTCAGCACACCAGCTGAGTATTACTCCAATTTATCCCTTCCTTAATACATTTTTCTTGTAGTCCTAAACAAAATGGATTTTCTGCTCACTGATAATCTCTGCTAATTGCAATCTAAGTGAGAATGATGTTTTAATGCAGTAACTCTATATCTTATGAACATTTACAAATAGCCTTTAATGTGTTAAAATGCTCTTCTAATGCTCTACTTTTTTAAGCACACTCCTTTCTTCTTACTGTTGAAGTGGCTAATGTATATGTGCACCATGCCCCTTTGCTGACTGGATTCAGCATTGCTCAAGACTATCATTGGCCTTGTAATGCTAACAGAGATGGTCCGTTTTCTAATATAGTTTAGAATTGCACTTTTTGGAACAGCAGGATCCCAGTTCTGTCTCCATTGCCATCACTAAGTGGGCTTTAAAAGCTAATGATCATTACTGTGAATTGCTCCTAAAAAGAACTAACCTCCATTTTAGGGCATGCAGCACTGATATGGTGTGCTATCATTGCTCTACCTTACCTGAAAGGTGAACAATGCCATTCTGCACCAGCTGCAGCTGCTTGATAGCCCATTGGGGACCCCCCCCACATACAGCATTGCAGTAAACAAGCCTTGAGTTAGCACATGGCTAGTTTGATTCGGTGGGATCTTAGATTTGCATTTGCTGTATTTCTTTTCCAAGGCACACTGTACATTCTGAGACACAATGCTTGTCTAAATAATCTTGCACTGGAATTCATCTTCTCATGCAATTATGCTAAATGGAGGGTGAAGGAATTTATACAGGTTAACACAGTGGAAAGTTGTTATTCATGATGATTGTTCAGTCATTTTAATTGCCCAGTACCATGAGCTTGCATCTAGCACCAGTGGAGTAGTGACTACTAGTCTGGGGACAGTGGAAGTGGATTAAGCTGAAAAGAACTGAAGTCATTGTCCTTCTGAAAGAGAGGGCCCACAGTGTTTTAATGAGCTTTAACTAATGCATGTTAAATTTGCACCTTTTGTTAATTTGGCTCAACCTTCCTGATTGTCCGCATGGAGACATGCCCTCATGTCTAAAACATATACATCCAGTGGTGTTTTTCTGGATCTACTTTCTAGTTGACATATACCTAGCTCTTTAAGCTGTTCACCGCAATAGACAGAAAGATGCTTTTTACAGTGCAATAATACACCTTGGAGTTTAAACATACTCTGGCATGACAGGGTTAATACACCATTGTGGTGCCTCCTGCTGACTGTCCTGGGCATTAGCTCTGCTAACCAGTGCACCCTCTTTGGGTTGTGTCTCTGCACCACCACTTCTGCTCCAGGACCCACGCCACTCCCAGGACTGCGGCATCCTCTTCATAACACAACCCTTTGGCTGTGTCACGCTCTGTTCTCCCTCCTTCTGGGGGAAACTGTAGTCCACTGTCCAGCCACTCAGTGGTGAGTGGGGGAATTCGGGCCCACCTACAATTCCATATCCTGGCCAAGGGACTCTGTAGATGGCTGCCGCTTGCTGCATCCCCTCTGACTCCGCAGTTCATTCCCCTGGGCCAATTCCCCCAGGCCTCCAGCATCCTCTTCATCCTTGCATCAGGGCCACAGCCAACCAGGAGCCGTCTTTAGCATCACTGCTCTGTGCAGGATGCTGGCACATCTTCCTCCTGTAAGAGAGGATGTTCCCTCCATGAGCTGCAAGCAGCTACTGAAGCTGCTCTGCTCTGCAGCTCTTCTTATATGGGCCTTTCCAGCCCTGATTGTTATTCATGATGATTGTTCAGTCATTTTAATTGCCCAGTACCAGCCCTTTCTTCAGCCCTTCTCTAATTGGATGCCTCCTGCGCAGCCTTCCTAGGGCTCTATTAACACCTCGTGGGCCAGTGTGGGGCAGACGCCTCATCACATCTGGCATATAGTGTTTATTTGTTTTCCAAGTCCAGTCTAACAATATGCACACTAGATTCTAATTGGATATCAGCAAATGCTTGAAATATGCGTGGCCTGTTTGTATCTTAAACATTGTTAGCACTGACAGTCACATTTCAGGCCAACTGAACCTGTATTTTCCCTCCAAAATCCATCAAAGACACCCATTCTCAGGCTTCCGGCTCCTAGCCATCATCTCTCTGAGATAGAGACCTACATCTCTCCCACTCCTGACCAGGGTTTTTCCAGACTGTGCAGTTCCTTGCCTACATTGTGAGTTTCACAGCAAGTCAATTTGCTGAGGCAGGCCAACTTTATTTTCTTCACAGAGATCATAGGCAGCATAATAGTCCACAGTTAAAAGTTACTACAAAGTCCTTTCTAAGCAAGTACATTTATGCTTAAGTTGAAAGCATCACAGAGAAACTACGTTAAAACAATAAAACAACCTACATACATGCTAATAAGTTTACCGAAGTTCACCACCACTCCAACAAGGCTTCAGTCCTTCAAATGACAGCAAGGGTTTTATCTGTGTTTACAAGTTCACACGCATCAGAACAAGCACTCCTGTGAATATGAGAGTCACTCCTCTATATAGTTTGGCCCTTTGGTCTTGTGACCCTGGGAACAGGTACTCAGCAGATAATTACTGTCTTCTCAGAGTATAACTTCAAAGAGCTGAGATTTTGCATAACTATTAGGGAAAATTTGCATTCACCTCACCTTCGATATTTCCCACAAAATATGGTTCACTTGTACTGTCCCAAAAGTTCATTCTCATCTGCCACGTTGTTCAGTATAGGCCTTTGATCTTGCAGGCCCAAAATAACACCTAACCTTTAAATGTAATACAATGGATTCCACAGATACCTACATTTAATTCAGTGATACTTCCCAAAGATATTTCCAGGAAATTGCAATATCTGTCACAATAACAATTAATATCAAGCTTATTGTTGTCAGAAACTTTGCTCTCTGTCATCTGTTGCCCAATAATATGCACTGCTTTGTTTGGGGTTTTTTTGCTCAGCTTAGTTCAGGGCTTTGCAAATAAATCAATCTACTACATTATGCAAAGGAACATCCCTTTTGTACTGTAGACTTCAATGGTAATACAGCTTTCCTCCATAATATCTACAACATTTCTTATTAACTTGCTGCTATTGTTAGTCTGTGGGGTTATCTACTTCTGCACTCCTTCGTCTTAGTCATGGGGCCTTGTCCCTATTTGCATAGGCTACCCGCATGGAATGAATTTCATTTTGAATACTTTGCTGTTACTGCTTTGAGTTGTGCTTGAATTATTTGGTGATACTCAGCTATACCCTTTTTGTTTTGTTTTGTTTTTCCTAGGGAAAATATAGTGCCTTCATTGACAAGCTTATTCTCCTAGTTGAGAAGTATTAGAATGGGAGATGCCAACGTCTCTCACCATTTCATACTGTCTGCACAGCAACAATCTTTGACTAACAGCTGTAAGTCAATTTAAAACTATTCAAGTGCCTCAAGGACACCTTGTATTTTTTCCATGGAATTTGTTTATACTGAAGCAAAAATTAGACTTGATTTTAGCATATCAGATGTTTTCAGAAACCTTAACATCTTCTGCACAAAAATTCCATGTTATAAAGAAATTGACTCTTTTTGCACCAATCTGCAGACTCAAGTAGCTGAACCTTTCTTCTTTAAACATTGCTTTGTAGGTCAAGATAACATTTTCATAAGTTTTCTGAATCTTTCCCACGGTTATGGGAGGTTGCCAGATTCCCAGTACATTCTAGGTGCAAGAAAATCAGTCATCTCAATAGTGCTAAAAGAGAGCAGTTTTTGACACCTACCATTATTTTCTGTTGTGCTCTCAACTCACTAAACGGATGGGTTTCAGAACATTCTGGGGGTATACTGTATCCCCTTTCCATCTCCTAATTCTGACCACCAAAATTAGATTGACTAAAGCAAAATAAATCACTATACAGCAGGAAGTGGTTCAGAAGAATTTGGTGTCAACACACCAGATTAATGCAAGTAGCATACTCTGTTATGGCAGCGTCTCCATTTTTGTTTCTGTCACAGGCATGGCTGTACTGACTGCATTCTCCTTTTGCTTCCTGAACTATGTATCATTGGACCACACTGTTCAGCATAGTGGATTGTTTCAATCATTGCTTGTGATCCACTATGAGTTTTACATCATTGCTGATCAGAGGCAGCTAGGAAGGGATCCAAACTTCCTGGGCATCTTCACATTTGCCCCACTTTTGTTAACATATGTATACAAGCAGGATTTGGTTTCTTTTCAGGGTTCTCGCTTTCAGAGCTGGGATCAACTGTCAAAATACATGCAAGATTGGGAACAGATGGCAAGCCACTGGGAGTAGTTTGGCACTATGTTTGTTGTGTGTACTTTCAGCCCACTGTAATGCCCATTTGCCACATTGAGAAGGCATTGGTTTTCTTTTTGCATGGGAGCAAAGACTTGGACCTCTTTTTTTATGACATGGCACCCTGCTTGACTCCAGCGATGCCCTCAATCTCTGTAATCCATGTAGTGTACACAGAAACTAGCAACCAGCCCACACTGAAAATGTAGCCTCCAGTAAGGTGCACTAATGTGAAATTGTCCACATAAATGCTGGAAAAGGAGCTGCAAAAGGAATTTCTCTTTGACACGGTCTGTTACAGCTATCCTCCTGCTAGCATTCTTTTTTTCCCTTCTCCTTTCTGTTTGTCCTGGGTGGCCGCCCCTCCCGGCCATTGTGCTAACTAAAGTCACAACCCTATTCATAAGGATGGCTTGTACAGACTAACTGGAGCCACTGCCCTGCCTTCTTGCTTCTTTGTTTTGACTACTTTGTTCAGACCCGGGCTTGGTGTGGAGGGTGCTGCCCAGAAATGCAAGACCTAAAGTGGCCAACTAATTAAGCATATGAGTCATACCTGTGGCTTAGAACATGCCCAGGCATGCCTATGCTCACCTGCAGTTTTTCCCTGCCTCCTCTCCTCCCCTGTATCAAGAGGAGCCAATCAAAAGTACTGGTGGGAAACTGCCTAAGTTTGCCTTTAAAACCAGACATTTTCTGATCAGACCCCGGAGAAGGTCCTTGCTTTGCCACCTGGTCTGATCAGCTAGGGGTCTTTGGGGGGCCCTCTCTCCGCTCTCGTTTGTTTTTGAGCGTACCCCCGTTTTTAAACTCCCCTCAGCCACGAACAAACGAATTTGATGCCTGGAGATACTTGATTACTTGAAAGCGAATCGTAGCCTCTCCATCCCCAATTGAACACTCTGGCTGATTCTTCATCATCTATGTTTGCGCCGTTCCTGGGGATTGGTGTAAAGGTGTGTTTCCTCTTGCAGGCTTTTCACCCCTGTCCTAGCTGTTGGCCTTTTTCCGCAAGCAGGACAGAACGCAAGCTATACTCCTTGCGATCCTGTATCTATAATCTGTTATCTTGCTCCAAGCGCCTTTTGCTGCTAAAAATAAGCCTGTATGCCGCTGCGGGCTGTGCCTTCCTTGAACTGTATCCTGGTCTTGCCCAGCTTGCAGAGACCCCCACCCCACCCCTGCTGCTAAGGTGCACCTATTAGAATAGGTTCTAGTCTAGATAAGTTGTAATTTCACTTTGGCATAGCTGTGGTTAAGTAGGTTTATGCAGAATTGTTTTATTGTGGCTCTGTTGTTAGGTGTTTAAAAAATTGTTGCATTTAGTGTGTCTATTTAGCTTGCTAACTTGCTGTAGTCTTGGTTAAGTAGAATCACCAGATAAGATTTTGCTGTGGTTCTGTATAATGTGCTTTAGTCTCGTCTTCCCGCTGCCGCGCCCCACCACCTCCCCGCGGCTCCCCAGTCAACTGGTTGTGCAGTGGTCTCTCCTGTTTAAAACTGGCATGCCCTGTCTGCTCTCTTGTGGTCGTCCCTGAGTTTAACCTCCCTCTGGCTCTACTGCTCACGTGTTCGCTACTTTCCCGCATCCCCCACCTCATTCCTCTACCCCTGCCTTTCTCTCTCTCTCTCTCTCTCTCTCAATCCATTCCCCCACTTGTTCTACCCGCTCCTACTGCTGCCAAACCTCAATTGTATTACTGAAGTCTAGCATAAAACCCCATTGGTTACCCTTTTTTCCTCTCTAACACACCTCACATTTTACAATTATGCCACTGTGACACATTTTCACCTAGAGTTGTTGGTTATTTAACATATTTTTCCCATAACTGTTAGTTGGTTATATGCTGCTGTGACACACCCTTTACATAAGAAATTGTTAGCTACCTGTTACATTTATATTTCAGTGTTAATTGGTTACCAACTGTGTTGTACCCCACTGTATTGTACCCTACTATTAAAACCCCCTATACTATTTACTAAAGAAACCCCTCCCCAATTTACCTTAACAAACCCCATACCCCTCACTATTGAATTTTCCCTGTTTTTGCATTTTCTTAATAAAGTTTATTTTGCACCCCACCAGTGCAGTAGTTGTCCCCTAAGATCCCCTACCTGATGGCAGGGTCAGACACTAGACATTTTCTACCGCAATGTTGGAATGGAAGATTCATTAAGACTCTCCTGTAATAGGGGAAATAACCAGCCTTATTCTTCTCTCATTTCCACTAATGTAAGGCAGGAATAACTACTGGAATCAATAGAATTATGTTGGTGTGAAAGTGATGTCAGATCAGAATCCGACCTATTGGTATTGGAATCAGACTCAGCAGAGCTCCAATATAGTAGAGTATAACAACAGTGGTGAATTCTCTGTCTCATTACAATGGCTCTAAGAGAGTCCCTCCCGCCTCGCTTACATTATTGGTGAACACTGGAGCAAATAGTTCCAGTATAATCAGAGCTCCCCCGGAATACTAGGAAAATATCCATATAGGAATCACAGTCTCAGTGGAGATCTCTGATAATGCTGGGCAATTTTAGTTCCAACATTGGGACCACAACACCCCTTTTCCCTCACACCGTAATACTGCGGGATCACCCATGTCTCTCTGGAAAGGCAGGTTCAAAAACATCCTCTGCAGTCCTGTAGGATGTTTTACCTCAATATTAGGAGGCTTCCCATGTAATTCTGAGAGATTTTAAATCTAAAAGCTGGGAAGTGACCCTATAACGATGGGGTAAATCATAGCCAGTGCTGGAAACCAGGCTCAGAAAGACCTCCATATAACAGGCTTTTGCATCTCCATACTGGAAAGCCCCCTCTATTCTCCCTGGGAGTTTGATATTCAAGACTTGAATCAAAGACTCAGAGAGGTCCTGGAGATTTTGGGACTACATGCTGAGTCATCTCTGCGATATGGAGAGAGAATTTGTACTGAATGCTGGAACAGGCCACAAAGGGCATAACATAATGCTGAGGGATTTCATAACTAAAATTAAAGACCAGGCCAAAGCAGGTACCCTGATAGTACTGAAGGCACAATGCACTACCAGGGTCTTATATCTAATGCTTGAATCACAGCTGAAGAAAACACCCTTCCCCCACATGTCCCCTAACACTGGTGGGTGCGTGTGTGTAACTGAATTGGTGAATATGCACAACCAGGCCCTCTGTGATACTGAGGCATTTTATAGTTCAGGGTGAGCTAAGACACTGAAAAGTCTGTCCCCTGTAATATGCAAGGGTTTTGTAACTATATACAGAGAAGGCCCATATGACAGGCTAGCCAGGAGAACATGATTCTAGAGTCCTAAAAGCTAGAGATGTAGCATACTAAGGTTCTTGAAGATAGCTTAAAAAACAAACTAAGAAAAAAATCCTGCCCAAGCCAGCTTTTAAAACTAAATTCCAATAGCTTCCTGCATCTTAGTGGGAGATGGCTTTGCATAACCCAGATTTGACTCTAACAAAAGTCTGTCCCAGCTTCAATACCGTTCCCCCACCCCCCAGGGAGAAAACCTGAGCTACTCTGAGGATATCCTCCTTATACTGTGCTGGGGGATTGACTTAATTCACCACAGCTGGCTCATCCCCACTGCACTGACAAGCCTACTAATTAGGTCATACAGCTTCAGCATTTCCTATATTCAGCAAGACAGAATATTAACCCCTCTCTTCCAATCTCTGGGCAAGGTTTATGAATCACAGGATTTCCTGTGCCACTGGGGATTGTGTGTCTAACGTTTGAATTGAACTCCCCCATCTAAATGTTTTTGGGGAGGGTTCTATAGCTAAATGTTAAGATAAAAAGTTCAGGGGGCCCCTAATGAATCTGTGAATTGGTATCTATTGTTGGAATCACTGGCTGGGTAAGGGTCAGTTGAACAGAGAGAGAAAAAGCAGTTGCCTCTAGATCTCACTGCAAGATCATTATTTGTAAAGCCCCCAAAAGCCTGCCAGTGGCTTTACAAACCAAACCAAAGGACACGGCACCTACCTCGAGGAGTAAGATTGGGGAATCATTTTTACAGCTCTGTTACCTCAAGCCACATGCCTGCTCCTGCAGACTTTGGAGCAATGTAGCACTGATAGTTTGTGGCTGCAGCACTTCAACAGTCCTTAGAGCCATGGAGGCAGGCAGAAGCTAGGAAAATCACTTTCATTGCACAAGCACTTGTCTGGCCTGCAGATCTTTTCCTGGCTCTTGAGGACTGTGGAATTCATCTGGGTGATTACAGAAGGTTAGAGAGGAAGAAGAGTTTTGTACTGTGAAATCCCAGAAGCTTTCATCAATTTCAGCAGACCAGACCCAGTAATTAGGGTGATCATTTTAATTCCTGGCTCTGCCACAGACTCACAGTGAGACCTTGAGCAAATGACATAGGTCCAGCTTTTTAAAGATATTTAGATGCTTAGTGGGATTTTCAAAAGCATCAAAGCACCTAAGTGTCTTAAGCCTGGATCCACAAAGGGACTTAGGAATTGCAATACTGAGCACATAAAGACCTAACTTTAAGGCTCCTTGAAAATCACTGGGAGCCACAAAGCCTGAGTTAAGCTCCTTGGCTCCTTACACAATGAACAAGGAGAGAGATACACCTAAGGATGGAATCCCCAATAGCCAGCATGCTAGTCAAGGAGCTGCCGAAACTAACCAACAGGAGATGGCATACAGTTCAGCTGCTAACTCAGGCTGCAGGGAAGCACTCGTCTCTGCTAGTGAGCCACAGCTAGGAGCCATTCTCTTGGAGTCAGGCTCCTATGTTATTCTTGGCAAAGGAGATGGTGGTGCTTCTACTCCCCCTCCTTATATATTTTAGCCCAGTGGTTAAAACATTCATATTGGATGTGTGTTTGATCCTCCCCCCTGCCTGATGAAGAGAAATGATTTGCAGAGATGTTTTAAGGAGACTGCTTTAACCACTGGGCTCTGGGATATTCTGTTGTGGTGGGGGGGGGGGTCACTATTAGTCTCTCCTGTTGAAGTTGTTCTACTTTGGATTAAATAATTATTGAACAGGGGGACTAGAAGCCAAGTGTTCATTCCAGTTCAGTGCCCTAGCCACCAAGCTCTAGAGCCATTCTCACTCTCTGGCTGGATATTGAATGGGGCCTCATCCAGTAGTTGTGCTCAAAGTAGGGCAGCAGAGGGCATGCCCAGAAGCAGAAATTGTAGGCTCCTAGGGAACTTTAACAGTGAAAATTTAATCTCTAAGTAAGTTTAGATGCCTACAAGTTTAGGCAGCAGCCAAGCAGGAGTCTTGGAGATTGAAGTCTCACATAAATCAGGGGTTTAGGTACCAAAGAGCCTTTATCGAGCTCTTGAGCCTTAGGTGCCTAAGTCCTTCAGCTTCGTATTCCCTCATTTCCTGAACTGGGTGAGGGGATTTCACCAGGCACGTCTGATGCTTTGTTCTGGCTTGCCTTAAATTCATAACAATCCTTTTCGTAGCCAACTTTTTCACAGTGCTAGCATTTAGCTCAACTGCTTCCCCAATGAACATGCATTCATATGGTCTTTTAAATATAACTGAATCTTCTTGGGAAAAGCACCTGGTAGCTCATGAAGCAACATAATAGTTACCTGTACAGGGATTTCACTGAATAAAGTTTTTCCTAAGAAATACATGCACACAGCCTCAAAAGAAACGACACAAAAACACTGCAGGTAGAGCACAGATACTGTGCTCCTTCTGATGCTTTCATAATGAACAGTTCCAGTATCAGCTGAAGCAACACCTCCACCTCTTGATAATCAACTACTAAAATAACGATGGGTTCAATCATTTTGATGATGTTGATGACAATGATTAAATTGGCTACTTAAGGCAGCTGCTTGATTAAAATGATATTTAATCCATAATAATTCCTGAAAATTTCTCTTGTTTTGTTAGTTTCACAAAAGACTTTTTTTTGTAGATGCCAAAAAAAAAAAACCCACCAATGACTAATTTCTATATCAGCTGTCCCCATTTTTCACTTCTAGTGCGTGGCATGAGGTAGATTTTTGTCATCTTGAGAAATTAACTGACAGGCAAAAAGCAAACACTTTTGTGATGTGCATCTGTTCTTGGAAAATTGTTGTTAAAAATACTTTTCTTCTTGCATACGATATCAGTTTTACCTTTTGGATCCACTATAGTACAAAAAGGGGAAGCTTTAAAATGACAGTGTTTTGAACTGAGAACCCAGTCCAATAGTCATTGAAGTCAACAGGCATTAGCTCATGTTAGGACTGAACCGAGCAATTTGAAATATCAGCTGATTGATAATATGATTTTTAGTGTTCAAAACCAAGTTATAATATATTTAATAACCCTCTCCCAATCATGTACAGACATAGTTCTGCCATAATGTAGATAAACAGATACAAATAGTGCCATTTCTAGCATTCCATGAATGATTGTTTGATGTTTTTTATTAAAAAAAATCCTTCCTCTCAGATATTATTGCTTCATAGTGTTTGGAGACATTAGGAGAATTGGAAGCTTCAGCAATGGAGTGCAAAACCAAATGGCTTCAAGTAATACTCCAGTTGAAATTACTTGAGGCTACTGTAGCCAAATAGAAATAACAACTTCATGAGAAAAGGAGTTAATAGACCAGCTGTGGTAATAAAGTAAGCAAGAGCCTTCTAGGGGTGATGGATCTATTTAATTTATTGTGGGGGGGGAGTTTATATTAGAGAATTTCAACTATATTGGTTCAACTAGCTAAGGTAAGAGTGACTGGCTTATTCAGTTTGAAATTGAATATTACATCTATATAGAGCTTTCTGGTTTAAGTAAGTTTACGATAAGAAGAAAATATATTGCCAAAAAATACCCATACATGCTATGGGATTCAAAAGTCGGAAACCTTCTGTGTGAAAGGTGCTCTGTCTTTCTTGGTCTGGTCACATTGCATGTCTCATAAATTATATGCTAGTTACTAGTATCAAAGTGGATTCTGTACTGTGTGGAAGGTGCAAGGAAGAAAGGAGACTGTGCCCCTTTTTAGCACCTTAAGGATTCTGCACTGCGTTGGGAGCTAAATCAGCCCCAAGTTTATGAACCTGTCTACACAGCAAGTTACTGCCTAGTAAGCCAGGGTGTGAATCTAGTACACACCAGCTTGCTCTGCAGTACCACATGGACCCCGCTACAGTGCACTGAAAGCCCTGGCATGCATAGTGCCCCCAGCTGATCTAACATAACATAGCAACCCAGAATCCCCATAAGGCATGTGCCATGTGCCCATCTGGCTCTAGCACACCTCTCACACTGGGATTTGCAAAGAAGGCAGTATAGAGCCACTCATGCTGTATACAGGGTTAGCCCTAGACCAAATGACACCTCAGGTGAGGAGTGTCTTCAGCAAACCCCTCCATGTGGTAAACTTTTGAATACCTTACAGCACCCTGAACCCAGCACCTACCAAGCCTGACACCCCAGGTGGTTGCCTGCCCCTAAATCCTGTGCCTGCATTTAGGAAATTCTCCCCGGCCAGCTGTATCTCCTGTATAAGACACCAGTGCAGTGGAAAAAAGTCTGTTCTAAGGTTTAAATTTAAAAAAGAAACATTTTCAACCTATAGTCTGTGGAAAATTTCCAGGAAGTCTGCAGCATTGCCTCCATCACTGTAGCAGAGTACTTTTCAGGTATGAAGATGCTATGTAATATGCTTGCTAGTTACAGTCTGGCTTTTAGGGTCCCCGGACAAGCAAACACACCTCTGTGAACCATGAAGGGATGCTTTATGTCTTTCTGCACTAGCTTTTGTATAAATCATTCCCTTCTCATATTTGTGGACAGCAGCAAGACCGGAAGTGTAGCAGCAAAGTAACACGAGCAGAAAAAACTAACTACAATGAGCTTGGGGGAAATTGGTGCAGTGGGAGCTTCAGGCAATGAGTGGAGATTTGTTTCTGAGAAACATATAATCCCATACTCAAGGAGATTAAACGATACAGCACAGTCATAAAAGTGGAGGTGAAGTGGTGTAGCTATGCAACAGCAGCAACCATTACAATAAAAGTGAGTTTGTGCTTATTTTAGTGCATCCAAATTGTGCTAGTATTGTTTTTATTTTCACGTAACCCAAAATCATTAGTTACATCCACCACCACACACACCATCCTGTCTGTCTTGGCCAAAAAAAAAAAAAAGGCATTGAAAATAAGTACGTATGGACATATTTTGTATAGTCTCACTTATAGGCCCATAAGCATTTGCTACCAAATAATGGCAATATTTTCTATTAGGGCTAATATTGCTTTAAATGTTACTTGTAGAGAAAGTTGTTTGCATTTCTTAGAAGTCTGTTCCCAAATTTCTAGGTATATGTATTAAAGGTACTAAATTGCTTTCAATGTCCAAGCCAAGTTTCAGTGTCTGCACATGACTGCCCAAGAAAACTGGCTAGAAATATTAGGCTTAGATTGTCACAGGAAGTTTTTGAAGCCATATAACACATACACTCTAGTCTTGCTTCAGAAGGCAGGAATAATTCATGTGTTTTTAACAATGGCAAGTGCAATTCCATGAGCAAGCTCAGTTTTAATCAAGTGTCAAACATGATTCTTAATAGGAATTTTATGAACCACTCTTGCTACATTCTCATTTCTTTGAACTTAAATAGCCCCATTGATGTTAACACAGTGCCTCAGCATGCCAACTGTCTTCTTGGCTGGTTTGTCTCAGGCACTGTCCATCATGTAGTAAATCACACTCAAAATAAATAGCAGATTTCTGAGTTGGAAAGTGACAGGCACAAAGCTTGCCATGTGGAAATGAAATGAAAGAGAAATTCTTTCACCAGTTTGGTGCTTTTATATCCAGTCTCTGAAAATGCTGAAAGCCTTAAAGTGAGGCTATTACTATACTGTTCTATCTCCCCTCCCCTTCCCAGCTCACTGTACCAAGCTTGGCTACTATGCAGAGGAACAAATAGAAAAGTCATTAAGGAAAATGTCAAACATGGACCAAATGGATGGGGAGGTGCCCTGAATCATTCCAGTATACCAAAAACATTCACTGTACTTCATAACTAGCTACCTGGAAGATGGATTTTCTTGGCTTGCCATTTGACAATGTGCCCAACTCCCTTCCTGACACCTGTACCCAGAGGTGGTTCTTGGAGTTTAGAATTTTGGAGTCAGTCAAAGCTGAACAGCAAGCCTTCTTCCCCTTTCAGTGACGAGCTACTAGATGACAGGTTCATTTGGGCCACCTGTATGTAATAACCATGTCTCTGCTTCTCCCCATGGTCCAGAAATGGGCTTTCAGACCACAGGGCTCTTTCCTACTTTATGTTGTGGTAAAGTGTTTCACTGTTCTTTCTGCCAAAGTAAATGTGCAGCATACACAGTCCTTTAGGCAAATCTGCATGCACCTTCTTTAAGCTACATTAAGCTTTCACCCAAGCCCTTTTCTCAGCCGCAGAAAAAACTCATCATGTTGCAGTAGATTTCAGCGTTTGATATTTCTAAATGCCAATTACTTGTGAAATATATTGTGCTCCACATGCATCTGACAAAGTGGGTATTCACCCACGAAAGCTCATGTTCCAATATGTCTGTTAGTCTATAAAGTGGCACAGACTCTTTGCTGCTTATATTGTGCTCTGTAGACTAATTTTAAAACAATTCATTCTATCTGTGTTGCTTGTAAACCAAGTGCCAGCTCTGGCCAAGGCTATAGATGTCAGCTAAGAACTGACAAATGCATAGCTGGAAACCAAAGCGGTTCACCTGAATGTTAGCTGTGTTCAAAATAGTTATTAGTCTTTAAGAATGAATTTAGTGTCTTGACTCTATGAAATCCTTTTAAGTTCTTCTTGCATTAATCTCACTTGTAATGTCTGTATTCTAGGAGCTATGAAAATATGTAAGTTCTGTTTTATAACTTTGAAAATGTTTGCTCTGAATTTGTGAACCAGGCACAAGAAGAGTGTCCCTTTCCTCATTAATGATGCCTATAAAGATTAACCGGGCTCTTAAGGAACAACACAGTACAAAGGATTGGTGAATGGCTCTGTCACACCTTGGAAATACTACATGCAAGAGTGCTTGTCTCATTGCAGGAAACTAAAAGGTAGATCAGGCTCACCAGAACATTTTTCATCTCTTTGCTGTTTGGACTCTTTCAAGGGCAGGAGCTAAGAAATGAACAAGCAGAGATCTCCAGAGTTGTCCTGAGTTAAGCCCTGAAAAGACATTCAGTGTTGACATTACTACTTCTCTGTGATCTTTTTGGAAACGTAACCTGAACTCATTTGTGCACATATGTTCCCTGCTTTAATCTGTAAATAACTCTCTCATTTCTTTTTCTTAGTTAATAAATCCTTAAATAGTTTATTACAAGACTGGCTACCAGCATTGTCTTTGGTATGAGATCTCAGATTCAACTTGACCTGGAGTAAGTTACTATTCCTGTGGGACTGGAAGCAATCTGAATATTTTGTGCTTTTTGGTGTAAGTGACCATTTATCATGAAGTCCAGTTTGCTTGGGTGGCAAGATAGACTGGAAAGCCCAAGGCAGACTGTCTGTGACTCAATGATAAGACTGTTACGGTGACCTAAGAGTTCACATTTGTTACTGAGTTGGTGAAATCTAATTATAGAACATACCACCAGTTTGGAGTGTCTGCCCTGCTTTTGACAATCTGCCCTGAGGCAGGCACTCACAGTTGTGAAGTCACAATTGTGAACCAGTTCAGACTGGGTGACACCACCTCTCACGTATACAATCTATATGTTCAAACGTTAAATTAAATGGTTTGCTCTATACATAACATTTTGTTTTTTCCCCAAAAATTCAAAAAAATGGTTCATTTGACCCAAAATGATTTTTTTTCAATATTGAAAGCAAACTGGAGAAATCAGTTATTCATATAGCTCCAGTTGCTATGGCCACTTTGAAGCACTGTTCAGAAATATGATCTGTGCACTTATTAAATGAGGGCAGTTTTGAAAGTGCCCATCTGTTCTGTCCCATGAGGTCTGGTTATAAAATTAAGTTCTGTTCTTACTGCTTTGGACAGCTGCAGCGGCACAGGAGCCAGCGAACAGAGCTGCTAACAGGGGAGTTTCAGTGGGAGTTCTGTTGGAGGAGCAGGTTTTTGTAGTTTGTGGATTGTATTGTGGAGTTTGTGTGTGAGTGAGTGAGTGTGTGTGCAGGCTGTTAGGGGCCGTGTGC
>NC_133783.1:11096564-11128823 GCF_003597395.2 Chelonoidis abingdonii | reverse complement strand
TTTTGACGATTTCAATAACTCAGTCATGGGTTCGGGGTTGTTATAAATGTGTATGGGTAGGGTTTTGTGGCCTGCCTTGTGCAGGAGTTCAGACTAGATGATCATATTGGTCCCTTCTGACCTATGAGTCTATGAGTCATCTGCAAGACTGCGTAGATGGGCATCATTCATGCTGGAGCAGTCAGACTACACGGTCCTTCAGTGGGAAGCTATTTTGTTAAATTAACACCTATATTAACCTCATCAAAGTTGGCCAAACATAATGAAGCACAACATTTTCTGAAATGCAGAGTGACATTGTTTCCTTTTAACTATTGTCAGTGTGACAATGGGTTCCATTTGCAATAAATAAATAAATAAAAGAATAAGAATTGAATAAGCAGAACACTTCCAGGATTCCATCCACATAGAAGAGGAAGAAATATGGGCTGGATAATTCCCAGAAACTGGTCCAAAAGAATAATAGTTTCCTCCAATGCAAGCAAAAGTGTCCAGATTTCAGGTTACCTTATAACATTTGGATGAATTAAAATGTTAATTCATTTGATTTTATTTCCTTGTTCATCTGCTCAAGATGCACCAATGGTCAAGTTTCTACTGTACTACAATGAAATACAAATGATTTTACACAACAGAGAAGAGTGGCTGACAAACTAAAAAGGCCATTCCAGCCAAGTGGAAAAGCTTGCTGACTAATGGCTTCTTTTCCAGGTTCTAAATAGGGAAAAAATAATAGTTTATTTTTGGCCCAGTTGTGCAGCCCTTAATCACCCAGGGAGCCCTTATTTTCGGTAATAAACCTCTTGAAGTCAATGGGACTGGCTGTGTGAACTGGAGTAGCAGCACCAGGCTCTTCTTAGCTCAGTGGAAACACATGGTTACATCCTTACACTCTTGCCCTATTGTTTTCCATCTTGTTCTCATCAAGATGAGCTTTACTTGAGAAAATAATTGTAGCAATTTGGGTTGATGAAAAAAACGGTTAGATCCTTCTATATCCTACTGGTATCCGCAACTCAATGGCCGAATAATTAGCACATGATGGAAAGCCAGATAGAACTTACAGACTCCATCTGTTCGTGGTTAAGGCTGGCATAAGAAATAAATGGAGGAGGACACAGAGAACCTGCACTACAAGTTACAATGTAAAGTATTAGTAATATTTGAAGTTTTCCTTTTATGTAAAGTGGTATTGTTGCCACCTGGATGATATTTCATTTCACTGTAACAGAAGAACATTTCACAGAGGGCCTTTGCTGCTCGTTGTATATGGACAATGATCTTTGACTGTATGCTGTATCTTTTTTAATCATAATTGATTTCCCTCTGAATGTGCGGTTTTGTCTGGTTTTGACTTTCCAAATGGAACTTTTATAACTCCAGATAATAGCCACAATTTAGTGAAAACTTTGAGATCTGCAGGCTGGATTATCTTTAAAAAAAAGAATTACTTGTAAATTGACTTCATTAGTAGCAGGACTGGGCCCTTTCATTGTATGTTATGGTGTATGTTCTGATGTCCAAGATTCATGAACCTTATTGTCTCATGTTCAGACTAATCCTGGTTGATCCTTGCACTAATGCAGCTGGAACGAACCAAGCTTTTGCTTTCAGAAAGATAACATTTGTCTCTCTCTTTGTGGCCTGATTAACAAATGAAAACCCCTGCTTTAAGAATAGAGATCACAGATAAATAGCACAATCAGGCTAGCACTACTTAAGGAAAAAGGGCTGCATTAGTTACAAAACAAAACTGATTTGCTCAGATCAAGAACAAAAATGATGATTTTTCTTTAGACTATCTGTAGATTTCTGCAATAAATAAAACCATCCTACATGCTTGAAAACCAAAAACAAAAGAGTCAAAATCATATTGATAATTAAAATCAGTTCATACTTTTTTATCCTTTAAAACCATGGACAAGAATGTACATCTCCACAAAAGTGGAGGCCAAACATAATGAATCAGAACATTTGCAGAAACGTCGAGTGACATTTTTTTCAAGGTTGTTCCTTTTAGCCATTGTCAGCATGAGACTGGATTCCATTTGCAATTTAAAAAAACTAAACAAAAGAATAAAACAATGATCACATTGCACACTTCTTGAAACACAATCTTTGTCATAGGCACTATGATTATTCTTCCCCCTCCCCGCAGATTAAAAATAGAGGAAAAAGAAAATGGGGAAACAAAGACAGTTGAAAAGAAAGAGCTTTTTCCCTTCTTTAATGTGTTTAGGCTGTGTGTTTATATCCTTTACCAAGAAAATTTCCCAGATGCTTAAACCTTAAATTGGAGTATTCATATTCATGGAATTCTTTACAAAGAAAGTACTTTATCTATTTATATATATTGCTGTAAAAGGTCCCCAAATTCAACTAAATGTTCCATACTAATGTTGTTAACAATATAAATGATTTGGTAGGATAGTTTATTATCCATAGTTCAGCTACAGGTGAACAATGGTTCCAGGCTTTCAATTGCTAAGGAGAAGACCTCACAATTCTCACTCTGTGCAATATGAATGCTCAAACTTCCATATCCATATCATGCATATTTATGGAACATTTTTGCAAGCTTAGCTCTTATAGCCTGTTGTGACATGGCAAATTTTCAATGAGCAATAAGGAAAATCTATGAAATCAAGTATAGTACTACATTTCAGAGAATTCAGCTTGAAATGTGGCCTGATTCACACCACATGATTTAAAAACTAAAGAAAAATCTGAGATACAGGGTGGGTGTTAACACAGATCTCAGTAACCAACAGAACAAATCATTCAGATTTTATTACGATGTCTTAACATCTCTGTTCATTAAATGGTGGATATTGAAAACCTATTTAATCAACAAACCAGGCACATCTTTTTCCCCCCCCACATATACCAGCTGGACATACACAGTGAAGGAACAACATATTCCTAATCTTCATTCCATTTTATGTAATTTTCAAGTGATCACTCTCTCAGGAGTGTGGCAGGAGATGGTTGGAAAGCAGCTTTAACAGCAGTTGGGCTGCTGAGCATGGTGTTTTGTTACTCACGTGATCCAATAAAGTAAGCTGAGAGGAGCAAGCCCTACAGGAGGGAAGGCCAATAAGAGCACTGTTGACTCAGCACGTCATAAGATATTGAGCAGCTGACTGCTAGAGATAGTACTTGCTTAAAACCCTGGCACTTGTTTATGTCAGCAACTGGCTCTTATGTTCTCAGTATCTTCTGAATCCAGCATTTCTGTAGAGCTAGTTAAAAAATGGGGAGCGGGGAGGAATGCAAAGGCTTAGAAAAAATTATGTAGGTCACATGGGGGTTCAAATTAGACTAATAATTTTTTTTAAATGGGTAATTTGTTTCTTGAAAAAATGGTTATCAAAATGTTTATTTTTCTGAAAATTGAGTTTGCATCAAAGTGTCACTACCCATTTCTGCAACAGTCAGTGTCCTTTTTGATGAAAATTTCAGTCAATACTGTCAAGAAAAAAATCACAAAAAATTTTGATTACGTGTTTTGCAAAATTTTCTTTTGAAAAAAGGTCCTATTAAAAATAAACAAATTTTTATTTTGAAAAGGCTTTGACCAGCTATACTCTTAAGCATCCATGAGTAGTTTCTAGTCCTGCATTTGCAATAGGATTAACTTACAATCCTCCATGAAAGCAACTCAACTCCAGTACTCATTTCCGTGAGAGAGCATCTGCTGCTAAACAGTGCATATTTCCCTATCCTATGAGCTGTTGATCACCCTCAGCCTTACAGAAGGTATCCAGCACATACAGGAGTGGACACCTTTGTGGATCCAGTTATGCAGAGGTATACAGCAAATGGTGAGTATTCAGTGCTAGCTCTTAGATTCCTTGCACCTTTACAACAGTACTCATCAACACGGCAGGATGGAGTCAAACTACGCCAAACTGTACTGCAAGTTTAAGACAGGGCAGAGTGGGAAAGGTGAATTTCTCTAAGGTTGGACCTGCAAGGAAAGACTATGAATCCCTAACCAATTTTAAACTTTCTGCCAGATTTCATGCCATGCACTGGTCTGTAAATACATAATGGAAAGAATTATTCTGAGCAACCTATATGTGTGTGACTTTTTTTCTTTTTGTTTTCTTAATAAATTGGGTCTTATGTGAACCAATCTACATGAACAATTATCTCCCTCCAGACTATCATTATTTTTGTAGCAAGTCTTCCATCAGCTTCTTTTTGGGCTGGAAATTTCAAAAAAGTCTAAGGGAGTTAGACATCTATTTAGCCACAGGCTCCTTGAAAAACTTACCCTTATTCTTTAATATCAAAAAGTAGATGGATGTGAGTATACTCACGGGCCTATTGCTATATATCACATACAGGAAAGCTACTTAGAAAACAATATGAAAATATACTTTTATTGTGTTTATTAAACACAACTTTTTTCTGAAAACCAACCTAACAGACACATCACACCCACTGGACTGGATTTGAATTTCTAGGAGTGCTACAAAGTGACTGGGTTTTTTGTGTGTGTACACAGGCATGTTTGTGTGTGAGAGAGAGATAATACAGCTCTTAGTTAAAGGTAGTAAGTGCTCCTCATACAAAAGGCAGAATTGAAGCTAAATTAGTTCATCAATAACAGTTATTCTGCTAACTGCAGAACTGCAATGGCCACTTTTAACATGACTGCAGACAGTAGTAGAAGCTGCAGAAAGGCCAAGGAGAATATGGCATTAAGTATAAAAGATGAGGGTAGCTGGAACGATACTGCTGCATATAGTGCAGAAACCATCCTTATAGAAATATTGGATTATTACCCTTACTTAAAATACAGTATAAAATAGCAGGTCAATTCAAACGATGAGCCAGATCCTCAGTCTAAAGCACCATGAGTCTGAATGCCAGTTCCCACCAGCTGAGGATATGACCTTATGTTTTAGACTCTATTACTAAATTTTCAGGGAGAAAAACCTTCATAAATCTCTGTTTGGATTCTACTAGAAACCTTTTTTAGCAGTAGAGGAGGAATCACAATAGTTTGTGTACTGTAAATAGCCTAAAATACAAGGACAAAAAATAACTCATGCAATTGGTATCTTAGATTGCATCTAAACATCGGGGTGAAAAGTCCTGGCCACATTCCAGCCAATCACAGTTTTGCACTTGGGCTAGGATTTACTTCTGTAAACCATCAATGTTTTCCCTGGAAGCCCCATTCACATCACTGAAGCCCCATTCACTTCAATGAAGGTACTTCTATTTACACCAGATCAGACTCAGGTCTGGGAGTTCTGAACAGAATTTTTTTCATCTATTAGATTCTTTTAATTTTCACGTAGGACCCAAACTTGTCATCAATCTACACAAAAATCTCCCATTGATTTAAATGGAAGGTTAACATATACACCAAGTATAGTGTTGAGCTTTTATAGCTTCAAGTTTCTCAGTTAAAATCAGAGAACAAAACAAAGAATTGACTATTGTCCTAATATATTTATATGACGAAAAACTTTTTTCTTCTATGTATTTTTTTTTCAGTAATGTAACATAAAATATATATGACAAGCAGAGGTGTATGGGAAAAAGTAGTGGGGGAGAGGGAGGAAATGTCACAATGTTTTTTCCCTCACCCACTCCCCTTAAATTCAAAATTTATACAATTTTGAAATGTAAAAAATCTCAACCAGCTCTGAGGCTCAGGACTTGCGATCACTAGAGGCATCACTTAAACCAGGGAGACCAAGAAGTAGCAGGTTATGGTAAAGCATAATTTCTCAGACTTTGTCCTAATGTTCTCTTAATCCATTCTGGCTTCACCTGTGAAAACTTTTTTTTTTTTTTTTTTTTATAACAAGGAGACAGGAGAAATCTTGTCTATACATATTTTTAAACAAGTGGCTATACAGGGTTGTCTGCTAATGTTTCTGTCTGGTTATTTCCAATCAAGAATCAGCAAAATCAGAACTGTTTGTAGGACAGTCATGATTTAACAGATAGCTCTGATTTTGGTAATTCCTTAGTTAATTTTTTTTTTTTTTAAGAAAGTAAAGCTAGTTCCTTTACTTTTTTTTTTCTGAACATACTCACTGATCTTCCCTTGGAAAAGATCAATGTTCTCTCAGAGTGAATAAAATTCATTCTTATGCAGAGAGCCAACACAAAGTCTATGGCACACTTGTGCCCCACTTAAGCACTATTTTGAGAGATTTATTAGGATGTTAAGAGGTGCATAAGGCTTGTGCTCACTCTTTGTACAGGAGTGAATTTTGACTAATGTGAGAAACATTGTCTCAGTATATTCCCACATAATTCTGGAAGTACAAGATGCTGTTTTAATAATGAGCACAGTCTAGCAGAAATAAGAAAAGACCGCATTAAGGCATTTTCTCATTTCCCGACCTCTTCCTTATTACCTTTTGCTGACACTATTTATTTTGGAAAGCAATAGATATCAATTGGTTTGTCTTAAACACAACAAAATATGGTTTTAAAATGTCAGACATAAGTAGCTTCCAACTATTCATGACACTGATTGAGATAAAACTGTGTTTATTACCCTTCCAAAGCAAGAATTACTTTAAAATGGTTCTACATCTATTGTCATAGCTCCTTCATGTGTTTTGACATTAATCCCATAAAATTATTTGCTTCGGTATCTGTTAGGAATCTTAACCATTGGAGGAACTTTAATAATAATGGGAGGAAAAAAGCAAGATCAGAAGTTATAAAACTCAGGTAGCTTCAGATGTGTATACTGGTCTTTGGTCTTCTGAAAGAGTTGGAAGCTATCTTACTGGTAACACTTTTAACTGTTAATGATTTCTAAACAAATAAAACACTGGTTTCTTGCTATCACACAATTAATTCCTTCATAGGCAACAATATACATGCAATCAATACATTAATTTACAGGGAGAAGACACAGAAGGACTAGTTTTCCAAGAAAATGTTCTGTCACCCAGTTAAATATGCAGCTCAGCTAGTTTTCAGTCCTATTCTACCACTCAAATTAGCTGGATTTCAGATTTTTTTTTTTTAATTTAAGTGTATATTCTAGAGAACATTTCACACTTTTGGGGATAGCAGTAGTACACACAAAATTATACATTTTAGTCTAGTAAAGAATCATCAGCTCCCAAAAGTAGCCCTGTTTGCTCAGAAAAGCTAACAATCGAGTATGCTTGGACCACAATTGTTCATCATGTTGAAGATCTATTCTGGTTTACTCGGACCCTTGCCAGCTTTCATTTCTGTTATTTCATGCAAATATTAATATTGGATATCCTTGGCACAGACATAATAGGGTGTCAAATAGATGAGAGATCAAAACCTGTTAGGCCTTATGGTGTCATAACTTCAGACAGAAAAATAATGGGAGACATTTTGACTCCATGATTTCTGAAATGTTAGAAACTTTATGGAATCATGAAAGAATGACACAAAGACATACTAAGAATTTGCTACCATTTAAAATCACTTAAGCCCAGATTCTGCGAAGAATGGGAAATCCCCCACTGAGACTACACAGAATACATAGAGTTAAGCACTTCAATCCTTGATGGATTGGAGCATAGGTTTACTTGTTTCTGGACTTACAATTTAAAACCTCTTGTCCCTAAGGCCAGGTTCTGAATGACATTCTTTCTTATGTGAGTAACGTATATTCAACATTAGTAAGGGTGTCGGAATATGGCACAATCGCCTAAATTCTGTGTTGTTTCATAGCCACTGCAACCCCATTGACTTCAGTAATGTTGCATGGGATATAAATCAGTGAAGAACTGGGCCTGAGCTCCTTCATGTGAAAGGGAAAGAAAGAGGATGAGATAAAGCTTATATAAGGCATGATCATCCATTGTGACATGATACATACTATAGCTGGTGCTGATGGAAATAGAGAAGGTAAATGGCACAAAGGTCTCTTTCTGATGCAATTAAATTAGATATTGCTCAAGGCTATATCAACAAACACAGAATATACATGCCATATGTGTACGGTATGTCTTATACTTAATTTATACTCTTTAATAATCAGTAAAAAAGTATTAACTATACATATAAAATATAATAATTCCCTTTATAGAAAAAATATGTAGATTTTGTTTGTTGTGATGTTTTTTACATTATTATTATTAATAATTTGAAAATAAAAAGCCTCACTAAAATAGTAATCTGGAGCATTAGAAATATCTCCTCCTTTGCAGCGCCTTTATGCAAAGAAAACTACTCTTCAAGTTCTATGAAGAAAATAAGTTGAAGTAGCAAAATGCCCCAAGACAATAGTCCTTTTATCTCTCTGTCTTTATAACTGATTGTGGACTTCAGAAATGATGCTTGAGTAATAAATGAAGAATCAAAGAACGGTTACCTCCAATACAATCAATATGTGTAATAACAATCAACAAAGAGTGGGGAGTTAAAAGCTTTTTTCTCTCCTCTTTGTTTAAAATTTACAAACTCAGCTATTGATAAGTTCAGGTAGACTGTGTTTTGGCAATTTCAATGCACACAGAATTCTAATAGCTCATACATTTGTTAAGATTACACCATTTTAACAGTGTGCAGTATACAGGTACTACAGACTACTGTATCCTTATCCAGTGTGTATTCCATGTTACAATAACAACTTTCCACTTTCAGTTATACACATTCTAGCTAGTTTTTTTAAAAACTAGAAAATAATGCTCATAAGGTCCAATCCAATGCCCAGTCTAATTCAAGTCAACAGGACAAAGACTCATTAACTTCAATATCTGTCCAATCAGAAGTTTAGAACTTTGCCACAGCTCAGTACTATTTGATGTACATTTCAGTGAATTAACTTTTCAAGTTTTCTATTTAAAATACAAAAAAAGAATATAATGTGGTTAATCTGCAAATGTCAAATCCAAATCCTGCACACCGAGGGCCAAAGATACCATATTCATTAGTGTATCCAGAGGGAACACTCAGATAAATAAATTGAGCAGGATTTTACTCCCAGTTTGCCAGGGTCACAGTACACACAAAACACCAGTTACAAGCACCTGAAACATCCTACAATATGATAGGGGGAAGAGTCATCTTTAATTTTGCATGCATGGATATTTTTGATTGGGACCCAGGCTTACTGAAAAACAAATAAAACACAACATATATTTGTAGCAGTAGCTTATGTATCATTGTCCCTGACCATTTAAGAAAAATCCTTTGATTTCAATCAATACAAACATGAAAGCACTTATGTTTTTAAGCTGTTTTGAAGATGATGGGCTAGAAACTAATTTTCAAAATATAAAACAAAGCAAACATTTAAACTTGTACAAAACAGAATGATAAAAGCAACAAAGGAAAGAAAGAGTGAGCAACTTAAAAACCTTTTTTTCAGTCTTGTAGGTATATGTATTTAAGGGGAATTTCTGCTTTACTATGAGACCCTCTCTGGTTTTGGTATCTGCCAAGTTTTAGACCAGACTTGAACTCTTTGTTACAGCTCTGACCCTATGAGTTTGAATTCTGAATCACAATATTCATACTTTGGAAGACCTCTCCCTTAGTACATATTTGTTACCATGTCTTTAAAAATTCGGGGAATCTCTGAAATCTAGTAAACTGAATTAGTGGCAAGATGAAATATAGTATTTCTTTACAGGGCCAAATTTTACTCTTACTTACACTATCACTTTGAACTCAGAGCAAAATTTGACTCCCTATCTGATATCTTCTTTTAGGCCATTGTTTAACAAGGCATCTAAGTACATGCATCACTGTGAGCATATGCTTAAGTCTCATTGGCTTCAAAATTTAAAGTTAAGCCCATGTGTAAGTGCTTTGCTGAACTGGGTATCACTGAGGACTATCCAGCCCTTGTAGGAGGATAGACACAATAATTAGGGCTGTCAAGCAATTAAAAAAATTAATCACGATTAATTGCACTGTTAAACAATAATAGAATACCATTTATTTAAATATTTTGGATGTTTTCTACATTTTCAAATATATTGACTGCAATTATAACACAAAATACAAAATATAGAGTGCTCACTTTATATTATTTTTATGACAAATTTTCTGTAAAAAATAGTATATTTCAATTCACCTAATACAAGTACCCTAGTGCAATCTCTTTAGCATGAAAGTTGAACTTATAAATGTAGAATTATATTCAAAAAATAACTGCATTCAAAAATAAAACAATGTAACACTTTAGAGTCTATAAGTCTACCCAGTCCTATTTCAGCCAATTGCTCAGACAAACAAGTTTGGTTACATTTACAGGAGATAATGCTGCCTGCTTCTTGTTTACAATGTCACCTAAAAGTGAGAACAGGTGTTCACATGGCACTGTTGTAACTGGTGTGGCAAGATATTTATAAGATTCATATGTCTCTTCATGGTTCAACCACCATTCCAGAGGATGCGTGTCCATGCTGATGGGTTCTGCTCAATAACGATCCAAAGCAGAGTGGATCAACGCATATTCATTTTCATCATCTGAGTCAGACACCACCATCAGAAGGCTGATTTTCTTTTTTTGATGGTTCAGGTTCTCTAATTTCCGCATTGGATTGTTGCTCTTTTAAGACTTCTGAAAGCATGCTCGACACCTCGTCCCTCTCAGATTTTGGAAGGCATGTCAGATTCTTAAATCTTGAGTCGAGTGCTGTAACTATCTTTAGAAATCTCACATTGGTACCTTGTTTGCATTTTGTCAAATCTGCTGTGAAAGTGTTCTTAAAATGAACATGTGCCGGGTCATCATCCGAGACTGATATAACATGAAATATATGGCAGAATGTGGTTAAAACAGAACAGGAGACACATCATTCTCCTCCAAGGAGTTCAGTCACAAATTTAATTAACACTCTATTTTTTTAACAAGCATCATCATTTTAAGAACACTTTCCCTTCACTGCAGATTTGACAAAACGCAAAGAAGGTACTAATGTGAGATTTCTAAAAATAGCTACAACACTCAACCCAAGGTTTAAGAATCTGAAGAGCCTTTCTAAATCTGAGAGGGACATGGTGTGGAGCATGCTTTCAGAAGTCTTAAAAGAGCAATTCTAAGATGTAGAAACTTCAGAACACAAAAAGATAATCTACCTTTTACTAGTGGCATCTGACTCAGAGGATGAAAATGAACATGCATTGGTCTGCACTGCTTTGAATTGTTATCAAGCAGAACCCATCATTAGTATCTTCTGCAAATGTAAAAAAATTGTTTGAGCAATTGGCTGAACAAGAAGTAAGACGGAGTGGACTTGTAGGCACTAAACTTTTACATTGTTTTATTTTTGACTGCAGGTTTTTTGTACATAATTCTACATTTGTAAGTTCAACTTTCATAATAAAGAGACTGTACTACAGTACTTGTATTAGGTGAATTGAAAAATACTTGTGTTTTTTTATAGTACAAATACTAGTAGACAAAAATAAATATACAGTGAGCACTGTACATTTTGTATTCTGTTTTGTAATTAAAATCAATATATTTGAAAATGTAGAAAACATCCAAAAATATTTAAATGGTATTCTATTATTAACAGTACGATTAATTGCGCAATTAATTGTGAATCATTTTTGAATCACTTGATTAATCACGATTAATGTTTTAAATTGCTTAACAGCCTTAACAAATTTCAATTGGTATTCTATTGTTTAACAGTGTGATTAATCATTTTGGGCCAGATTCTCAGCTGATGTAAATTGGCATCACTCTAATGGACTTCAATGGAGCTAGATTAATACACATCAATTGAGAGTCTGGACACCTAAGATTTCCCTAATTGAGGGCCAGATTCCGAGAGCCTTACTCATTTTGAATACTACTTTATCCATGAATAGACTCATTGAACTGAATGAGACTATTCAAGAAGGTGGATACTGAACATGATTTAGGATACCACAGTATAGCCCTATTGAATTATAAAGAGTTTTTTGATGATTAATAACTTTTAAGCAATGTGAAAACGTGTGTCTATGTTCACCACATTTCCCACTTCAGATTTCTGGGAGCCCTCTACTAATAAGGGGCAGGGAGGAGGTTGTTGAGTTGTTTTGAAGAAAATCTATTCAGAAGCAAGAAATCTAGGACACATAATGCCCATATTTTGTAATTGTGTTCAATAGTAGTATGCTTAAGAGATGTCAGTTTCCCTTGGTCTATTTTAAACCATTTAATTAGCTATTTTCCCAGTTTGGTGAAGTGTAACAACTGGTGTGAATTTTCACACCTAACTAAACTTGATCTTTACAGGGCAGCTGTAAATTTCAATTATTTTATGCGTACATCAATGAGTTTAGAGTTTCTTCCATGGAGGATTATTATCTGGTTTCCCAGCTGAGCAACAGATGTAATTTTATTAGCACAAACTATATTCTGCACTGACTTACACCCCTTCTAAGCAACTTGGGTTCAATGGGATGTCTGGAACAAAAATATGAGCTAGTCTTTCAGTAGTGTAAGTGAAACTTCATGAAGTCTTTTCTGCAGCCTACATAACTGAAGTGTCAGAATTCAGATAAAATGTTGTTCCATTCACTAAAGAGGGGAAAACACTTACATTAGAGAAACATACAATTCATATTACAGTGACCTGTCTAGATCTTCTTTAACTTTTTCCTCTTGAAACAATGGACTTTCAATAAGTGCTGAAATGAAATTCTTAACAAATAATACACTAATATAAGGTTAGTATTAATGTCTCTCTATTCAAACATGCTGAAACTGAATAGAACAGGTAACAAATACCAGTCACACATCCTTTGTTCAGTACAAGATAGCATCTCTAACATGAGCTGAAGATTTCTCACCATTTCAGATCTTCATCTATTATTCAATCAGACACTCCATCAGTTTTTAATACATTGCTCTTCCACTGTTTCTGCTTTTCAGGGTGTTAAACTAAGAAAGGCATTGCCTCTTTCTTCAACAGAAATCCTGCAGTGTGTTTCCAATACATTTCAAAGGGTGCATTTTCTGATTGCAAAATGTAGTTGGATTTGGGGGCAATAAGGCCAGACTTCTGTTATTTCAACGTGAAACTTTTTTAAACTATGTATCTTAGGTACTGATCCTGTAGTTCACTGAGTGGAGGCAGCCTGCTGCACCCACATGGAGCCCTGCTGAAGTGAACAGGGCATTGCCCACGCACATGAAATTGGATTGCAGGATTGGAGCTTTCATCAATAAGGTACATCCCTCAGGGAACTCGTTCCTTAAATCCAGCCATATCCAAGTGACATTTGAAGAAGGGAATCAAAACCAATGATGCTCCATCCAGGGGCATAAATCATAATTTGCTCTCATATATATTTTTATTGAAAACACACAGCAAAGATTACAGCCATAGAAAGTTGTGTAAATAAAACAATTCCATCAACTTTGCTTTTTTTAGAAAAAAGACTTCTTATGTGAATACTAATTTTTCCTTAATGCCCTAAATAATGGGGGAAAATAAATGGCATATGCCTTCAGCCTTTTTTTTTCTTCAGTTCACTAGAGAGAAGTTGAAATATTGCTTTATTCCGACTCAACATACAACAGCACTAGACCGATCGATGGTTCTATTTTGGAAACTCACTCTTGAGAATGGTGAACTGGAAAGTCTGGGGCACATCTAATAACTTTAGCAATTACCTTGCTGTAAAGGGAGTACGTATTTGAATACATTTTGTGTACACTGTAGATTTTGTTAATAAATCAACCGGTCTTCCAGCATTGAATGGGGAAGGCTATTTGGTAATTATTTACTATCGTTCATTAATTTTTTAAACAAATAATTTAAACAGAATATTTAAAAATAGTAGTTCATATGTCATTACTGAATTTAGGCCACCGTATTAGTGGCACATCATGTGCTGTGGATACAGGAGAAAACAGAAAAGAAAATGTAAGAAAGCAAGTGCCTCGGACACTGCAATCAGCAAATGATCTTCCTTCTCTAAAACCTTGATTCTCCAGATGGATCTATTTGGTGGAGCCCATGTGCCCTTGCACACCCTCAATTAAATTCAAGACAGGTTTTTACAAATGCCTGGACCCACCAGTACCAAACCAGCTGCAGGAAAAGGCCCTTAAAAGTTCACAAGCAGAAGTCATGCTTAATTCAAATGACAGGAAAAACTGAATGTGGAAACAAATTAGGACAGCATGAACAAATATATACTGAGTATTGATCATATTGTATCTCCCCAACTGATCTCTGAACTAACCAAACTAAAAATATATTTTAAAAGTGCTCTTTTGGAGTGCTCAAAAATGTCTTCAAAGTATAACATTTTCAAAATACTGTGATTTTTGTGACAAAATAATGTGGTTTAAGTTCCCATTGGTAGAAAATTCATAACACACACACACACACTTTTTCTTCTTCTTTTCCTTTCTCACTGAAAATCCAAACTTAAAAAGCACAGTTCACAATGAGATGAGGCTGCCCAGTGGTTGTGAGCAACACCCGATCATTGCATCTCCAGCTCTCATGCTCTGATTTAACAAGATACTTAAGCACATGCTAACTTAAAGGTCATGAGTTGTCCCACTGACTTCATTAAGACTACTCATGTACTTAAAGGAAGCCACATGCTTAAGCATCTGGCTGAATCAGGGCTTTACAGTTGTTTCAGATTTTATGTGGCTTGGAACCATACTTTAGAATTTAGATAGGAAAGATTGACTTTGTGTGTGTGTTGCTTTGTTTTAAAATTATGAATCTGGGACCAAGATACTGGTAGAATGGAGGGCTAATTATGGGCCTATATTATTTGAGGCTACTCAAGAAGAACTTGCTCACCAGAGAATGAATCCCTGGTGGACAGTTCAACACAGCTCTACTTTGAAACCAAAGAGTCTAAGAATGAATTTGGCTTTTTTGAAAAATATACATCTCCCAAGCCTTCTAACAGCCAAACAGGACAGTTTTAAAACATACTGTAACTGCAACTGAATGTGTAACTCTGAAAAAGAAAAGCAATCCCCCCTTCAAAAAAAAAACCCAAACCAAACAAGCTTTAGATGTATGCTTTATCCCTCCTGGAACTTTTCTTTCCCTTAAAAAAAATATTTTGTTAAAAAACACTATGATATGAGGGCGATTGACTATTTGGTTTCTTCTAAGTAGATGCTTTTAAATTAATGCATATAAATAATTTGTATTTAATTTCCTTCCTTTCCTGTTTAGCAAAGCTTTGAGTGCACAGATCCCTTATTTCCCCACCCCCACTCTCCTCAAAGTCACTTGGTCAATGCCGAGTCTCTGTGTGTTTCGCTTTTTAAGATAAATTTTGCTTCTCGTTCCGATTTTGCCATGGGACTCATGGGCAGAAAAGCTGTGTTTTCACTTGCACTGTTTTCTGATTCTGTGCTTGCCAGTTCATAGTCCTCTGACCTCCTTGCATCAGTCAGAATTCGAATCTGCTCTTGGACAGTTTCTAGCAATATTTTCACTTCCTGTTGTTCTGCTATAAGACAATTGCTGACTGGGACACTGGCATTGACAAGTTCAGCTGAATAGGAGTTTTTGCACCATTTGATTCCTGTTACTTCAGAAACATTTTGCATTTGCATGCAGGTTTCATCCAAGCCCACCGATGGGATGATGGGAACTGAGTTGGCCCTTGATGCGGAATATCCAACCAAGTCCTTCTGATCCACATTATTAAAATAGGGAGTGGTCTCTCGTGAAGGCAGTTGCATATTTATTGAAGTATTCTGAGGAGTTTTTAAACCAGTGGATGAATACCTAAAAATAATAATAAAAAAAGAATTAGCTCTTTCATTTTGCATGAGACAGACAGACATGAGAGGTAAGTAAAAACAATGGAAACATCTGCTGAAAAAGTATCTTCTTGAAGCAAGGAATAGTCACAAGCAGGATGGTCTAGTGGATAGAGAACTTGACTGGAATTCAGCAGAGCTGCTTTCTATACCCACCTCTGCGACTGGCCTGCTTGGTGACCTTGGGCAAGTTACTTCCTTATCTTCCTCACTTTCCCCAGGTATAAAATGAGGATAATGTTACTTACCTCCTTTGTAAAGTGGTTTGAGAGCTAAGCATTATTTTTTCCTTATAATAAAATGTGTAGTTTTATAATTACATTCCTAATCTGGCAAGAGGATTCCCACCTTCCTCAAGCATCAATATTTTTAAACATGGATATTTTGGTATGAATTAGAATTTGGTATTGTTCTGAAATGTGCAGAGAAATTACCTTCAATAAACACATTCTGAGTCCACTCTTGCACTCTGTACCCAGGTGTTTTTATGATCTGCACTCCCATTGACATCAGTGGGAGTTGCAGGTGCTTAGTACCTCTGAAAATCAGATCACTTATTCAAGCACCTAAGGTTCTAAAGCAGGTCCTTTTTTCAGTTATATATGACATGAGGCTGGTGATACTACACTGGGTTCTGGGAAATATTCCTCTGTTAAAAATGAGACTCCTAGATCCTCCATTAATTCAAATTTTGATGGAACTGCATCAATTCTGCTGTCATTTTTGTGAAATTTCACCAAATTTCCATTTTGTTTCTAAGTTGGATACTTATGAAGTTGTGCTGATGAAAACTGACTTACAAGGTACATCTACGCTGCACAAACCACATGGCAGTGGGCAGCTTATGTACACTGCACACACCCCTAGCATGGGTATAAATAGCAATGTAGGGGATGAGGTATTGCTTAGGCGAATAAAGACACACCTGAACCCTGAGGGTATGTATCCTATACGTCTGTCTACACCCCCAAGTAGCGCTTCCCCCATCTACACTGCTATTTTTAGTAGTGTAGTGTCCTGCTGTCTCCCCGTTCCTGAAGCGTTTCCCCATCACTTCCCCCCGCCAAAGCCGTCCACTGACACATGTAGCTACACACCACAGCATGGATGCAGGTTGCTTTTTACTGTGGTGTGTAGCTATACACACCCTACATGCCACCACCAGTAGAGTGCAGTGTAAATATAGCTTCAATTGCGGCAAATACCTGAAAAACATCACTGAAAATATGTGCATTTTGAATCACTTTGGAAACTTAGCAACATGCCAAAATTCAGCAGCTCTCTTTTTAATAAGAAACATTAATACAACTTTGCTTGTACAATAAGTTAATATTCCTATTAGCCATGGTTATCAGGGACTATGGGTTTGATTCTGATCTCAGTTACAACATGGCAAATCAAGAGTAACTAAAGTGATATCAGAGAAAGTGAGATCAGACTCCGGCCCCACATCTTTATTGAAAGTTCATTTTCATTTGTCACATTATCACATCACTATTTAAATATACACAATAAAGGCAAAATCTTACATGCTTTATACAAGAGTAAGAAAAGCTAGATTTGGCCCTAATGTAAATTAATTTTATTAGGTTTCTGAGTTCCCACTTCAAGGTCCAGATTCAGCGAGGTACTGAAGTAAAAAAAATCACTATCTTGACTTGAATAGGACTAGTCCATGAACTTAAGTAACTCATGTCACTTGGGCTTAAGTACATCATTTGGTATGAGTAGTTAGAGAACTAATAAACAAGAAGAACAGATTCCCTAAAGCACATGTTCACTAGTGTTCCATTGATTGTAGTCAACTTGATTACTGCACATTAATTTTTGTATACACAATTCAGCATATCCACCTTCAGCATGTGTTATATTCAATGGACCTGCAATTCTACCCTTTCTCTACACTAACACCACATTGAATTGATTTAACAATAGTGCTTTTTGGTCTGTACCCCTAAGGTTCCTGCCCAATCCCAGCAGCAGTGCATTCTGGGTGATTTTGAAAGGCCTTTTGAGATACCTTGTGTATGTCCAGGGAATTATGGGAGAAAGGACCAAACTCTGATGCTGCTTGAAGAAATGAGGTATATTTTGTGCTTCACAGTGGAAGTATTAAAGAAAGTTGCAGAACAACTTTTGGGCAAATAAAGAAATACGTAAAAAGAGAATGAAATTAGACATCTTCCTAATCCATTTATCAAAATCACTTGTAGGTCACATTTCAAAGAATCAATATTAAATATTGATCAAAGAAATACATCTGTAGAGAGGACATCTGTAGAGAGGAAATAAATAAAAACAAAACAAAACAGTGCAGACCTGATGGCTTGTGCCCAGTCTTGCTTCCTTTGTATTTGTTTACCATATAACTTTCAAATCACTATAGCCGGAGTGGTCTCCTCAGTTGCATTATTCATTTGTATTGATAATTCAGCCCCTAAATATACTTTCTGGGCTGCACCTTGCAAATGAAGGGAGTGAATTCTTTTAACAAATTTCACATCTAGTGATGATACACTAGCATAAGCAAGTATGAACTCAGATATTGATATGAAAATGTTAAGATTTGCCAACTCCATAATATGGACTCAGGTCATGATATTTTGAACCCTAAAATGGCAAACATGTTTAATGCTCAGCACATTTCCATGAATCCTCCTTAAGTACAAGCAGATGTCCTGATCCTGCACTGGGAATTGTGCATGTCCATCCTTGTGCCCATGTGGTTTTCAATCAAGGATTAAAACTGGACTAAAGCATTCAATTTGTGGTGAGTAGATGTAGGGAAATAAGATTTGAACAAGTGAAGCTAAACTTTCATTTGTGTAGGGGCCGGATCCTGCTCTTGAAACAGCAAACAGAATTTTACTGATTTAATTGGGAGCAGAACTAGACCCAGAGCGATCACAGAAAATAGGGCATTATTATAAAGATACAGAACAATACATTTTGAACAACTTTCCCTTAAAGAAAATAATTATTTTCTTCCTAAATAAACTCATTTTACATTTTTTTTTTGTGTTTCTGGAATGCAACTCCCTTCCTCTTCTCCCATTCTTTGCTTAAACAGAGACACAAGAAGAAATTAAGAAACATTTAAAATAAGTAATAATAATTACTTGTTTTATTTGTGTAATTCTTGGGGTACTGAGTGAGAATAAAATTGAACATTTTGTTCAGTATGCTACCCTCTCAGAGTCAATGGGAATTAATTAATAAATCCGGACACATTTTAAGATATATTTTATCTTATTTTAAGACAAAATAAGTTGGCAGAACTACATTCGAAATGGGTTATCTTCAGCACAGTACAAATAACTTTACAGCAAACTAGCTTTAGATCGTCAAAGTATAAGTTTGAGCCAAAACTCAGGGAGATGAAGAATATTTCCATTGACTTTAGTGGTCTTTGGATTAGGCATTATAAATATGCAACACAAGTCATCAGTTCTCTGTGTGTATATATATATGCATATTTACACACACACACATACACACAGAGCAGGACTCCATACACCTCGTAACAGTTAATATCCTGAAATGTAAACAGCTGTCACCTAAATAACCTGCAGTCAAAATGCTGGCCACTTTATCAAAAATAAACTGTCACTCTCAGACCACAGTCAGTCTCCGGGGATGTGAATGGCCTGGAGATGCTTTGTTTGTTTATGGATCTAATTTAGGGGTTTCTCTCCTATTTAATTAGCGGGGTGCACTAATTAATGAACCAATATTAACTCTGCTCAACAAACACTAAACTATCGGGCCCTATTTCAAATCATGAGACCTGGCATTTCTTGAAAGCAGCAAACACTTTCCGCTAAGCAAGAAAAGACAAGAAAATTCATAAGATGAAGTACATTTGTGTAGCCCAGGATAAGCAATTATAAAAGCTCTCCTTTGCCAAAGATGAATGTGCAATCTCTGTCTAACCGGTAGTCAGAACTGCTGATGAATGAGCCCCAGAAGATGCAGAGTACATTGCAGGGTTTGGTATGCAATCAAAAGTTCAGATATTTATCTGGAAAACTTGTCGGGGTGGGAAATGCTTAACAAACATTTTTGCAAGAATTGACTTCCTTGTGGGAGCACCAGTCAATTGGACTGGAAATATCAAAGGAATAGCCAGACTGTAAGATTGCTGGTATCTTTTGGGGGGATCAGAAATGGGTTTCTGTCACTGTGTTTGTACATTTGTGTTTAGTCCAGGCTGAAACTCCAAAGAACAAGTGATTTAAAAATAAAACAAAACAAAACACTAAAAAATCAAAACACATCACACAGAAATGTCATTTTTTAAACGTAAACCATTTGCATGGTTTTGCTCCAAAAAAACAACCACCCAAGACACTTTTTTCAACCTACTGCATCATGCTTTGCAAAGACTTGGTACATTGTTTTTTGAAGACTTCATTTTAATAAAATCAAATTAACAAATGAAACAGCATGATAGAAAGGAAATCAAAGAATCACATGTATCATCACACCTAACCCTGAACCATTATTACAATTCCTTTTTAAGGACTCTCTTCTAAGAATTCTGGTATCACATTAGCTTTCAAGATTAAAATGTAAAACTGTTCTTCCCCTTCAAAGACAACAAATTTCAGCACATTCATGGAATGACTTAAAAATGATTCGAGTGACTGGAATACATAAATACGTAAACAAACAAACACACACACACAGTTTATGTGTGCGTGAGTTTTTGTGCGTGTGTATGCTCTTCTGGATTTAGCCTAGTTGCTCAGCACTTTACAGGATTTCACCCTTTAAAATGTAAACCATACAGGCTGGTACTAGTTGATTATTTAATACAGGCCTGCACAACTCGTAAAGCGGCGAGGGCCACATTACTCCAAAGAAAACAGCTGAGGGCCAAAACCTCTTGGCCCTGCAGAAACACCCTGGCCCAGGGCCGCCCAGCCCTGCAGAAACAAACCGTCCTTCCCCAGCGCCACCCCATCAAAAGAGCTGTGGGCCAAAAAGGAAGGTTGGAGGTAGGGAGGTGATACTTTATTTTAAATCAACCGGGGGCTTCCAGCTGAAGAGTGGCTGGGAGCTCTCAGGGTCAAATTAAAGGGCCCGGGGCTCCAGCAGCTGGGGGAACCCAGCAGGGCCGGCTCTAGGTTTTTGCTGCCCCAAGCAAAAAAAAATTTGGCTGTCCCCCGTCCCAGCCCTGGCTCCCCCCATACCTCCCTGCTGCCCCAGTCCTGGGCTCTCCCCACACCCACACACACACACGCCCTGCCGCCCCAGTGCTGGGCTTCCCCTTTTCCTCCCCACCAGTGCCTTCCCCCCCACCCCGTTGCTGCCCCAGCCCTGGGCTCCCCCCCATCAGTGCCCCCACACACACACACCTCCTGCCCCCCAGCCCTGAGTCACTGGTAACTCACTCCCAGGGCAGGTCATTCAGCAGGAAATTTGGATGTGCACAAAACACAGACAGGATTGGTTCCCATATGGTCGCAGAGCTGCAGTAAAGTGGAACAATTTTCAGCTTGTGTGATAGGAGGCTATCTGGATGCATATTATAAAACTGTCCTCCATAAATGAGGAAAAGTTGAGGTGCCTTTATTATTCTTTTGTTCCACTCTTTCTTTCTATGGGGAATTTGCCAATGCCATATCACTGTCTTCCTTTAAAACAAACAAAAAGCCAATGGCTGTTGAAAATAGCAATTCCAGTCCTAATAAGCATTTCTTGCTCAATTTTATCCTACTTTTTCTACAGCAAAGTTACAGTGGATCAGTATATTTGATTTGGGAGAAATGAAGAACCAGCTGCCAAAAGCTCGAGCTTGAGCACTCGCTGAATATTGAAAGTGTTCAGACTCTGGGAAGGCGAGGGTGCTGAGAGGGGGTGCCTGGTGGGCTCCGCTGGGACGCATGGTGGGGGGGGGTGAGGAGCATGGCAGAAACGTGTCTGGAGCTGCATGGACGCAGGACACGCTGGTCCGAGTGGCATGGTAAAGGGGCTGGGGGTTGGATGGGGTGGAGGTTCAGGGGGGCAGTTAGGGGACAGGCAGCAGTTGGATCGGCATGGGAGTCCCAGGGGTTTATCAGGGGACAGGTAGGGGGTGGGGTCCTGGGGGAAAGTTCGGGGGTCTCAGGAGGGGGCAGTTGGGAACAAGGAGAAGGGAGGCTTAGATAGGGGCTGGGGTCCCAAGGGGCATTTAGGGGCATGGGTCTCAGGCGGGGGCAATTGGGGGACAAGGAGCAGCAGCATTTAGATAGGGGGTGGGGTTCTGGAGGGCAGTTAGGGGCAGGGGTCCCGGGAGAGGGGTCTCAGGGGACAAGGACCAGCAGTGTTAGATAGGGGGTGCGGGTTCTGGGGGGCAGTTGGGGCAGGGGTCTGGGGAGGGGGCAATCAGCGGCCATGGGCCGGGATTCAAAGGGCTCTGGGCTGCCCACATATGTTGTGCAGGCCTGATTTAATACAAGGATTTCTTAAGCACTCCCTCCTATCGTATCTGGGTTTCATGATAGAATTCAACACTTGAACCACACACATATATACACATAGTAAACTGACTCTGCCTTAAATAATAAGTGTCACATGCAGTAGTGCTAGTGAGAATCTGGTCCTCCCAGTCATACGACATGTGTCAGAGACCCAAGAGGCTGCAGAGCACCATTTAAGGGGGGGGCATAGATTTGCCTCCCCACTGCTGACCCTCCTCTTCCTCTCTCAGGGCTACCTCCTCCTGCCCCCCAGTAGCCTGATTCCCTTGGTCCATAAGCTCCTACTCCCACTTCTTTCAAATTTGAGTGGCATTGGGACCAGGCTCAAATAGTCAGAGCACCACTCAGGTTTGGCCTGGCCACCCTTCTGACATGATGGAGGGGTGGTCATACCAATTTTGAGTGAGTTATGCTGCAACCCTGTACTACTCAGACAAAAAAATGTTTGGGCCCTGGGCCAAGTGGCACCCTCAGCTCCGTGGCCTGTAAGATACTCAAGGAGTTGTCCACTGACTAAAAGATTTTAAGGGAAGAGTAGCCTTCTGTGATAATCTTTCCAGTATGACTTCTCACATAAAACAGTCTATAGAAGTTCACCCACTAATTTTTGTGTCAAGGCCACTGACTTCTGGATGAACTAGACAACAGTATAACTCTTAGAAAGACATCCAATCTTGATTAAAAGTTGCCAAGTGACAGAGAATCCCTAACAGAGAGTGGATCAATATATTTCTTGCAAAATTCTTTGGTTTTGTCAAATCAGCATTTTCTGACCAAAAATGATTTGACAAAATCAAAAAGTTTAGCAACAACACATGAATTGTATCCAACTTTTCAGTGAAAATTTATCACAACATTTTGTTTCTATAATAACAAAACAGTTTAAACAAAGTAGTTTGATTTTTCTAAACGAAATGTTTTGATAAGGACTGAATGAAATATTGCAGGATATTTCATGTGAAAAATTCTGAGAATTTTACTTTTTGACCTAATTTGGGACAAAAAGAAATGTCTACATTTCAGAAACTCCCAAAGGACAGAAATTACATTTTTGATCAACTGTATTCCAGTGGTTAATTTACCTTCACCATTAAAATTTTGCACCTCATTTCCACTTTGAGATTTTTCTACTAGCTTTAGTTGTCTGCCACTGAGTGTTGTCATGCCTTTGTCTGCTACATTAAAGCCTTCCCCACTAACACACTGTCAGAAACCTTCACAACATGTAGGCACTTACAGACATTGATGAAGTCATGTCTCAACCTTCTCTTTGATAAATTAAATAGATTGAGCTTAAGTTTCTCACTTCCAGGCCTCAAATCATTTTTGTGGCTCCTTTCTGAACCCTTTTCAATTTTCAACTCCAGTGGGTGTTTACTTTAAAAAAAGAGATCAAGTCCAACTAAAATACCATATCAACCAAAAACCATCACCATAAACTAACAGAACCAGTTAATAAAACAGATATACTGAGACATGGATGGAAGGAATGTTGTCTTTTTAGGGATCAATGTATAAGACAGAGTCCAAAGAAGAGGTTTTGTTAATCAGACTACTCAGATGGATAAAGCAGAAAGACTAACACATAGCACTGCTGAAGAGTCATCTACAATTTAGGAATTGTCACCTGATCACAGAGGATTTTGCTAAAGACATGCACCCAAAGAACATAAAGTAAAAGCGTGACTGCCCCAGAGCTAGCATAATGCTAGCAACATCATATGGAGGGATTCAAAATGTTTACACACACTTTAGACAAAAGAACTGGAGGCTTTGAGAACAAAGACCAAAGCAGGAAGGTGAAATTACTAGGGGCTAAATTTTAATCACATTTAGAATGGAGAAAATCTGTTTTTTTGTTTTTTTTCCCCACTGAGTTACTCCAGATTTATAACCATGTAAGGGAGATCAGAATCTGGCCCTACATTTGTACTGAATAGTGAGAACGTGGTAGGAATTCATAAAGTGTTACAGGAAATTCATCTACGAACAGAAGTGGGTTAAGAAACAGTGGTAGGCTTCAAAGGGGGACCTACAGTTTTATCTGTTTTGGTCCTTTAAGACTATACTGTACCATACATTTTGGGCACAGGAAAGGAAGCAGGAGTAACAAAGGAATTATCTTTGGAATTACAAGGTTGAAGGGAGACCTGCCTTGAAATGAAAATGTTTGAAATTAAGACTTTTTTTTAATGCATTGCTAGATTAATTTTTTTAACATAGTGCATTGACAATTCTTCCCAGCACTACAGGTGTATTCTTGTGATGTTGGGCAACAAGAGACAGACTGTGATTGATACTATTTATTATTTGTAGTGCCTCGAACCAGAAAATTGATCAGTCTTTGGAGTCCACCAAGCATTTGTGCTTAGTTACAACTTTTGAATTTGTCCTTATGAGAATGGTCATTAAACGCTAGTTTACTGGCATTTCAGTTCATATGTATATCTGTGTGATTATGGATTTCTTTATTTCCTTCTGGTTGATAGTGCTCAGAAAAATAAAAGCCTTCCGTTGCCTGAGGATGCCCAGACATAGAGGTGACACGAATTCACAGGTATCAGAGTTAGAAGTTTGAGATATTGCATGGAGAAAATAAAGTAATTAATACAGCTGGGTAGCTCTACAGTTGTTTCCCTAGTGGGAAGCAGAGTAATTCATGTACTGTAACCTTTTAAAATGGTACAACATTCTAAGATGACTACTGCTACCAGTGCACTTTTTTCTTTTTCTTTTTTTTTGTCTCCTAGTTACTCTTGCCCTGCTAAGGATATGAATTTGTCTCATATAGAATCATAGAATCTTAAGGTTGAAAGAGACCTCAGGAGGTCATCTAGTCCAATCCCCTGCTCAAAGCAGGAACAACACAAACTAAATCATCCCAGCCAGGGCTTTGTCAAGCCAGGCTTTAAAAACCTCTAAGGATGGAGATTCCACCACCTCCCTAGGTAACCCATTCCAGTGCTTCACCACCTTCCTAGTGAAACAGTGTTTCCTAATATCCAACCTAGACTTCCCCCACTGCAACTTAAGACCATTTCTTCTTGTTCTGTCATCTGCCACCACTGAGAACAACCTAGCTCCATCCTCTTTGGAATCCCCCTTCAGGTAGTTGAAGGCTGCTATCAAATCCATCCTCATTCTTCTCTTCTGCAGACTAAATAAACCCAGTTCCCTCAGCCTCTCCTCGAAAGTCATGTGCCCCAGCCCCCTAATCATTTTCTCTGTCCTGCTGGACTCTCTCCAATTTGTCCACATCCCTTCTGTAGTGAGAGGACCAAAACTGGACACAATAGTCCAGGTGTGGCTTCACCAGTGCTGAAGAGAGGGGAATAATCACTTCCCTCGATCTGCTGGCAATGCTCCTGCTAATACAGCCCTACTAATACAGTCTCAAATTTTGGATCTTCCAAAATCTAGTGATGGATTTTCATTAATTTGTAACAAAATTTGAATGCTCAGAGAGCTTATTTAAGTACATTTATAATCAGAGTCAAACTGCTTCTGACCCATACCAGAAATCTATTTATTTGAGGTGAGGACTGTGCATTGTGTGACCCTCTGCCCCCTTTTGCCTTTGCCTTGCTAGAACAGCACTTTCTGATTTAGCATTGTGTTGCTTTTCGAAGATGCTGCAGTGCAGCTCAACAGAAAAGTGTCTTTTCTGAGTGGTTTTGAAGGCTTTGTTCTCATCATGCAATAAGCATCCTGTACTTAAAGTGTCCTTTTAAGGCCACCATATCTTGAGAGTCCCAGCACTATTTGAAATTTGACTGTGTGTTGAGTAGGCATCTAGATCTCTGTCAACAGGAGAGCCTTAACATTGAACCTGTGTGTCTTTATTTACTTCAACAAGAAACTATTTAGCCCAGTGAAGGAGGGACACAACTTCCTGTTCTACCTGCTAAACTGACCAGTGTGATCATGCTTCAGAATCACTGCTTACCCCCTGCGGGATATCCAAATAACCTCCCTCTGTCAATCTGTGCTTCTTGTAACTGCCCCAGGGATTTGCTCTGACAGTGGCATGTATATTCATGTAGTTGGGATTAAATTACCTCAAGAAAAGAGAAACCTTAGGTCTGGGACTTTGCTGTTCAGACCTTCAGTAACTGAACCTTCTGAAATTTGCACCATGGGATTTCAGAATTGTCTGTCAATAAAAAGATTTCATCCTGCTGTCTTTTCCAGTGCAAATTGTGGCTATTGTTTGGATAAGGACTATCTCTGTGACCGTGGCCATGGGTCCAATTATGCTTTTAAGGGAAGTTTTGTCCTAGCATTCTAGTGTGTGCATGCACTTAACTGCTAGAGCTACTATAGGTGCATTGAGAGGCTGTTCATGTTTAGCTATTTTGGGGTGCGTTGTTACTTTCTGACAATAGTCACCAAACAACAACTGGAAGAAAGCAGCAAAGAGTCTGGTGGCACCTTATAGACTAACAGACATATTAGAGCATGAGCTTTCACGGGTGAATACCCACTTCATCGGATGGAAGAAAGACACTATTGGTACATGGCCTGAACCAAAGGTTATTGAGGTAAACTAATGCTCCCCATAGACTTTCTCAAACTCACATGCAGTACCCAACAGTAGGCAATGGAAAACAGAAAAGTATCAAAGTACATAACGAAAACCTGCAAATGTTACCCACATATCTCCATTTTGTATAGAAACATAGGAACTGCCAGATTAGATCAGTCCTGAGTTCCATCTAGTTCAGTGTGTAGCTGGGGTTGGTTATTCTTGCTCCTGCTGGGGTTAAAATGCGGCTGTGAGGGCATTGAAAGCTGAGTCTCTAAAAGTTGGGAGTGATTGGATGAAGTGGCGCATCTGGGCTACAGTCCTAATTTGGGCCAGCTTGCGTCTGTAGTAAAGAAGCCAGGAGTCGCTAGCCAAACAGTCTCTTTTGCATGTTTGGATGGCGGAAGGTCCTGGTTTCAGAGGAGCCTCAAACCACAGGTTCGATTGGACATGGCTGGGTTAAAGGTATAAGAGTAGCTTGCTGGCACCGAAGCCTGGAAAAGCCCCAGGATGTGCCCCTGATAAGCAACAGGTACTGTGGGGTCTTAGCGAAGGGCGTAGGTATAAGCAGCAGGTTCACAAACCCATTTTAGCCTTTATGATGAGCGGCACTGAATAATGCGTCTGCGCCAGTGACTGGGGTGCATTAGACATGGAGAAGATTATGGCAGTAGCAATCGAGGCATAGATTGGCTGTGGGTTGGTTGTTCCCGGGTCAGGGAGACCAGATTGGATTGGCGGTAGCTAGGGGGCCGCAGTCCAGTGAATAGGGCAATGGGGTTCACGGAGGACACGGGGCAGAGAGAATCACGTTCTGCGAGTTTCCTGGTTGAGAACACCAAGAAAGTACTATCTGAGAACAACGACATAATTAGCCGCAACAGGAAATACCATGTGAGTCTTACTCAGCACATCAACATATCTCAGCTAATCAACTGTTCTTACTGCAATTGGCAGCAACCGAAACACATGCCTTAGAGAACGGGCTGACTAGGAATTCTCAGAATAGACAGATGTGTGATAATATATATCCCCAGTGATCGTTCTCTAATCAGAGATGGTTTAATCCTGGGAACATGTTGATTTCTACATCCTCTAAATTGTTAGCATTTACATTTATATCTGTGTAGAATATACCATCTAACAATATCCTATTTCCTTTCTGAATCTTTGCTAAGTTTTAAGGCTAAGAAATACCTGAAGGGCAGTGAGTTTTCTTGGTTCTATTATGCATTGTTTGGAAATAAATCTCTATCTTTCTATATATTTTGAGTTGATGCCTTTTAATTTCATTGACGTGTAACCTTATTCTTGAGTATATACAGACAGGTTACAGCAGAATCTCAACTACTCTTTCTAAATTATTCAGTTATTTTACATATTCTATTGTGCCTCATTGTACCTGTCTCCTTTTAAGCAGACAAGACGTTTTCGTACTTATTGTTAGAGATTTTTCTACTACCCTTAACAATTTTCATCTGTCTTTTGAAGCCACTTCTGAAATCTGAAATTATTTTTGTGATATCTCGACGTTAAGCCCTTATGTGTTCGACTTCTCTAGAAACGAGGCCCAAACACGCTCTCCTATGATTTATTATCATTCGTGGCAAATTTCTTGTATTTTCCGCCGTATGTATCCATTTTGATCTACTTTCTGTTTGTTTTTTTTGAGCTTCAGTCAATGATAGCATCCATTTGAGCTCGTCTACTCGTGGTCCTATTCCTGCGTGGACACAGTTCATTTAGAACTCCGCATATTTTTGATCTCTCACTTTATTATATATTCGTATCTTAAATATGCTGTCAATGTGTGTTGCCAATTTCAATAGATGGTCTACATTCCTTTGAATTCTTACGTCGCTTCAGTCTGTTCTCTACTTGAACTTAACTGTAAATATCTTTGGAGTCTGTAACTTTTTGGTACCTATTACTCTTTCCTTTATAGAATACGATACTCTAATAATCATCTTGATATGACATATTCAACTAATTACTGTTATGGAACATCGATGCACCCCGTCTTTAACTTTGTCATGATGAAATATGACTATTTAATTCTCACACTTGCTACTACTCCTGTCTTATTCCCCCCCCACGCCCTTTTTCTTTTTTGAACTCACCCTGATTGACAATACTTTGCTTCTCTGACCATTAACTTACATTGGCTTTGTTGACCCGTGAGGACATTGTCATAACTCTTCGTTTTTGGAAAGCCCTTAGTATACACTATGGATGATTTTATATTAAATATTTGTTCAGTATCTTAGAGGGGTAGCATGTTTTAGTTGGATACTGGTAAAAGCGCAATGATCTGTGGGATTCCTTACTAGGGACTAACAGAATGTATATTGGAGCATGAGCTTCATGGGGAATATCCACTACATCGGATTGTAATGTAGTGGATTTTCCTAGGGCGAAGTATTATATGCAAGCAGAAGCAGCGTGTGAGATAACGAGGTTAGTGTCAGTCAGAAAGGATGGCCCTTGTTTAGCAGTTGAGGTGTGAACCAAGGGAAGGAGAATGCGCTTTTGAGTGCAAGCCATTTAGTTCTTTGTTTAATCCTGAATGTTGATGGGTCAATATTGCAGTATGAATGAGCTCTTGCAGTTTTAATCTTTGAAGTCTGTCTGAAATTTTTTACAGTTTACTTTCATTAGGTTTTCAACTCACTTGCATTGTACGGGCCTAGTCTTCCTGATGACTAATTCTGTTTATCTCCAGCCTGTTCTTGTTGATTAGATATTTACCTGCCCGGAATTTCTTTGACATGCATACGCACGTAACTGGGTATACCATGAAAGCTTCATGCTTCCAAGATCTCGTTGTTCTATAAGGTGCATCTGGCACTTTGATCCTTAATAATTATGCATATATTTAATGTAGCACATTAAGACTGTCCTCACATGCATATTGCTATTTGTTAGCCATGAATCCTTAAGTAATTTACATCGGATTATGTATTGACTTGGAATAGAATTAAAGATATATAATAACCAAAGGTACCTTAAATAACATTGTTATGTACTGTTTCTTCAAGCCTAGTTGATAACATTACTGAATTTGTTGGCTCAGATATTGCTCTCTGAACGTCCGTGAGCATTACTTGTAAATATTTGATTAAGTTTTTTTTATTTTAGATGACTGTGGCTTGCAATAATGTGTCCCATTTTGAATCATATCACTTTCCGTCTGCTATCAGTAATCACATATATACTAAGATGTAAGTAGCCTCCAATCATAAGGAAGTTATATATCTCTTAAAAATGCAGTTCTGTTAATGCTCAGAAATTTTTGGGTGAAAAGACACTTGTATATAAAAACCTATTATATATGGAAATATACATAATATATCAATAAACCTGGCTATGTGATCTCAGAAGGATCATAAAGGCGAAGGGTCACTAACTTTCAGTTACTCGCACTTTACTTCAATATATAAATATACACAAAGCCATTCTTGTTCTTGTCAGTTTATTTTATTCATTCAGAATGTTGCAACACAGTATTGGAATAATATTGGAAGCTGATATTCATTCTAAACTATCTACACCCCATTTACAGTGTTAACTCCAGTTGACTTTCAGGCAGTTACATTCTGATTTCTAATAGTGTTATGTGGAAATAAGTCCAGACCATTATTACATTCATCAGACTTCCCACATTTACAACAAGAATAATACTTGCCTTAAAGATCTGGAGTTATCTTTTGAAAAACTGCTTAGAATTAAATTTATGAGTGGTCTCCAGAGGTGCTCAGCAGCTGCACGCCAATAGACCTTCAAAAGAATACTGCACATTCATGAAGTGCAATTAAGAGTAATTGGCACTTGCTTCAATTTGCGGTATTAATTTGATGAAGATGTAGTTTACAAAAGAAATAAATACACACTTTTTGTGCATTATTTAAAGGGCAAAGGCAACTGATGAGGTCATCTTTACATATTCGGTGGAAGGAATTGATATTAAACACATTATTTAGTGATGTGAATGATAAATATGGGAGCTTTGCAACAATTATTTTTTCCCATATTTGTCACAGTACTTGGTGAAGATAGACTAAGTATGTTTGTACACTTCATCTAAAATTACAGACTCATGATAATGAATAAATAGTAACAATATCTGTTAAAAGATAGACATAGTCAGGCATCACCGTCTATTGTGCTTCAGTCTTTGTAGCTGTCATTTTATATCTTATGTATTCCGAGGCTAGATGGGAGATAGAAAGCGAGCATCAGATAAAAATAATATTTAGGCCAATACCTAATTATTTTTTTTGTTTCATTATAATTGGATGATATTGTTCAATAGCAGTATAATAAGTGAAGGTTTTCTTAGGGTAGGGGATTTTTTTATTTATTTTTTGTTGATAAATGCTTTTTTGTTCCAGTGTTTTATTACATACCTTGCAGGTATTGATGTTGTCTTTGATCTGTGTATCCTATTGCTATATCAAGTGTTTGATATGCTGTCAGTATCTTCCATTAACCTCCCAGAGGTAAGTGTTTGGGTCTTCCGAAAGCAATTTTTTGTGTGCATTCACTTCTTGTCTGACTTTGCCAGCTTCGAGTGAGGTCTGGGATCAAGAACAGTAGGACAGTAAAGATCCAGAGCCCCAACATACATTGTATTCAGATTGAAATTAACCCATTAAATAATACATGGACTGCATATATAATTTGTCTGTAGTTTATGAGTTCGCAAATTTCTTCATGGATATAAGTGCTATGTTATATTTTATCTTGGCTTATTTCTTCATATAAATTCTTCTTCTCCTTTGGTAAGATAGAATAATCCTTGACTATGTATATAGGAATCTTATTCTTATGATTTGGTCAGATGTTTTCCATTCATCATATCTCCACACTCATTTCCTGGTCACTTAGTGTTGATTGATCTTTAGTTTATGCATATACTTAACATACTTGCTTTATCAACGGCACTGAATTTTATTTATTCATATAAGTTTGTACTTTTTTCATTGTGGTGTGATCATGATTTGTAAGTATTTAAAAATATTATGTATTTTTAGCATATTTTAGAAATAGTACTTATTTTTGAATAGATCGTTATTTATTTATGTTTTAAGGAGCTAGAATATTATCCATATATCTCAGGATTTTGGAATCATCCTTTTTGTCATGAGATCTGGATCCTACAATTTATTTACGTTAGAGTGAATTCAGTTGTCTGCTTATGGAAATCAGTCTGATAAGACCTAGATATTTAATTCTATCTATCATTAATGGATTACCGAGGTGCATATCTTCCTTTTCTTGCAGTGTATGTCATACTGCGCAATTCTTTATCTATATCTATTAGTCTTGTGACATATCTAATATAAGATAGAGAAATTTATTAGTATAATCTTAATAATCAAATACATACCTAGAATCTCTATTTGATTAGAAGTTCCATGCTTGAATTATAGGTCGGTGAATTTAGATGCCCACTACCAACTACCTTATCGATGATGTGATTGTGATCTCAAGGATGATGAGGAGAGGCCTCCAATTAATTTCAATGGGTGGCAATT
>NC_133783.1:11056594-11096539 GCF_003597395.2 Chelonoidis abingdonii | reverse complement strand
CTAGATGGAGACTGGGCAGTAGCCAAAACTGAGGCAAAGTGGGGATAGTGGGTTGGGGGTTCCCCAGGGAGGGGAGACCCAGATTGGTGGGGTACTGCTAGGGGGCAGCACCCCAGTTAAAAGGGCACTGGGGTCCAGGGAGGGACACAGGGGCCAAGAGGACAGGCGAATCACCAGCCTGCAGAGGGTCCTCCTGGCTGGAAAAAGAGCTAATTCCTGAGGACAACCAGCAAGAGCCGCCACAGGGGTGAGTCCACACGCCTACATTCAGTATCATGTCTCTGCAATGGCCAGCACCAACTGCTTCAGAGAAGGTGTAGGATCTCCTGCAGTAGACAGATGTGTGATAATCTTTCCCCAGGAAGATCTCATCCTCATAATCAGAGACTGGTTTACATCCTGGACCATGTGATTTTTACATCCTTCCAAAGTTGTTAGCATTAACTATTATATCTGTGTTATCCATCTAACTATCCATTCCTTTTCTGAATCTTGCTAAGTTCTTGGCCTCAGAAATACCCAATGGCAGTGAGTTCTATGGTCTAATTATGCATTGTTTGAAAAAAAATCTCTCTTTTATAATTTTTGAAGTTGATGCCTTTTAATTTCATTGAATGTCCCCTCATTCTTGAGTAATAAGACAGGTACAGCAGAATCTCCCAACCTACCTTCTCTAAACTATCATTATTTTACATACTTCTATTGTGCCCTCATTTGTCTGTCTCCTTTCTAAAGCAGACAAGCACAGTCTTTTCAGTGTCTCTTCATTTGAGAGATTTTCTATACCCTTAATCAATTTCATCATCTGTCTTTTGAACCACTCTAATTCTGAAATATTATTTTGAGATTGGTTAACCCGTACTGTGTAGCACATTCTAGAAGAGGCCCAAACATGATTTATATATTATCTTCATAATTTCTGTATTCTCCACACTGTTCCTTTTGTATCCTAACATCATTCATGTTTGCTTTTTTTGACTAGCAAGTAGCACATTGAGCTGTCCACAGTGGTCCCTTTCCTGCGTGGACACAGTTCATTTAGAACTCCGCAAGATTTTATCCCTCCAAATTTTATTATTTATCGTCACTCTACATATCTGTCATTGTGTTGCCAATTCACCTAGCTTGTCTAATTCCTTGAAGTCCCTCAGTTGTCTCTAAACTTGACTAACTTAAATAACTTTGGCATCTGTAACTTTTGGTACCTCACTACTCATTCCCCTTTATGGAACTCTAATAAATATATTGAAACATCACTGGTATGGAACCTCGATGCACCCCGCTGTTAAACTTTTGTCATGATGAAAACTGACTATTTATTCCTACACTTTGCTTCCTGTCTTAGCCCCCCCCCCCCTTTTTTTTTTTTGAACCATGACAATACTTTGCTCCTTGACAACTTAATTTCTTTGTCAGACTCCAGTGAGGAACATTGTCAAACCTTCTTTGAAAGCCCTAATAAATTATGGAAACTGATTCTACTTAAATATGTCAAGTATCAGAGGGGTAGCCATGTTAGTCTGGATCTGTAAAAGCAGCAAAGAGTCTTGTGGCACCTTATAGACTAACAGGCGTTTTGGAGCATGAGCTTTCATGGGTGAATACCCACTTCGTCGGATGCATGTAGGGGAAAGTTCCAAAACCTGGAAATTTCTACTACATGCATCCGACGAACTGGGTATTCACCCATGAAAGCTCATGCTCCAAAACTTCTGTTAGTCTATAAGGTGCCACAGGACTCTTTGCTCCTTAAATATGCTATACTTTAAAGTAGTACAATAAAACTGCCTCACAATGCATATTGTATTTGTTAGCCAATGAATCCCTTAAGTAATTTAATGGGATTATTGTAATGACTTGGGTAAAAAATAAATTAAAATAATAAAACCCAAAAGACAATTAAAATAAATCTGTTTGACTGTTCTTAATAGACCCTAGTGATAAAATTACCTGAATGTGGCTCAGAATAGATTTCTCTCTGAACTGCCGGGATATTAAAGATCTGATACAGGTTTTTATTAGAGCTGTGGCTTGCCTAAGTGTCCATTTTGAAAATATCATCTTCTCCTCCTGCTATGCAGTATACCATATACTACTAAGATGGTAGCCTCCAACTCAAAGGTAAGTCTATAGTGCTACATATACATAATGCAGTCTGTCAAGTGCTCAGAAATCTTTTGGGGGTGAAAAGCACTGTATAAAAAACCATATATATATTGGAATATATATATATATATTCCAATAAACGCCCGTGGCTTGTGTTATCCAGAAGGTCAAAGCAGAAGGGCACAACAGTTGCATCTGACCTTCAAAACTATAAATATATACACAAGCCCATCTTGTCTCTTCAGTTTATTTTATTCATTTCAGATGTTGCACACAGTTAATTTGGAAATATTGGAAGCTGATTCTATTCTAACTTACACCCATTTTATATCAGTGTAACTCCATTGATTTCAGTGCAGTTAATCTTGATTTCTAATAGTTTATGTGAAATAAGTCCCAGAGCGATTACATCACAGACATTCCCTCCTCATTCAACAAGAAATATACTTGTATAAGATCTGGAGGTTCTTTTGGAAAACTCTAGAATATTTAAATATTATGAGATTGGCTTCCAGAGGTGCTCAGCAGCTGCAACGCCAACTGACTTCAAAGGAAGCTGCACTTCTGAAAGTCAAGCCTTAAGAGTAAGTGGCACTTGCATTCAATTGCGGTATATTTGACTGAAGATGAGTTTAAAAAAGAAAAATAACTCCAACTTTTTTGTGCATTTTAAAGGGCAAAGGCAACTGATGAGGTCATCTTACATTCGGGGAAGATGTATTTAAGAAACCATATTTTGTGATTGTAAATAAAATATGAGCTTTGCACAATTTTTTTCCCATATTTGTCCAGTACTGGTGGTGAAGACAATGTTGTGTACAACTCACTAAAATTACAGATCATGATATGAGTAAATGAGGAAAACAATATCTGTAAAAGATGACAAGCAGGCAATCACTTACAGTCTGTGCTGATCATTTCATCTTCAGACTTCGAAGGGAGTAGAATAAAAAGCAGCCATCCAAATAAAAATATAATATCTTCAAAGGCCAATACACTGAAAATATATTTTTGCTTTTCCAATTATACATTGGATGCATAATTGTCTCAAAACTAGCAAGTACTTTAATAGCAAAGCAGATTTTCTAGGTAGGGGATTTTTATTTATTTTATTTTGCTGCTGATAATGCACTTGTTTGCTTCAGTTGTTTTTATTACATACCCTTGACAAGGTATTGTGTCCTGATCTGTGATCCTTGACTCTTCAAGCTGTTGATATGCTGGTCCTGTAATTCCATTGAACCTACCCCGAGGTAAGGGTGGAGTCTTCCGAAAAGCATTCTTGTGTAGCATTCCACTTCTTTGTCCTGGACTGCAGCACGAAGAGAGACTTCTGGGGACAAGAACAAGAGTACAGTAAAAACTACCAGAGCCCCCAACATACATTTACAGAGTGAAGATTACATAATTAATAATACATGGACTGCAGTATTATACATTTGCTGCTGTAGTTTATGATGTCAGCAGTAGTTCTCCATGGAAATATAATGCTGTAATTCTTACTTGGCTTTTTATTCCATATTTAAATTTCATTCTCTCCTGGAAGAATAGAAATAAATGACAGGTATATTGGAAATTCTCTTGTATTTGGTCAGATGTTCTTCCATTCCATCATCATCATCATCATCACCATCATCATCCTGGTACTTAGCTGTTGATCTGGACTTTACGTTTTAGGCATATCTACTAACACTGCTTTATCAACCTGCACTGTACATTTTTATTAACAATAAGTTGTACCTTTTTTATTGTGGTAAGGTTGCATGAAATTTGAGTAATTTAAAAATATGTTTTTACATATTTCAGAAAAGTACCACCTTTTGAAAATTATATTTATGTTTTAAGGGAGCTAGGAATTATTTCCATTTACTGCAGGAATCATAAGAGATCTGGAATCCACAAATTTATTTTACGTTAGAGTTGAATTCAGTTGCTGCTAATGGAAACAGATGATTAAGCCAGAATCATAACCTATTTCTATCATTAACTGGTTACAGAGGTGCATAGCTATCCTTCTTCTGCAGTATGTCATCTGCGCATTTCCTTTATTATCTATTAGTCTGTGACATAATCTTAATGATAAAGCATAGAGTCAAATATAGTAAAAATCTTAAATGAATCAATCAGTACCATAGAATCTCTATTGATAGAAGTTCCATGCTTGAATAATAAGAGTACAGCAATAGAAATGCACTACCAACCACCTGATCAGGATGATGATTGTGCTCAAGGAGATGAGAGAGGCTACAATAATAATGGGGCATTCCAACTATCTCCATATTGACTTGCTATATGTCACCTCAGGATGGGACACAGATAAAATTGCTAGCATTAACAAATGCTTCTTGGAGCAGCTAGACCTGGAACCCACAAGCAACTATAAAGTAATTAAAACTAACATCCTTGTAGGGGGTGAAATACCAAAGAAACCCACCACAGTAGCATTTAACTTCAAAAAAGCGAACTATACAAACATGAGAAAGGTAATTAAAATGAACAAGAGTGAAGTATCTGAAAGCTGCATGATTTTTTTTTTTAAATCATAACTAAATATTTACAAGAAAGAAACAGCAGCAAGAAGACCACCATGGCTAAACAGATGAGTAAAAGAGGCAGTTAGAGATAAAAAAGCATCCTTTAAGAATGGAAAATTCTCCTGAAAAAATAGAAAGGAGCATAAACTCTGGCAAGTTAAGTGTAAAAGTATAATTAGGCAGTCCAAAGATGTCTGCAAAAAGTTACAAAAGAATCTCACAAAACTTGGTGACTGGGCAATAGATGAAATTCAATGTTGATAAATGCAAAGCAATGCACATTGAAAAACATAATACCTACTATACATGCACAATGATGGAGTCTAAACCAGTTGTCATGACTCAAGAAAGAGATTTTGAAGACATTGTGGATAGTTCCCTGAAAACAGCTGCTCAACACGCAATAACAGTCAAAAAATCTAATAGAATATTGGGAACTATTAGAAAAAGGGAGGGAAAAGTAAGAAAATAGATTAATACCACTATATAGATCCATGGTATGCCCACATCTTAAATACTGCATGCAGTCACCCCATCTCAAAAAAAGTATATTGGAATTGGGAAAGGTACAGAGGAGGGCAACAAAAATGATTAGGCGTATGGAACAGCTTCCATAGGAGGAGAGATTAAAAAGACTGGGACTGTTCATCTTGGAAAAGAGAATAAAGGGGATAGGATAGAGATGAAGAAAGTGCATATGAAAATGGATATGATGTGGAAGAAGTGTGATTCATTCACTTCCCATAATACAAATGTGACACACTGCACCCCATAGTCACTATAGTGATATGGTTATAATGTAATTATGATGCATTTTATACAAAGTATGCCTTGTGAGACATCATTTTAAAAGTCTTAATCTGTTAATTTGTAGGTGCTATCATTGTACAGGAAGTTATGAAATTTTGCTGTGTATGTGCCACTGAAACATGTTGTGAGGTTGGGAACACCCACAAGCAGCCTTTCAGGTGCAATAATAAAAAGACCAAATGATGATGGCTCATTGAGGAGCATACAAAACACTCACAAGGATTACCCCAGGAACTGTGTACAATGGAAACCTCTCAGAGATAGCATGTACCCAGTGGAGACTGTTTGACTCATGTCAGAGCAAAAGATTTTTCCAGCAAACTGGAAAAAGAGATAAAAGGGGAAGTGATATCATCAATTGGCCTGACTCCCCTTACAACATAACACCTGAGGAACAAAGACTGAACTGGGGGAAGGAGGGTACCAAGTGAGATAGAAGAATTCCTGCCTGTATATGCAAAAGCAATAACCCGCTTATACTAGCTAACAGGCTGAGACACTGCTTGATTCAAATCCTGTCTAGTTTATAACGCTTAGATTGTTTTTGTCTTCTTCTTAGGTAATCTGCTTTAATCTGCAGGCTCACTGCTTATAATCACTTAAAAGCTATTTTTCTGTAGTTAATACTTTTTCTTTTCTTTTCTTTCTTTTTTTTTTTTTTTTTTTAACCTAAAACCGTGTGTTTTGATAGAATTGCTTAGGGAACAAAATTGCTCAGGAACAAAAACTGGTGCATTGTCCTCTCCACTTGGAGGGGCAGACTCGGTAATAAACTTATATTGGTCAGGCTTTTGACCACAGCAAGACAGTACAGCTTTAGGGTCCTAGGCTGTGGAGGAGCCTTCATGTGGTTGCAGCTGGGTATGTCCCTGCCTGTGTAAAAGTTTGCGTCAGTGCAAGACCGGGAGAGGTCTGCAGCTTGTCAAGGCAAAACAGTGTAATGGAGTCCAGGCTTCTGAGACAGAGGGCTCAGTGATACCCCAGTTCCAGGTTGCACCCTGAGGGGGAGGCATCACAGGAAGAATCAGGGGATACCCAATGATATTAATAGGCAACAGGTTTAAAACAATCAGAAGGAAGTACTACTTCACACAATGCACAGTCAACCTGTGGAACCTCATTGTCAGGGAATATTGTGAAGGCCAAAATTCATAACTGGTTTTGAAAAAGAATTACATAAATTAATGAAGAATAGGTCCATCAATGGCTATTAGCAAAGATGGTCAGAAACGCAACCCTATGTTCCAGTGTCCCTAATCCTCTGACAATCAGAAGCTGGGACTGGATAACAGGGCAATTCATTCCCTCTCAAGAATCTGGCATTGGCCATGGTTGGAAAACAGAATACTGGGCTAGATGGATCATTGGGCTAGATGGATCATTATACTTTAATGTAGTTTTTGTGTGTGCATATATTTGTAAGAAGGGTTACCTTTGATTACATGCATAAACCCAGTCTCTGTTGCAATCCAGTCAACTGTTGATGTGCTTGTTCTTCCTTTTACAGTACTTGGATTAAAAGAGGGCTTCATTTTGTATGAAATGTGATCTTTATTTGTTTCTAGGGCCACACTTCCTTCCTAAGCAGTTCCCACCTGGACTAAGTATCTTGGACAGACTCCCTGGGCCATACACTTTACTATCAAAATCAACTTTTTCTCCCTGAAATAAAACAGATGTTGCCTCGTAAAGTCATCTGTCCTGTTTTCTCTTCAAGTACTCTGTCCCTATTCTTCACAAACATTCTATATTGTTCTCCATCCCAGACTCTGCTACACTTTAATTGGAAAGATCAATAACCTGTAACGATAGTGAGGGGGTTTTCAATGACCTCTTTAAATTTATTTTTCCTTAACTGTTTAGAACTCTAGAGAAACTTTTTTTTTTTTTAAAAAGAATGTTGTGCAGGTTGAAGTACTATACTTTTGATTCTAAAGACTGGGGTTTAGCTCTTGAAATATATTCTCTGAGAAATCAGTTTTATGATCTCAGCCTCCTCCTTTGTGAAAATGTGTTCACCTTATAACACCACAAAATAATCAACAATCTGTGTTTGGATTCCGAGGAGGGAGTCTAAAAAGAAGCAGTTGACTGAATAATACACAGTGGAAAATTAACTCTTCAGCTTTTACTGCTTGTGAAATATCCACAAGCATATTACTTTGTTCACAATTTTTTTTTTAACTCTGCATGGAATATTTTAATCTCCAAACGGATCTCAGATATTTGAAGTGGGGGCTGTATCACTTAGTAGTGAGTGATCTCATAAGTCACATAGAATTTTTTCTCTTCTCTGATTGGGTGAGAATGCAGGATTTTCCACACGAAGACCTGCATATGAAAAATTAACATTTTGTTTCTAGGAAAGTTTTCAAATGTGCATGCGGAATTTTCTTTCCTCGAACATTTTTGCCAGTAAAAGTTGATTGATCAAGTCTTTATGGGATGTACACAAAAAATGAATGTGAATACAGGAAAAGCAAAAGTATTAACAAATTCTATTAAATATTTGCAGAAAATTATTTACGTTAGCTGCCCCATTGTTACTGTAGGTCGGGCTAGAAGTTGCAGACTTATGTGTACATCACTTGATTTCTTTAGGTACTGACAACAGTTCAGTGACAACTTGCTAACAGTCCTAAAAACACCTCCACCAATATAATACATCAGGAGTTGGCAACCTTTCAGAAGCGGTGTGCCGAGCCTTCATTTATTCACTCTAATTTAAGATTCCACGTGCCAGTAATACATTTTAATGTTTTTAGAAGGTCTCTTTCTAGAAGTCTATAATATATAACTAAACTATGGTTCAATGTAAAGTAAAAAAGGTTTTAAAAATGTTTAAGAAGCTTCATTTAAAATTAAATTAAAATACAGACCCCCCGGACCGGTGGCCAGGACCCGGCCAGTGTGAGTGCCACTGAAAAACAGTTGTGTGCCGCCTTCGGCACACGTGTCATAGGTTGCCTACCCCTGTAATACATTTTGCACATCCATAAAGCTTAAACTTTACTGAATTATAGGTCAAAACTCTTTATTGTCAGTAGTGCTAGTGGTAACTCCTAACATAGGCATGAGAAGCTTTTACTGTGTGAACACAGACAATTATGAATATACAAAAACAAGTGCATGTGCACAAACACATTTGCACAGAAATTGCTCACCTGGCCACTCTATGTATGAATACAATGATTTGTGAGAATTTGGCAAGATAAATTTATATGTAAAATCTGCTAGAGAGCCAACAATAAATCAGACCTATGTCTTTTGTCTTTCCCTCAAACAGGAGGGAATCAAACTATTTTAATAGCTGGGCTGAATGTATGTATCTAGATAGAATATTCCATCTGGTCCAAAATAAATTAGGAAACTTTTCTAAGACTCTATCTCCTGCTATCTTTCTCCTATAAAGTGCTCTTCTCCCTAAGACAGTCAGATTTGTTGAGGCACTGATCCTATTAATAAAGGTTACATCATCCAATCAGAGGGGGGAAAACATGCATAGGGGACTTAGGTGAAAAATAAAAAGACCGATTGCAAAATATAAAATATTCAAACATGAACCTAGTATGTCAGTAAACAAAAACTATTAATCAATTATGATTAATAAACAAATCCATATAAAAAATGCCTGGGCTATGACAATTCACAAGTCAGAAAGAGATACAGCCCTGATCAATGAATGTCTTAGAATGTCTTAGAAGAAACAGTTCAACCATCTCTAACCTTAATGATGAATTACCAATGCATTTTTGCAAATTGTTTCGTGTAGAAATTTTCTCCAGGTTAAACAACTGAATAGAACCAAACCATACTCAGCAGGTGGCTTATTGCCTTCTCACTACACATGCACAGCTCCCAGCAGAGTTAAACTTGTGCATAATGTGGAAAATTCACTGCACGGAATTTACAATAATTCTAGGAACCATCTTGCTCTTTTTTTTTTTTTTTTTTTTTGCAGTTTGTTACCTAAAACTGATTATACATCTCATTATGGATAAGCACATTCAGAAGTACCTTTGTTTACTGAAACATGGAAAGCATTAACAGGAGGGACACAATTTAAGTGATAAAACTTGAGATAAAAATCAAAGGGTACTTTATTGCAGTAGGCAGTTAAGCATCTCAAATGTGATTCAGGCATAAACTGCCAACTATTTATCTGGTATACTGGCTCAGAAGCAGCAAAATTAATTTGACTGCAGAGATCTATAGGAAGGCATTAGAATTTCCAACATCCTGATTTTTTCAGCAGATCACCTGATTACAGCTGTGCAGAAAAGAATCACAACCTGTGCAATGGATCCTAAAGTGCTTTATAAACTGATAGAAAATCTGTAAGACAGGGATACTTCATACACTTCCAGGATTGAATTCAGATGCTGTTTAAGAGAACAAGACAAGTTTCCTTCTGCATTTTTTTTCCTGATGGAAATACTAAGTGTACAGACACACTGAAAAACAATCTGGCTCTAGTTCTTCTGATTCCCCCAATATACAATCATAACTGCCCCTCCTTTTGTCCCCATACATCCCAGGAATCCTAGTCTCTTCACTCTCTTTGTCACATCACAAACAAAATGTAGCTGCACAAACAACATTTTGTTCTTAAATGTGTGTGCGCGCAAAGGGACGAGTGTTCTTGTTTACTTTCCACATTTCTTTACTCTCTTCTTTCTCTCCTTCCATCTCTCAGTAATACTTTGCTCTCCTTCACTTCATTTTCCATTTTGGACTATTGTTTACTCAGCTTATTAATATTCTGACCTATTTTCTTCTGTCTCATTTCCCATTCCGCTTTTTAGCAGTATCGTTGCCATGCTTCCCTTTCCCTCAATCCTTTTCCTTGGCCCCCATTTCACTTTTTCCTCCCCTGCAACCCTTATCCTCCAATATCTCTATTTCTCTTCTCCTGATCCCCCGATTTTCTCTCTCTGACCCATGGGATCTACTTTGATTTCCTGGGTCTACCAGTGCTCTTGTTACTTTTCTTTGCATACTACTGGTCTTCTCTTACCTTTGCGCCACCTCACATTTTCTCTAGTTTCCCCAACAACTTTTCCCTCCACTTCCAGCCTTTATTCTTTCCCATCTAGCCCCCTTTCTCTAGTCCCATGCCCTGAGTAGTAGCTCTGAATGAGGTAGGTACAAGAAGGATGAATCTTCTGCTCTAACACTCCTGATGTAGTCCAAGACCAGTTACTTATGTATGAGGGCTGCCTTCTCTGCTTGGTTTCTTTGGCCTTCCATGAGTAAGACCCAAAGTAGCAGCTCAAGAGGAGAGTACTACAGGACAAAGCAGAGTTACTGCCTGTAAGAGGTTTGTGAAACTCTTTGGTACCAAACCTGCAAGAAGAGCTGCACTGACAGAAGCCTGAAATGGAGCCCCGCTAAGTTTAGAGGCCTTTGTTTGCTCTTGTTTGGGAACTTGCAAAAATAAAAGTAAATTTATGAACAAAATAACAGAACAAAACAACTTTCAAATGCAAATAGAGTGGCCACCATTAAAATTAGAGCTGGTCAAAATTTTCTGAAGACAATTTTTGGTCGCTGAAAATTGGTCTTTTATTGAAAACATGTTTTTATTCCTGAACCTGAAAAAGAAATATTTTTGTTTTTTCTGTTTTCATTTTTTTCCCCTTTCCCTATGACAAAATAGAAAAAAGAAAGTGGGGAAAGAGAAAAAAACAAAAAACAGAGAGAGAAGCAAGCATGACAAGATGACACAACCCTGAAAATTCTCTATAAAAACAATTGCTGTTTGCAAGTAACTGATATTTCTACAATATAAAAAAAGTATTTCCTACACCACTATAGGGATAGGGAATGTTAATTAGGAATGAAAGGTAAAGATTTAAATAGCACTGCACTAAAGTAGCAAAAACGAAAAGCTCACACAATTGTAAGCCTGAGCTATCTATTTTCAGAAGACAAGTTGCAAAAATTGTACATTTTTACATAATTTGCTGGATTGTGCTATGCATATTTATTTATTTTACATGGTTGATAGCTCAGTAGTACTGCTACAGGGAGTATACTATGCTGTGTACTGACAAAAACATACATACTTTGCTATCTAAGACTGAAATGCACATTTCTTGGCCTGTTGACAGCAAGACCAAACATATGCCCCAATGACAGTTATTTGCCAGACACTGTCTTCTGATATATCTTAAGAGACTGACAATTTTTTAGCCTTAGTATGTTTAGGCAATCTGCTGCTAACATTTATTCTGATCAATGGGATGTACTTTAGATCAGTTTTCAGTATTTTAATCATTAAGAATCTCCTATATCTGCTAACATGAGAGTCTGTCAGAATAAATATTGTGCAATGATGTAATATTGTACAACAAGACCTTTGTGAGACTGTTTATGAATGATGATACAGAGTGAATCAGCCTCTAGACTAGTCTATGCTATACATGGTTCCCTCAAAGAAGAGACTTGGATAAATCTTCACTCAGGCATACAACAGATAAATAAATATACAGTAATATGAGCTGTGATCTGATTTCCCTTTGAGCCACACAGAAAACATACTTCAGTCTGTTGGTAAACATGACAATTTAAAATTCTTGGTTTTGCATTTGTATGTCTCACTAGTTCTACTTCAGATTGGGGTTTGTATATATCGTAATGGGCTTGCCACAGAAATCAAACAGCCAATAATAACAACAGTGTTTAAAATATTTGCCACTAAGAGAATATTAACAGCATCCTTAGGACCTAAACAAAAGTGTGAATATTATGAAAAGAACAGTGTGATTATAATGAGATTTAGTATATCAAGGAGCCATGGTATAGAAGAATCAGATAAATTACTGTAACAAAAAGCTCATGTGTATTTAGCAGGGTTTTTTCCTTTCTTTTCTTTCTTTACAATATTTGTAGTGAGGTAAATTTTAAGCATCAGAACATTTTTTCCTCCTGTGTTTTTGCCAGAGCAGAGGTTCTAAATCAGGAGTATGTGTAGGGAATTACGGAGAGGTCTTTCAGGGGGTAGTACCTCAACTCATCTAGTTATTTGCCTAGTTTTACAACAGGCTACATAAAAACCACTAGCAAAGTCAGTACAAACTAAAATTGCATACAGACAATGACTTGTTTATACTGCTCTATATAGTATACACAGAAATGTAAGTACAATATTTATTTTCCAATTGATTTATTTTACAAGTATATGGTAAAAATGAGAAAGTAAGCAAGTGTTCAGTAATAGTGGGCTGTGAGACTTTTGTATTTTTATGCTTGATTTTTCAAGCAAGTAGTTTTCAAATGAGGTGAAACTTGGGGGTACACAAGCCAAATCAGACTCCTGAAAGGGACACAGTAATCTGGAAAGGTTGAGAGCCACTGTGCTAGAGGTAGCATCAGGGCACCAAAAGAATTTCAGGACTGTGTCTAATCCAAGTAGGGGTAATGAAGTTTTCCCCTAGCATTTATCTGCTGAACTGTTATGTCTAACATCATTAGCCAGATTCTTAATTTGAGTGATGCAAAGGGACAGTAATCTAGCCACATTTCCAGAGCTGGCCATACATTTCTCTCATCCTCTTGCATATGTTACAGCTCCTTTACAGCACCCAACCTATATCCATGGGGTCCAGCTGTCTAGCCCTGGGACTCATATGTTATTTGAATATGATAACTAAGCTTTTGCTCATGAACCATACACTACACACATGCACAACCCCCTAGAGGCTAAAAATACAGATAAGTGATGTTGCCAGCCTAGTTTCTGTTGGTCAGATATATGAAATGTTTACTGAACCTACAAAGAAAGAGCTTACTTTTGCCAGAATTTTTTTTCCAGTTCTAATATGAATAAATAAATAAAAATGCCAGAACACAGGGTACTATTTTGCCATCTTCATAGGAAAATATAATTACTTTACAGTGGATTTCTGACTTCCTAATTTGCATTTAACAGTAGTATACTCTTTAGTTAATACCAATTAAATCAATGAACTGAAATCAGTAGGATTAATTGCAGAACCAGCTGCTGCTCAACAAGGGTAAGGGGATCAGACTCTCGACTCATGAGTAGCAAAGTGGTCATTTGTTCCATCTATATAAACTAGATCTTGAGCAATAGTAGTTGTTAAAAAATGAGGAGAAGCCCATAGGCAGGCCTGGAGAGGCTGCTGTAAATTAGGCTCCTCTAATTTACTCGGGGGCCATTTCAACACCAGAGCAGCCCAAAGTCCCAAGAGCACAAAGTTGGAGTAAACCCACCTTTTCTCCGTCTCCCCTTGGACTGTACCTCCTGGAGCAAAATCTTAGCTTACATCTATCAGCAGCTGGCATGTAAAGTTCATCATATGCTTAAGCGATCTGCTAACTTGAGTTCTATATCACTGCTCAGTTTGCCCCAAGGGCCTTAACTACTTGACACAAGTAATATTTAGGGCAAAATTTATCATTAGTAATTAAAATTACTTTCCTAAATTGGTCACATGTAAAATATAGAAACAAAAGTTAATTATAACTAGTTTGAAATCTGTAACATAAAGCTTATAAAGAAAGAGCCTAAACTAAAAAAAAAAAACGACATAAGACAGATGACTAATCAATCAGTGGTGCAGTACTTGTAAACCAGTGACACAAAGTAACTTATGAAGTTGTTGCATGATGCATAAATCAATGATGGGCTTATAAATCACTGACATTCTAAAGTCTATTGCATGTTTTATACAACAAAGGCTTGATATATTAAATTGCAAATTATAAAATTATGAAAGCAATTATTTATAAATCAAGGCAAGCTCATCAATCAATGCAAACACACCTTTGATGCAAGTAATACTAATATAACTTATTGCTGGCAGCCTACAAATAAGGCGCTTGATCCTGTTTTTCTTTCAGCAAAGAAGGCAGCATTAGCAGTGCAGAATATTGGATTGGATACTTCATTGTCAAATGTATTGGAATTCTTCTAATCTAGAAGAGTTTAAATAAATGTGGCTTATAGAGTGACTTCCTTGTGGAAGAAAAATGAATGTGTTTGAAAGTTCTTATTAGATTTTTATTTTAAACAACATTTAAATATCAGGGTAATCTTTGGGAGGTTTAAAAATATTTGGGTCTTTTATGATTTCATGATATATTATGTAAATAAGAGTCAAGAGATATTTCCTGATGAAACTTTATAACATAATTTTATACGAGAGATCATAAATATGGACATTTATTTCATTTGAAATATTTTACTTTTAAAGGGTTATAAAATATCTTTTCCATTTAACTAAAATGAGATTAAAATCTTTTAATGGAAAATGTTCTAGGCACCAATTCAGTAGTTCATCTCTATTCAGCAAAGCACTTAGAGAATATGCATAAACACTTTGTGAAACTGGGGCTCTAGTGAGTGAATTTCGCATGAGAGTTGGTGTTTATTGCCATGTTAAAAGGTATAAGGAAGGCAAATGTAATGGTCCCCAATCGTCCCTTATTGACTCAACAGTGTACTTTGATTTTCTTAGCCTTCCAATCTATTAGAATATAAAAAAAGGAGAAATTGTGGCTGATCTAGGTGGCTAGAATGAAATGTCCTTTTGGGATACAACCAAATAATAGAAGAGGTACAGTAAAGTAGGGCAAAGGAAGACTTTAAGTATAATAGTCTTAAGGAATAGATCATATTGTTATCACTAAGTTTTTCTCCCTAGACTTGCATATGGACATCATTCTGCCTTCTCTGCCATTGTTTTTGAGATCTTTAGTTGTTCCTGTTATCAAATCATCCATATTCTTTGTGCAAGAGGTTATCACCACAAGTTCAGTGATGCTAAATAAAGCTGTTTCCACCAGGTATGAATTTGAATATGAATATCTCAGCCCATCATATACACTTGTCATATGAAAAACCAGAAATTTCTTTTAAAAGGGGCACCTCTTTCAATGTTGAAAATTGACACCTACACCCCCCCCCCCAACCCTTGGAAGCATTGTGTGTCCAAACTTGTAAAAAGTAGGTCTTCAAAAACACTGCTACTCATGAATATACACCGAAACCAATCATTTTTCATTTAGAATTCTATTTGTTTTAAGAAACATTCAGAAAAGGTTGAAAGTTTGCAACAGAGTCTGCCTAGGGGAGCATGAGCCATTAACTTCATGAACTAAGATAGGGCAGGAGAGGAAAAATCTGTTTTTCAATGGTTTCTCAGAATACAATTGTTTAATTCACTAGTCTCTGTCTACAGCTTTGATAGTGTCTCTTAATAGTTCCTCTAGGCTCTTTACAAAAGGTAGCTATAGTCTGTGAGCATCTTTAATGCCTTTTTATGCCTACAGCTAAGGAAATGCTTGGTCATCTGCTTAATGATTGGATCAGGTCTCTGTTAGTACATACTGTCTTGAGTGTCTCCCCATCACAAGAAACAATAATCTTGTATATGTATCACTAAACCAGTGACATCTCTGCCTGTCAATTTTCTGGTCTGAGAGCCATTTGCTTACCTATGTTGCTTGGTAGGCTGGCTTCCTCTGTCAGGAGACAAGGCTTCGGGGAAAGACTGAGTACCTGAAAAACTAGACTCCATAACTTTTCCCATCGCAGGCCCAGGATGCCTGTCTGTCTTTGAATACTGTGGTACAGAGAATAAAAAGCAATTAATATATTAAAATCAGAATACATCATGCACGTTATCAATATCTGAGATGACAAGGAAGGAGGATGGGAGGTTTTTTAAATAAAAATGTCACTGGGAGAAAAAGAACGAATTAAATAACCTGTGCATATTGGAAAGCACAAATACAGTACTCACTGTTAAAATATTGACATTTACTATTTGAAAGTATTTAGTGTTATTGCAGTATTATACAGGTAGCTCTACCCTGAGTATTAAGGAATGCTATAATATTGATTCCTTTAGTCACATGCCTGATTTTAGAACTACCCCTGCAAGATGGTATATCTCAGAAGTTCCTTAGGACCTGGCAGGGCCCTTACTATGTCTCCTTTCTTTAACAGATGGAACTAACAAACCCAAAAGAAAAAAAAACACTTGGATTCAAATGAATAGGAAATGGTGGATCCAAACATCCTTTGGGGAAAGTCTACATCCTGAGTTGCAATTTGAGACTCAGGGCCATCAGGGGTCTACATTTACAGTCTGAAAGTAATTGGCATTCCAGTGGTACTATGAGTATGGTATTCTCTATTTGAGTACTAATCCTCATAGGAACCGCTAGAGTCTATACATTTGGAAATGGAAATGAAACAAGAACAAACTTTCTTCTAATTACATACATGTTGGTCTTTTGTTTTGAAAATACAATGAGCGCTTCTCTGATTTGGCTCCAAGGGGAACCAGAAAGTGCAGAGATGCGTAAATATTAACAAATGAACAACAGAACGTTTAAAAACTCAAAATAAATTCCATTTCAGTATGATGTCAGGGATGGATGATTGTGCAGTCTGATTCTTATTTTATCAAACTAGTTTGCTCATCCATAGTGTTCATTGGGTAATATCCCAGAGATATGAGAAATGGATCTGCCTTTTCATGCGGATGTTAAAAAGTAGTGCAGTTGGCAGCTTTCTTAGGCTACTTGACAGTTACCTAAAGTTAGTCTGGTTGGCCCTATGTTTTCCAACTTTCAGTTGCTATATATCACCAATACTTGCATTCTTTATGCAATAAACAAAGTATTGTACAAGATAGGACATGATACAAGTTAACTCAAGGATGCCTAAATCACTTACGTTCCCTAGAAAGTCATAGCTGATATTATTAAACAACCATTACAGTATAAAGGGTAACAGTGATTCAATATAAACTGTCCATGGTGAAGAACTGGTACAATTTCTGTCACAATGCTTCTCTTTGTCATAGTTATTCTGTAGCCTAACAGAAAAGGCCCAACATTTAGTGCACATAAAAACTAAAATATCCCCTTTCTTAGGTTCAATCATACATCCTACCATCTTCAACAAAATCAGAAAGGGATGACAGAAACCTGAGATCTAGTCAATTTAAAAATGAGTTTAAAATAGTTTTAGTTATTACATTCACCCTTGATTCACCTGGCCATTTTCTGTGGCTAAACAAACAAATTTTTCCCCCTGCGTTTTTCCTCTCCCTGCTTGCTGTGTGAAACATCCACACAAATAACAGGATAAAATGACTAAGGCAGGGGGGAGACATGACAATGAAACTGAATATAGGCAAAGTGCTGTCAAATGCACAAAGTAAACACACTGGTAAACTAGAATAAATGTATCAGGTTCTGATCTCTTTCAGTCATACGGAGCTTAGTGATCACTGGTAACAATAGTAGGTAAAACATTTTCAGATAGATGTATGATTTTTAAGGTGCCAGCTTTCCCAAACCATTCAAACTTTAATGGTTTCTCTGCCAGATGCAGAAAGGAGTTTTGCCTTTGATTTTTGACCTGAATCAATCAATTTGGTCTACAAAACGAATGAATTGATAACTCAAGAAAGCTATTCCTGTCCTTTCTTGTATTTTACATCAGATTAAACTGAAGGTCCAAACGGCTTGTAAAATCATGAGTCTTAAGTGAACCATAAACAACAGCTAGAGCTCAGTCCTGCCCTCTGGACTGGTGTAAAAAGTTGCTGTGGGTTGGGACAGAAGACGGTACGATTCATCTGTTCTCCCCACACATGAAGAGAGGCACGATCCTTTCAAAGTGCCCTAGAAGGTTGGATAAAATACTAGCCCATTTACCAAATTCCCCAACAGGCACTCTCTGCAGGATAGTGGGTTTTTTGGTTGGTGTTGTTTAGCTGACAGATTTATTTCTTCATTATTAAATTTACAGCTGGCCCATAATTATGATGCTAATTCATACAGAAACTAATAAAAGACTCATGTGGCCTGATTCCACATTCCTTGAAGTCAAGAACAAAACTCACAAGGATTCCAGTTGTGATGGGTCAGATACCAGTTTGTAAGCACTTTTCACAAGCCTCTAAACAGTTTTGTCCAATTACATTGGTTGCCTTTGAAGCTAAGAATCAGGTTTATATTTTTGGTTTTTGTCTTGAGAATTTTAATGACATCTTGTCTGTAGGAATTTGTTGGTATTCATGTCCCTTGTCACATATTTATGTACATTTATACTCAGTACTGTATTTATTCCTCCGTAAGATTGACCGTACTATCCATGTCCCTTCTCTCTCCATTTCCCAGATACCATTTCTATACACACTTGTCAAGGTTCCTTCCCCACTCTGAACTTTAGGGTACAGATGTGGGGACCTGCATGAACACTTCTAAGCTTAATTACCAGCTTAGATCTGGCATCGCTCCCACCACTCACAAGCACTACTTTTCTTCCCTGGGTAGTCACCAATTTCCTGGTGAACACAGATCCCAAACCCCTTGGATCTTAAAACAAAAAGAAATTAACCATCCCCCCTCCTTTCTCCCACCAACTCCTGGTGGATCCGGATCCAACCCCCTTGGATCTAAAAACAAGGAAAAAAATCAATCAGTAATTAAGAAAAAGGCTTTTAATTAAAGAAAAGAAAGGTAAAAGAAAGCCTCTGGGAGAATTAGCATACCAGCTACTTTCACAGACAACAGATTCAAAACACAGAGGATGTTCCCCTGGGAAAAACTTTAATACACACAAGAATACCCAAATTTGATAATTCCCTTAATGGTACAAGCCAAGTTACAAAGAAATAAACATAAACCTATTTATCCCTTTCTAAAACTTACTACTCGTATAAGAGGCTGGTTCCTTGATCTTCTTCACTCCAGCTGAAACTGAGACGCTAAACAAAGGAAAACTTCCCTCCTTCCTTTTGAAACATCTTGTTCCCCCATTGGTTCCTCTGGTCAGGTGTCAGCTAGGCTAGGTGAACTTCTTAACCCTTTACAGGTAAAAGAGGCATTAACCCTTAACTATCTGTTTATCACAACACTTATAACCTGATTTTCACAAGTGCTGAGCAACCACAGCTTCTTCTGGCTGCAAATCTGAACAATCAAGCTAGTCGCCCTGTTTGGTAGAGTTATTTGAGGGAGGATCTTCGTGTTAAGTTTAAAACACAGCTGAAGATTTATTTGTGCTATTTATTTTTAGGTTTTTATTGTCTCTTGATTGACTATTTGTGCTTCTTGTTTGAGCAATTACTGAAAAGTCCTCTGATGCATGTGGCTAAATAAATTAATGAATAATGACAGAGTTAAAAAATAAACCTTTGTGCAAATTTTCAATTATTCACAGTTTCATGTTATAGGCAATTGCCCATCCTTTCAGCTTCTTACGAGTAATATTCCACCCCTTTCCTAGATATACTATTAAAATTTGAGGACATAGCATGGTCTAATATGCAGGATACTGGCCTGGGAGTTGGGAAATCTTCATTTTATTCATGGCTCTGCCACCTCACTTGTGTGACTTTGAGCAAATAATTTCATCTCTCTGTGCCTGGATTTCACCAACTGTAAAATTAGGATAATGATACCAGCCTTTGTAAAGTGCTTTGAGATCTCTGGATGACAAGTGCTATACAACTGCTAAGCTGACCCTATGATTTTACTTCTTTAACTAGATAGGTTGGTGCAAACTACTTCCACTTTCTGCAAAGTCAGAAACCTAGTTTCTTCTCAGGAACTCCCTTAAATAGCCCCACATTTAGAACTACCCACTATAAGAGCTGGAATTTCTAACTAGCTTACAGTATCTCTCTCATTACTGCTGGTCTACTGTGGTCAATATTTAACTGCCAACATTCTCATGATAGTTTGTTTAAATCACAGCTCTGCCAAAACTACAGTGTATATCCCAAACACTCAAGGGGTTAAATGGAGGTCAATAATTTGCTGTTGAACTTTCTGACAATTCTGATCATCCCATAGGCCAAAACATAGTTTGCTCTCTTTCCCACAACAAATTAAAAAGGAGTTTTAAATGTCTTCATCTTGCTGTGCAACAAATGACGCTGTATTTCTATAGAATAGGCCAATATAGAATTTAATTATTACACACTCCAGCAAAAAGTGACAAGACTGAGAAAAGGCATTTTTATCCTTGATAGTGGGGAATATGAGAATATTAGGAAAGTTTGGAACCAGTGACCACAAGTACTTGAACCAAGCACGGTGAAGAACGTGACCACAAAATGCAGCAAAACAAGAGTACTGGACATCAGGAAAGAAAGTGATGGGGAATTAAGAGATCTACTGAGTAAGGCGTAGTGGCAGGAAGTTTTAAAATCCACAGGTGTTAAAAGAGGCCAGGAATTCCTATAAGGAATTTTAATTAGGTTGACAATCCACAGTTTCTCTGGTCAAGGTGAATGCAAAATTTGGCCAGATTGCTTCATAAAGGGCTACTCAACATTTCCTTAAACTCTCATAATTTTTAGTGGAAATGAAAGTAGTAGTCAGTGACCAACAAGAATGCTCTGAATATAAAAAGCCTTGCAGGGTAGGTAGACACAGACAACAAAAAAGCAACATGGATAAAATACCACCTTAGGGCTAGATCGAGCATTGAACTGTGGTTGTTCCCCTTTCCCACCTCCAGGAAGAGCACTGGTGAGTCTCAGTTCCCTGCCTTTTCTTCTGAGGATAAGAAAGGTGGAGCATTCTCTTTGCATGTCTCCCCCATCTCTGTCACTTGCATGAGCAAGGTGGAATAGCAGGAGCATCTATACTCCTTAAAATCTAGGAAGCCCTAATGTGGTCACATAGGGACAGAGGGATCTTTCTCCCTCTTAGGCCTGGTCTACACTACGCGTTTAAATCGATTTAAAGAGCGTTAAATCGATTTAACGCTGTACCCGTCCACACTACAATGCCCTTTATAACGATATAAAGGGCCCTTTAAATCGATTTCTGTACTCCACCCCGATGAGAGGAGTAGCGCTAAATTCGATATTAACATATCGGATTACGGTTAGTGTGGCCGAAATCGCGTATTGGCCTCCGGGCGGTATCCACGTGCACCACTGACGCTCTGGACAGAAATCTGAACTCGGATGCAGCGGGCAGGTAAACAGGAAAAGCCCCGCAACTTTGAATTACATTTCCTTTTGCCCAGCGTGGAGCTCTGATCAGCCCGGGTGGCGATGCAGTCTCAATCCAAAAGAGCTCCAGCATGGACCGTACGGGAGATACTAGATTGATCGCTGTTGGGGAGACAAATCTGTTGTACCAGAGCTCCGTTACAGAACACGAATGCCAAAGCGTTTGAAAAAATCTCCAGGATAGACAGCGCTGCGTGACAGCGTAACGGGAGCCAGAGACTCAATGGACGCTCATGGTGGAGGGGTACTGAGGACTCCAGCTATCCCACAGTCCACAGCAGTCTCTGAAAGTATTTGCATCTTGGCTGAGCTCTCAATGTCTGTAGGTTCAAACACAGTGTCTGGCATGGTTCACGGGAATAGCTTCTCAGTTTCCCCCCCCCACCACCACCCATGAAAGAAAGGGAAAGAATCTTTCTTGACTTCTTTCATGTCACCCTATCTGTACTGAATGCTGCTGGTAGACGCAATGCTGCAGCAGTGAGGAGCAGTATCTGCTCCTCTCCCCTCCCCGGTTGTAGACGGTACAATATGACTGATATCCGTCGTCGCCATCAGCCCGTGAGTGCTCCTGGCTGGCCTCAGGTGGCTGGCCGGGGTGCCTGGGTAATGGGATGACTCCCAGTTACTCCCAGTAGATGGTACAGACGGTGGTACTGTCTTCTCATAGCAACTGGGGGCTGAGCTTCATCAGCCCTCCCTTTCTGTGTAAAGAAAAGTTCCGTACTGCCTGGACTGTCATAGCCCCGGGAGGCTGCTCCCCCTCATTTTATCTAACAAGTCTCTGTTTCTTATTTCTGCTTCTTTATATTCATCACAACTGGGGGGACCACTGCCACGGTAGCCCAGGAAGGTTGGGGGAGGAGGGAAGCAACGGTGGGTGTTGTTGCAGGGGCACCCCCTGTGTACTGACTCGGAACAGCTGTGCTCTGATACACTGGTCCTCTAATACACTTGCCCCTATTCTAGCGGACTGACTTTATTTTAGAAACTATAAGGGAGGGATTGACTCAGTCCCAAGTGAGTCACTCCAATTTGCTTTGCGTTGCGCCCCCGGCCGATTCAGCCAGGGGCACTCATGATAGCAGCGGACAGTACAGAGGGGGAGATAACCGTCATCTCATTGCCAGTTTTCTTTGCGGCGTAGACGGTACAGAACGACCGTAACCCTCTCTGCTATCATTGCAAAAGCAAGTGCAATGCTGCTGTGTAGCGCTGGATATCGCCTCTCTCTCCGTGGCATCCAGTCAACTACAGTGCCGGAAAAAAAAATGCTGACGGGCTCCTCGGTTGCCGTGCTATGGCGTCTGCAGGGCTCCAGGGAAAAACGGCGCGAAGGATTGTCAGCTGATGTTTTCCCAGAGAAAGGATACTGATGACATTTACCCAGCCACCCGCGACAATAATGATTCAACCCAGATTCCAAGGGGGGGGAGACTGCGGGACTACTTGGGGATAACTACGGAAGGCTCCATGCCCGCTTCCGAATTCAGTTGCTCGGCCCAATGGACGCACAACGCCGAATTACTGTGCCTAGTGTGGCCGCATGAAATCGAATTTATAATATCAGTTTTATAAAACCGATTTTAGCTAATACGATATTATCCCGTAGTGTAGACGTGGCCTTACTCCCCAAAGTAGATGCAATAAGAACAGACACAATCTGTCCCTTTACAAGTGAATGCTAAGGGTTGGGGGAGTGAGGGGAATAAGGCGATTTTAGAAATATATCAGGGGAAAAGTAGTAGTACTGGACAAGCAGTAGGATGGAATATAAATCAATGATGACTCAAGAATAACAGCACTACTGCTTTCTTTAAATATGTCTTTAACAAGAAAAAATATCAGACAAGAAGTTTGAATGACTAGTAAGGAGGTAAAAGTAATTATTGATAAATAACAAGTAGAGCATTACAGCACTTGGAAAATATGTACAGATACACAAACTGATCCAGGTTCAAGACACCCCAGGAATTAGCTGACTGTATTGCTGGAGATTATTTTTGAAAAGTGACAAACAAATGGGAATGAAATAGGAAATAATAAATGTAGTAACACTCTTCAAACAAGAAAATTAGAGTAATCCTGACCATTACTATCATATAAATCCAGACTATATCCCTAACAAAATAATAGAAGCAGTGTTAACAGGAAAAAGCTCAACAAACACCTGGGGGATAATAGAATAGCAAGCTATAAGCAGCAGGAGCTTATAAATAATAATTCTTCCCTAACAAACAAGATTGCTGATTTGTTTTATAGAATTACAGAATTTGTGGATGATGGTTAGTCTAGTATGGAGGAGAAAAGGGGTGGACTTGCAGAAGAAATTCATAAAGAAGAAATGAATGTAATTGCCTGGTAACTGAAGCTCTCCAAGTGTATTGCACCTGCAAATCTACACTTATTCTCCCTCTTCTCTTCTCCAGAGACATTACTGGAATGCTTTCATTAAGCATTAAGAAACTGAGGAGAAGTATAGAGTGGGGTCACTTCTGGAACATATGGATCTCAGGCTGACTTGAGCCCCCGCCCTCAAAAGATTTAATACCAAATGTTCTGTAGCTCACATGCCTGACACATGAGTCCTACAATGTGGATCTGCCCAGGCAATACAACTCCACATATTGCTAGGTAGCCTTCCTTTCCTAGCTGTGGATTTTCTCCTGAAGGGAGACACAAAAATTAAGGATGTGAACAATCTGAATTCTAATGCTTCTACATTTCACACTATCAGCAATCCCTGTTGCTTTCTGAATATCATGTTGCTTAACTTGAGCATCTATTTCACATCTCATTACATGACTGTAAAAGCAACCCTTCCATATGAATGTTTAATGAATTGAGGGGAACATCCCACACCGTAATTTGAAACACAGATTCCAGCCAGATAACATTTAGTTTAGGATTCAGCAAGAGACTGCATTACAAATGGAAAGTATTTTGAAAGCAAACATCCAGAGTTTTCAGCCTTATATGTGATTTTCATAATCAAGCTGCTGTAAAGAAATCTTTAATTGGCACGGAAGTGGGCTATCAGAAGGATTGAGATTTATTAATCCATATATTCCTGCTACAGCTGCAAATATAATGAGTTAGGCTAGAGTGCAAATTTGTAATCAATTTGAATGCATGGTTCAAAATGAAATGTAGGGTCTACCTGCAATCGTACAATAATAATTTACTTACATTAACATAGTACCTCTCATTAACAGAAACCCAAAGTGCCTTTCAAAGTATAAACAATACAACCCTGATTTAACAATCTCCAATTTTAAAAAGGTTGTGGGAAGAGGTGGCACCCTTGCACTGTAATTGGTCAAGTTGTTTGCAAAGTTAGCTGATTACCACTAATTGTGTTCTGGATCTCTTCCAAAAGGGAGAGCAAGGATAGCATGTTTGGAAGAATCTGTGCATTGGGATCACTTTACCCACAAATGAAATGCACCAACCTCTAGATTAGCATGCGACAGATCTTTAACAGTGGCCTGAAATACCACAGCCATTTGACTTTATTAAACTCATAAACCTTACACAAACATTGTCTACCTTACCCAGTTTCACAACTATTAGAGAGAACAGGAGGAAAAATAAGCTGGGTATAAAATTTGGAAGAGTCACCAGACCCAATTTAGGGAAGGAAGAGTTAAGTCTGGGAGCTTCTGAGGTAAGAAAGGAGGAGGGAGATTTTGAGGATCCACTCAGAGGGTTAGGCAAGGAGAAGACTTCAAAGATTTATATAAGCACACTTTTGGGGGACATATGAAAATCAAATATCTAAGCCTTCTGAGGTTCCCCCATTGTCAGTTATCAGGGTTCAGTAGTTGTTAAAAATCTCCAGTGAACACTTCTCATGGATGTCACGTAAGTACTTCTAATTTTTTGAAGGAGGGTGGATCTTCATCATCCATCTTATGCCATGGCACAGGCTTGATCATACTCCCATTGAAGTCACTTTGACTTTTGCCTTTGACATCAATGGGAAAAGGATCAGGGCAACAATATGCACTTAGGGTGCCAAATGCTCAGCCTAGCGCCCTGTCTAACTAGCAGAGCTGGGCCCTGGCGAGAAGTTTCTGGGCTGGGTGTGGAATCCTTCCCATCATCAACAGATTGTGAGCTGCTGAGGCAAACTTCCATGGAGACTACTACAGCTCAGTGACCGAAGTAGTGCTATGTGGTCCCAATATACTTCTGTTTCCTCACAGGAATGCTCTGACTCCTCATCAATGTCCTGCTCCCAGTCCTTCACACCAGAATCCCATTACAGCTTTAGAGGTGGAGGCAGGATTTGCCCCCTAAGAGTTGATATTTTGCACTTTCCCAGTTTTTGGAACTAGTTTGAAAGTCTTTTGTTGTTGTTGTTGTTTTACTGTGATGGTTTATGAATATTTAATGAAGTGCCTTCCTGCACTATAGTCTTTCCAACAATAGAAACCATTATTACCCTGCAGTTATGCTACATCCTTAACCGTGCAAGGTCATTCTATTTTTTCTTCCTTAATGTCATTGCTCCCAAAGGGAAAAAACATTAAAAGCAAGGCTAGAGCATCTCCCTGCCAGCAGCAATAAGATCTGGAAAACAGTGTGTTAATTACCATCATTGGTAATCACCATCCTGAACAGCACTGGCTAGTAAGCAAACTTCGGCTGAAAACCATTGTTACTGTTTATTATTTCAAATCCCCCCAAACTGGAATCCACAAACTACCCCTTCAGCTATCATGACCATTATAAAGGGACATAATAAGCATTATTATGATGACAATAGAATAGGACATCAGTGAAGTTTATGGTGTGTTTGTCAAATGCTCAAAGGACACTAAATAATTATTTACAAAATTGGAGCAAAATATATTTGACAATGAAAGGGAAAGAGACAATGTACCTAGTAATATCTGAGACCTAGTTTATATAGCATATGTTAGAGCAAAGGATTACAAAAAGCACTTTACAGACTTCACTTCACCCGCTAATGTGCTGGTAACACAGATGATAGCTATTCTGAATCAGCAATCTTCACAAAAGCTTTTGTAAGGGGGAATAAGAACCAGTTTTGTGTCCACCCAGCCAAGACTGTGGTCACTGAGAAGCCAAGCAGAAATTAATCACCACCTGGGATGAAACCCTAGCGGCTACTCTTCCAAATCCTGTCTACATGGTGGTGGACCTCTGAAAGTTGGTTACCTCAACGTAGGGAGCCAATCCAGCTCCTTTGCCAACTACTGCTATTGCCTTGTGCTACTCCATAGCACAGTATGTCTATCCAGTGTAGGAATGATCTGTCCAAGCTAAGAAATTAGACCTTGTTTTAAATGACAGTTGTCGTGAAAAGCTGTCTGTACTTACTGGCTGTCATTGCACCACCTGATATCAGGAGGAAGGTAGCAAGCCAAAGGGAAGGATCACAGCAGATGGAAGATCCAAGGCATCCATTATATGGTCACACAGGAATAATGAAATGCCTTAAACTGTGAAAGAATTTTATAACCAACATTGTGCCTCTAGATACGACAACTGGTTAGGCATGATGAGGTTGGAATGAAAGACTATGCATAGTAGGATGCACTGAAATAGATCTGGAACCCCAAGAGGATCTTTCCAGAGGGGCCAATACAGACTGGTCAACGAGGCGCTGCCTGAACCACTTGTGCATGCAAACCAGCAGATCAAAGATTAATATGACCAAATGGGGTGCACTCTAATGACACGAATACATGTGAGGTGCAGACCATGGAGCACCTGCTCATTTGCCAACTCTTTGGGGAGATTTGTACGAAGAAGAACCTCGCTGCAGCAATACAAAGAGCCATTGCTTATGCACAGTTCTGTGACAAGAACTCGAGGAGAAGAAGAAGGGGAAAAGTGAAGAGTAACTGAACCAGATGAAAATAAACCAGGAGGAATTTTAATTGGAAGTAGGTCAGTTTACTGGAGCTACTCTCTACACAAAAAAGGAGCCATACCTTTAATGCGCATTATATGATCATCCAAAAGTCCTCCCTTCCACAATGGAGGTTCTGTCTAGACTTGTATTCAATCTGCATTTCCTGAACTGGTTCTAAACAGTTTTATATTGTTTAAGGCTAACTTGATAAAAACAAAGTTGACCCTATCCTCTCTGCTTAGCCAAACTAAATATGAAGTAAGTTAGCATGAACTGGTTAAAAATGAGCGTCATATTCACAGTTATGAGCCAGGTGCTAAGCACTCCCCAGGGATACAAAATAGCTATAAACCTAGCTTAACTGGCTGTTGAATTGGTGCTCCGTATCACTCAGGCAACACAAAAGCAACTAGAGTGTATTGATGAATCTGGACCCATATATTAGGATCTTATTCAAAGTCCATGGAGGTCACTGCAAAGATTTCCATTGACTTCACTGGGCTTTGGATCAGGCCTTTGAACCAGTTCAGCAAACAAATTTGGCTGAAGCATGGATACGGCTACAGTATGAGTTTAGCAACCTGTGGGGAGGGATTGTTTTAACATTGACTCAGAGGTACAAATGTTCTTCCCTATTTCCTGCTGCATCTCAATTTTTGTGGGGAATCTGGCTAGACTGAAACCCCTCAAATCTTGTAAGGTCTGACAAACTCTCAGCTGGAGCTGGTATGGGAGGTGAGAGGTTAAGAGGTAACCTTAATTTATTGAATACTGAATTGTGATCCATGATGAAAGCCTATTGTTTCTCTCATCTATCACAAAGAAAAAGAAATGAATCTACTACTGGGGTAAAATGAAGCTTAACAACATTTTAGAGAGAGACAGGATTCTCATTTATGGTTTTTGCATTTCATTGTCTTAGTACATCGTTCAGTAGAGTATAAATTGCATTTTGTATGATGATTTCTTAGATTCACAAATAAAATATAAACTCAGAAAGATCTAAGCATTTGGTGAGGCTTTAATACATCTCAAGTGATTGGCCATTATGCTGTATTTCTGGATATGCTAGCAGAGTCTTTGTTCCCTTGTTCCACTGTCTTTGTTCCTTTCTTTGCATATCTTTGCTCATTAAAAGTGGACAGTACTAACAAGTGTGCGATTTGTGGAAGGGGGCGGGGGTGGGGAGACATCCTTTGGAAAGCGACTAGGAATGTAAAATAAATACTTTGGGATTTATCACACATAATTTTCTTGTTTCAATCTTCATTTGTTTTATATATCTGATGCTTGTGGGATTGCATGTAAAATTATATGTCACTGGATTAAGATGATAGCTACAAAGCTATGGACAACTAAACTCTTTTTTGGTTGTGGTCTAATATTATTTCATCTAAGGTCACGTTCACAAGATGATCTGGAGTTTCTTCATTGGAGCACCACCTTTCTATTTTTTTTTTAATATTGGCGTACATGCATACATTTAGTTCCAGCTATTGGAATTATTTAGAAGCTGGAGTTTACAATGACAAAATTCATACAATCTTCATATGCAGAACAATTTTTATTCTTAATACATTATGTTGGACAGTTTAAAATCAGTTGAAAGTAAACTGAAATATATCTTTCCCCCATTCTTCTACCAATCATGGGTGTGAACTAAGGTTATGTCTGAGTAATAGCAATATGCAAGTCTGATGCTATTAGCACCACAAACTCAGCCAGACAATTAAGTATTGCAGTTGGCAAAATTACTTACATTTTGCAGCTGGACTCGGCTTTGTGCCATGGTGTCTGATTTTGCCATCATGCTGGAAGCATTAAGGCTGTAGGTTTTCCCATTCTCTATCTCTTTCAGCTGTTCCTGAATTTGTTTAGTTTGTTTCCTGCAGGCAGAAATACAATTCATATAGAAATGCACTTGTTTTCTACATTAAAATAACTATGATATTCTTATATCCCTACTCCCCCACCCTCAGCCTCATCTTGTCTTTCGTCAGTGATGCTAAGAACTTTAGGTACCGTAATAAAACCCAGATAGCTCCTAGTGGATTAACAAACACGTCAATCTGGTAGCTAATCTGCCAGTATCTCCATATATTTCAATGCAGCAAACATTATCTAATGAAGTTTAAAATAGGGAAGAAAACAGATCCTGATTTTAAATGTTTGTACAAAAGTATATTATAATACTGCACTATCATATTAAACTAGATACTAGTGTTGTAGTATTTTTGTAAGAAAATAGAGCATCCACTGTGCATTCAATATAGCTCATAACTAGCTTTGAAAGACTGAAGAACATGTTTTCATTTGTAGCAGAGATTTTTGGTGAAGAAACCATTGTTACCGCCGATTTATTATTAAAACTGCCATAGCATCTTCGACTTTTACCTGAAAAGCATTGTAGATTTGATCTTGGTTTAATGACTTTAATAGTCCAGCTTTCCCCATACACTCAGCAAAAGCACTGGATATGAGCCCAACTGGCAAGAAGACAAACTCTTGGGTGGGACTTAAACTCACAACCCTATGTGCTAGAGATGGTGGATGCTAATAGCTGAGCCATAATGACAAGGAATGTTCAGCGTACAATTACAGATTTCATTACTGAATTTCTACATCTAGTGCCATACTGTACCATCAATCTGAGTCCTAAAAGTCAGTACATCACTGAGGATGGGATGCAATAATCTGCATTATAAATATTTCTTTTATCTTTCGAAGGCAGACAGCCCAGCTGGGCAATGATTATTAACTGGACACGTTCTTTGGCCTTTTATCTCTGTGACCGTTCATTCAGTCTTGATAACCTACAGAGTGACTCCATCAGACTTTAAATTACCCATAAAAACTAATTACATTTATTTTTTTGGTACAGTGGTACAGAAAATGGTATACACAGCTGCAGCAACATTCTATGGGTGGCCTTATAAAGCCTACACTGAGACAGCTATACCGACATAGGCCTATTGTGCAGACGCAGCTGACCACTAACAGAAGGAGTTTTTTTTCTGTCAGTGTAGAAACAACACCTCCCCCCAAAATGTTAGCAACATCAACAGAAGCTCTCTTCCATCAAAAGAGCTGCATCTACACTGGGGTTTTGTCAGCAAAACTGTGTTAGTCAGGGGTGTGTTTTTCCACATCCCTGACAGTCACAGCTAAGTTGACATAATGTTCAAGTACAGACCAAGCCTGTCACACCAGCAATAGCCCTGTGACAGCAGCTGACTGTAAGCCCAAATTTGGACAAAGCTAAGTATTTTCAGTAAGGTGCTGAACTGAAATAGAAAACCCAGAGGGGAGGAAATAAGATTTTCTTCCCTTTTTCTGCTGAAATTTGACATTTCAATGAAAAACTCCATCACATTTTGAAAATATTCCACCAATCTCGCACTCAGTGCCCTCTGATGCCAACACTAAGGATCTAGTTTTAAACAGCACACAAAGGGTTAAGAATTGATTAACAGACACTATAAACATGTTACAAATGTGAGTAGTATGTTTGTACGTAATTTAAGCTCATTAGTAGAAAAGGTTATAGACCTGGGTTTCCCATACTGTGAGAATTTTTGAGACTGATAGTTTTACCATCCGAAATGGATGGAAAAGTTGAAATCTCAAAAATTTTTACAAACTGAAACTCTGAAAAAAAGTCGGATCGGGTCAATCATAATGTTTTGATCAATTCTAAATGTTTTTTTTCTATTTTGACTTCTTAAATGTGTTTTTCTTTTACCTTTTTCCCCCTCTACATTAACTGAATTTTGAAACAAAAAGTTGTATTGAACCAAAAATCTGGAAGTTCTTCATTTTGAAAACGTCAAAATGGGATGGGCCAATAACTTTTAAATGTTGTTTTCTTTTTTTTTCCAACAGAATTTTCATGGAAACCAACCCTTTCCTGCAAATGATTTGATTTGGATGAATCAACATATTCCAATGGATAAACATTTAAATTTCTTACAAGCCAAGGTCAGAAGCATGGCTGCCCGCGGGAAGGGGGGGCAAGTGGGGCAATTTTTCCCAGGCCTCGGGCCCTGCAACGGCTCCCATGAGAATGTCAGAGGCTCCCCCGGCCCCACTCTCACCTCCGCCTTTGCCTTTCCCATCCCCTGGCGCCTCAGCATGCCACGTCCAGGAGCAGCCCTGGACAGAGCTAAAGCAGGATGGCTCGGGTGGGGCCTGAGCTCCTCCTGCTTGGAGCTGCGTGTAAGGGGGCAGGGCTGCGAGCTCAGGTCCCGCCGGAGCCAGGCTGCTGCAGCACTGTCGAGGGCCTCTCCTGGACACGGCACGCTGAGGCTCCAGTTGAGGGGGCAAGCAGGGGTAAGTGGCATGGTAAGGGGCCAGGGCTGGGAGTGTGTGGCTAAGGGACAGGGAGTCCCAAGGACAGTCAGGGCACAGGGCAGAGGTTGGGGGGGGGAGGTCTTCCAGAGGTCTGTCAGGACTTGACGGGGAGGTGAGTAGGGGTCGGAGCAGTCAGGGGACAGGTAACAGGGGGAGTTAGTGGGGGGTGGGGTCCCGGAGTGGTGGTTGGGGGGTGTTCAAGGGGGACAAGGAGCAGGATGGATCAGGGATTCTGTTGGGGGCAGGAAGTGGGTGGGGGTCAGATGGAGGCAGGGCCAGTCTGTTTGGGGAGGCACAGCCTTCCCTACCTTAAAGCTCGTTCAGCAGTTTGAGGCCTGCAGACAGCTATTTAACACAAAGAGCCAAGCTGTTATCTTTTCCCTTAGGGCTACCATCCCTTTCACTTCTCAAATGCCAAATTATAGTCTACATTTAATTTCAGTGCCATAGGGAGATTCTTGTCAGAGGAGGGTAGCTTCATTTAAAATTAGTCACTTTAGATTAACAATGATAGAGCCAAGAGAGCCATGGGGGAGGGATCACATGAGAAGAGCAATATCCTACACCACCTACCTCCTTCCCAACCCTATCAAGGGAGAACCCCCTCCCCTGCGGCACCAGAGGGGTTAATTCAGTGGTTCTCAAACTTTTATAGTGGTGACCCTTTTCACATAGCAAACCTCTGAGTGTGACCCCCACCCCCCATAAATTAAAAACACTTTTTAATATATTTAACACTATTATAAATGCTGGAGGCAAAGCAGGGTTTGAGGTGGAGGCTGACAGCTCACGACCCCCAGTAATAACCTTGTGACCCCCCTGAGGGACCCCGACCCCCAGTTTGAGACCCCCGGGTTAATTTAATTTTAGCACCCTGTGTTCATTCACATGCATGTGCTATTTTGAGCATTTCAGTTTTCACAACCTAGGCTCATCCCAGATTCTGGAACAAGCTCAAATGCTCAGTTTGTGAAGTATGTACATAAGCTATAGTAAAGACAAACCCACAGTAACCGTCTCCAGCTTGTCAGGGACTCCATGGAGCCAGTCTCTAGTAAACAGATAAATTCATGGAGGTTAAGTCCATTAATGGCTATTAGCCAGGATAGGTAAGGAATGGTTTCCCTAGCCTCTACTTGTCAGAGGGTGGAGATGGATGGCAGGAGAGATATCACTTGATCATTACCTGTTAGGTTCACTCTCTCTGGGGCACCTGGCATTGGCCAATGTCGGTAGACAGGATACTGGGCTGGACGGACCTTTGGTCTGACCCAGTGTGGCCATTCTTATGTTCTTATGTTCTAACCTAAATGAACCCAAAGTTATGGAAACAGATATGAGTCAAGGAAGCCAGCAGAGCATCAGAAACCTGGAAAAATCTCTGACTGGAAGGGCTCAGGAATGAGGTCACAAGGTCAGGAGGTTCACAAGTTTTGGATTTTTTTTGGTCACAAGCTGAGGAGGTTCAAAAGTTTTGGATTTTTTTTAAGTGGAATTTTTTTATTGTTTCTTTACAGCAAGCAGCAAATATTTGGCAACACTCTTCTGAAACCCCAAACCATGTTCAGGTTTTGGCAGACTAATTTCAGCTTTTCAATTAAAAAAAACACAGCAAATTTTGAAGAAAAGCAGACATTGTCCGTGATTTGTTCTGCTTTTTAAAAACCCCTAGTTTTCAATCCAAAAGAAGTTTTGACGGAAAATATTTGTCCAACCCTTTTAATGAGCTTTAGTGCCTTTTAGCACTAGCTGATGCTGCGAACCAGTGATACCTTGTAAAGGTGACTTGAAAAGAAGTTCTCTCAAAACTCGGTTTGTGCAAAGATGCAGAAAGTTTTTAAATGTTTATTTTTCCCAGGGTGGCCCAGGGGTGGGGGTGGGGCAAGTGGGGCAATTTGCCCTGGGCTCCACAGGGGCCCCCATGAGAATATAGTATTCTATAGTATTACAAGTTTTTTTATGGAAGGGGCCTCTGAAATTGCTTTGCCTCAGCCCCCCTGAATCCTCTGTGCAGCCCTGGTCAGAAGTCACCTACTACTCACTTGTTGGACTCTATAACTATCAATAAACCATTTATTAAAACATCTATATGATTTGTTTACTTTTATAAAATATTTATAAATATATTCATATATTTATATTCATATAAAATGTGACCGAAATAGTGATAGCCAAACCGCTTACCAAAAGTAGCACAATATGATTAAATTTTTGGATAAAAATATATAATAATAACCAAAAATAATAAAATCCTAATTTTTTTATTGATATAGAGAGCTTTCTTTCTGTAAGGCTACATTTCTTCACTCACACAGTAATCTAAACACACAGGGACATTCAACTAAGCTCTTGTAACAAATAACATTTCGAATAAACTTAATTGGGAGTCTAAAAGCTTATTCACCAATCAAAAATGATCTACTATTTGACATTTTTATCCTATTTTATGGATATGGAACCTGGAGTTAATTATAGGTTTGTGTATATTAAATTCCGGCAACAAATTGTAAGATGTACTAGAAACTATAAAAGCCAGAAACAGCTGGTCTTGGTTGGTTACTACTTAAAGTCATTAGACAATTAAAATAATTATTTTGAAGTTTTTATTTGCAAAACAAATGGATCTTCTTTCTATTTTACAGATGTTCTGCTAACAGATGGTATAAACTGCTGTTATTTCTGCCCTTCAGTCAGAAATGATAATTCAAGTCATCAGTGTCCATACAAATCAAAATGATACAGAACAATCCAGGTTCTGTTTGCAGTAGCCTCTCTCTATGTTTAACCCTTAAAATACTTCTCTGATAAGCCCCAAATGAAGATTTTGAAGGACAGATTGGCAAATGAGTGTCTTTTAATTCCTCTGGCAATATATTTTAAAGGTTTTGTTTGGTTTTTAAATATCTATATTGAAAATACATGGAGAAATATCATATGAGGCCAGCAGAAGGAACTGTCTAATAGTCAGGTTAAGTAACTCTAGATTTTATTCAAGTAAATATTATTTTTTCTAACACTATCAGAGATTCTCTGAGACACAAGGTGGGTGAGGTAATATCTTTTATAGAACCTACTTCTTTTGGTAAAAGAGACAAGCTATTGAGCTTCACAGAGCTCTTCTTCAGGTCAGATCAGAGATTCTCTAACTTTTAGGGACATTTTAATTTTTTGGACATGCCATAAATAAATCTAAATATTACCCTACATACAATGATATGTGGTCCTAGGGCTCTGCATGTGTGGGGATGGCAAAGCAAGGGAGAGCCTCCACTGTGCCTGGGAACTACCTTTTCAGAGGAGGGGGTCCCTTGGGTTACCACTAACAGAGGTGAAGCTGACAGTGTGATTCCAACAGAGCCAGGCCATAAGGGAGTAAGAACAGATTCACAGGGGGCAAAGAATCAGGGTGTTGGCTGCTTCCATGCAGATGGCCCTGTGGCTACAGTGGATCTTCCAGGATATGCTGGTTTTGGAGAAGGGAGTCAAATCCATGATGCTTCCAGCCATCAATGGAAGGGTTTGGACAACACTCTGAAAGGACTCCGAAACCTACAGGGCTCCATCCAGCTTCTTTTCCATCTCTGATCAGGCCCAGCCATTTCCACACATCCATGATCTCTCCAAAAACTGCCTGCCTCCTTCAGACCTGTGGGCAAACCCTGCACCACCACCTGTCTGTGTAGCTACATGACCTCTGATGCCTGTCCTGCAGTCTAAGCCAGGAGGTGGAACTATGTCACAGATTTACAAGTAAAAAGAGGAGGCCAGTTAGGGAATTCCATTTCTGATTCAGTGTGATAGTGCTGGAGTCAGATGTAGCTATCTTTGGAGAATTAGGGATGGCACTCTGGCTGGTGGGTTTGGTTTGTTTGTGTGGTGTGTAAGGCCTCTGGGAAATGGGACTGTAGCCAGACACACCATTCACATAGGATTTACAACAACAAATTCCATGTGAGGTATATAAGGGGCCCACTGGAGCAATTTGCTCTGGACATCTAGGAAGAGTTAAGTTCATTCACCTGCAATCATCAGTAACAGTACTATTCCATCTCTCCAATTATCTCCAAGCTTCATCCCAGATCCTGGCACAGAAACCCTGTTCCTTCCCCATCCCAGCTTCAGCCCTTCCCAATCCCCTGAATCATGATTCAGACTCACAAGTCTGTGGACAAATTGTAGCAACCAGAGCTCCCGCAAATAAGTCACCATCCCCGCTCTTTCCCGTGAACTGTAATGGATTGGAGTGCTGATCTGATCTAGATTCCCACCATCCTTCCACAGTGGTGCAAAGGGGGACACACAGTTAAGTAACTGTTTGTGTTTTGTTTTTTTGAGGAGAGAGGCATGTTTCTCTCATTGTTCCCATTGGCTGTATGCATGTCCTTCCAACTCAGCATTTAATTCCTCTTTCTCTCATCATCCATTCCATGATCAAGCTGAATTCCCAATCCCATTTTGGAAGGACAGCAATTCCTTGCAGAGCTGAGATATGAGTTAAACCTTGCTTTCTATGGCAAGGCTACATGCTGCACTCAACAATTTTCACTATGAAGTATCAGAGGGGTAACCATGTTAGTCTGGATCTGTAAAAGCAGCAAAGAGTCCTGTGGCACCTTATAGACTAACAGACGTATTGGAGCGATGAAATGGGTATTCACTCACGAAAGCTCATGCTCCACTACATTTGTTAGTCTATAAGGTGCCACAGGACTCTTTGCTGCTTTCACTACGAAGAAGTTCTATATGAAAAGAGGACCAAGGAGAGAAAAGTTCCATTTCTTCTCCCACTATATCTATCTGACCAACACTACATTCAGACTTTGGGTTCAAGGCATACTCTGGAAAAATTAATGTAGCAAATCAGAGTGAATGGGGTTCGATGAAATTTGAGTATCAGAGGCGTAGCCATGTTAGTCTGGATCTGTAAAAGCAGCAAAGAATCCTGTGGCATCTTATAGACTAACAGACATTTTGGAGCATGAGCTTTCGTGGGTGAATACCCACTTCGTCAGATGCATGGCTCTTACTTTGCATCTGACGAAGTGGGTATTCACCCACTAAAGCTCATGCTCCGAAACATCTGTTAGTTTATAAGATGCCATAGGATTCTTTGCTGCTGATGAAATTTGAACGAACTTCAGCCTTCACCTGAGACTCAAATCAAAACTGTCTTGAGGTTTGAAAAACCTTTTTTAACTTTTACTATTTTTTTTTCTATTTTCATACAATGCTTGTGCATGTCCTGATTTCAGCTGAAAACAGAAATGACAAAACATTATAAAGAAGGCAGTTTTGATGAGATTTTGCGAACACAAGAGGTTTGGATCAGCATCCAGGTACCTTGTCTGAGGTGGTTACAACTTAAATTAGACACATAACTTAACAAACAATATTAAAAGATGACGGTTGAGAGGAGAGAGAAAATTAAACAATGGAAAGAGAATACAGTTGTTTGGAAAGCATTTTACTACCCGGGATGGACATTGTATAGGATGCCTTCATATATTTCTTGCTTGTTACTATGTTATTTTGTTAGATGAACTATTCACAAACTATTGTCCATAGAATGCTAGTGATCTATCAACACTTGTTGGTGCGCTGCGTAGATGTAGCTGTATATTTCTGCTAATTATGCTCCTTGTTTCCAGCTGACAGAAACAGAAGAGGAGTGAAGGGAGAGGAGATGAAATGAAGCACAAAAGGACGCAGTATGATTAACCTTTTTTTTCCTCCAAAAGGACAAAACGTTTATTGTCCTATAATATTGCACTGGATTTACACTGATGGAACTGAAATCAGAATATGCCTATAAACATCTTAATACTGAAAATTCAAGGAAGAGAGCATTTCCTGTGACTTCAAGGGAGACAAAGTCTGTCATTTGCTGATATCAGAAAAAAAGAACACATAGCACTTGTAAAGCCTAATTTTGTGTGTAGACTTGGGTACAGGGCCTTCCAAGATCACTGTGGAGAAACTTGCTGTTCTAGACTCTCTTTAGCAAGGCTGACTCCAGGCACCAGCATTCCAAGCAGGTGCTTGGGGCGGCAATCTGCAAGGGGTGGCAGTCCGTGTGTTTTTGCCGCCCCAAGTAGCGTGCCGAATTGCCGCCACAGATGGCAGGGGCAGTCTGTGTGCCATTAGGGTGGCACGTGCATTTTGGTGGCAGCTTCTATATTCAGCTGCCCGCAGCGGCAACCTGGTGGCTTCTGTCTTCCAGCTAAAGACAGAAGCTGCCACCGAATTGCCGCCGCTGTGGAAACGCGCGTGCCACCCTAATGGCACACGGACTGCCCCTGCCATCCGTGGTGGCAATTCGGCGCACTGCTTGGGGCGGCAAAAACAGTAGAGACGGCCCTGCTCTTTAGAGACATTACCAGTTTATAACATGCTGCAAAGCCATGGAATAAGACAGACTAGACAATAAACATGCTAGATGAAGGCTCTTACTTTGTTTTGAAGTAGAATGCAGCACAGAGCATGCCCACTATGACTATGCCAAAGACGATACAGGAAACAGACAGCACCTGGCGCTGGTACACCTCTTCGCTCTCTGTGGACAGTAAAATTGAGAATTATGATAGCATCAAAAACAATATTTGTGAAAAAAATGGTTGTCAATATTTTATTATCTTAACAAATAACAGACAAATTTCAGAGATTTGGGAGTTTGGTTCAGCTAAGCACTCAACAGTTTTGATGCTCCTCTGTGGTCTAGAAAACAGTTAAGAAAATTTACAGTAACATGACCTCTCATGAGATTTCTTGCTAATGGTTCTCAAAGACACTGCAAAACATATAATTAGAAAGACCAAGGATGTTTAATTTTATCTTTGGCTTCAGTAGTAATTTCCAGTCTTGTCAGAATCATTCTGAATATCTCAGTGGTTAAAGAACCTGGGCCTAAAGACATAGCCAGGACTGAGCAAAGCTTGTTAAGTTTCACAAGGCTCACTAGAATTCAAGCATTTTTCTAACCGAAAAATGAATTTAGTTTTTTGTTTTGACTAACTGGTACTACTATCTCTTGCTTTCCATGTCATGCCTTGGATTCCAAGCTTACAACATAAAACACAGAGTGATTTACAGTGCTATTTTAAAAAAATCAGTAGAGCTGGATGAAATCCAAAGACTGTGATGCTACTTTCATGGAAGCTTCTTAAGTAATTAATTAATTTGAAAGCAGAAACTGAATTGAAATAAACAAACTAGCAAAACAAGAAAAGTTTTGAGTGCAAACATCAGCTAGTTAATATACAACTGGAACTCCACATATTGAGGATGATCAATAGCTCCTTAAAAGTAAGGCTTCCCCTCCCCAGCTTTCCTCTCCAGGCTGGCAAGATGTCATACAGCTTGGTTCATATCATTATCCCTTAACATATTGCAGGAAAAGATAAGGGCACAAGACTACAGGAAAACATGCAGATATAGAAATATCTAAATGCCCAAATAGGTTTTCTGATGGGGTTTGGGGAGAACACAGAGGTGATATATGCAAGTGAGTGAGATTGGTTATGTCTGTAATAGAGCTGACTGAAATTTTTTGAACATAAAGGAGGGATGTGTTTTTTGTCAAAAAGGGAAAAGGCATACTACAAGCAATGTTTGATCCATAGACAAACCTAGCTTTCCTTTCTGGGTTTAGAGTCTTTCAGTGCAGACTAACATCAGTGTGAGTTACTAATACCAGACTCAATCCTGCTACCCTTACATGTGTTGAGTAAGGTGGTACTGAACCATAGAAGGAGTAGTAGAATTGCGAGAATGGGAGTTTAAAAAACACAAAAGTGATTCTCTTTCAAGATAGTACCTACCTAAAAGTAAAACCGTAGATCCATGACTTGTACAAAATATCAGCGTAGTGATATATTATGTAGTATTGACAGAGCACTGCTAGTTGTTGAAGACTGCACACGGACAGCATTCCTCACAGTACAGATTGCTAGTTATTCAGGGGTAAGAGTTTTAACACTTCTTTCTCCTCCTTAGCAACTCTATTTTACCTTTACTAACCACCTTTAAATCTTAAACATGGCCATTTATTACTTTAAAGGTCTTTGCCTGGGTCCTCTTTCTCCTTTGTGACAAAGTTCTTCCTCCACCTTGGTGGGTCCTGCGTTTATTGGCAGATTTGTTCACCTCAGTGATCTTCCCTTCTTGTGGAACCCACAGTCTGAGTCAGCTCCTCCTGTGTCTGATTAGGAGTTGGGAGGTTTGGGGGGAACCCAGGCCCGCC